>NC_041384.1:123890371-124022358 GCF_002162155.2 Triticum dicoccoides | reverse complement strand
CGCTATTGTGAAGGTGAATTTTAGTGCCCATTTTACACAGCTGCAACCAACTATATACTAAAAACCTTGTTTTTAATGAAAACAATTCTTAAGTTACCATGTGAGGTCCATTTTCGAAGATCTTGTCACAAGGAACATAACGGTGGATGCTCAATTAGAAAGTTTTGAAATTTCGTAGTATCTTCCATGTGACTGATGCCATCTACTCTCTCAGTTCCCAAATATAAGTCTTTCTAGAGATTCCAACAAGTGACTACATACGGAGCAAAATGAGTGAATCTACACTCTAAAATATGTTTACATACATCTGTATGTTATAGCCCATTTGAAATGTCTAAAAAAACTTATATTTAGGAACGGAGGGAGTATTTTTTTATATAGTATTATACTGATTTTGCTCCTCATCCTCCGTGAGAAGATGTGATGTCGGTGCGTGTGTCGAAAAAGTGAAAGTGCACACAAGTTCTTTAGCATTTGAGTTTTTGTTTTTGTTTTGCGGGATCAATCCTGAAACTTGACATGTCGTTAACAAACACTAGTACGTGCACCACAAGCACCATGCTAGATTAGTAGATTGATCACATCTTGCGTTGTGTGTGTGTCCAACGAACAAACATATAATTCCCAACAAAAGAGGACCAATAAATCGAATAGGAATGTCATACGTGATCCACTAAAAATAGATAAACACACTATATTCTCACAAAAATAAATTGGGTATATGATATTAGTAAAATAATGAATTAGTAAATCTTTCAAGGGCGGTTTCAAAGTTGTACGTCACAGCAAAAAAAAGTTCTGCAAAAAATATTAGACATAAGACAAGGAAATTGGGACAATTTGACATTGAACATGGCCCCAGGACAAAAACATCAGTGAGACAAGTGTCCCCTCGAAAAGAACCCACGCGGACAGTGCATGCTTCGCCCAAAGGTTGTTCCAGCGACGTTGAGATAGGAGAAAGGGGTAAGAGAGGTACCTGAAGGGGTCGGTCAGGGGGAGCGACTAGAGAGGTGGATAGGGCTTGTTATGTTTGGTTTAGATTCAATAGACAAATTTGTTGTCCTTGTTTAGACGGTTCCAGATTTATTTTCGGGCCGATGTCAACATTTTCAGTCAAAAAAAATGTAGGTCAAATTATGGGCAACCAAATGGTTAGACGAATACTCACTTCGTCCGGAATTACTTGCCGCGGAAATGGATGTATCTAATAGTTTTAGATACATCCAGTTCCACGACAAGTAATTCCAAACGGAGGGAATATTTGATAGGGTAAACTTTGGCTTAAACCAACCATATCCATGGTATTCTTACAAATGCTGTTGAATGTAGTACTACTGTTGGGGAACGCAGTATTTCAAAAATTTGCTTACGATCACGCAAGATTTATCTAGGAGAAGCATAGCAACGGGCGGAAAGAGTGAGTCCATGTACCCTCGTAGACCGAAAGCGGAAGCGTTAAGTAACGCGGTTGATGTAGTCGAACGTCTTCGCGATCCAACCGATCAAGTACCGAACGCACGACACCTCCGCGATCTGCACACGTTCAGCTCGGTGACGTCCGTCGTACTCTTGATCCAGCTGAGGCCGAGGGTGAGTTTCGTCAGCACTACGGCGTGTTGACGGTAATGATGAAGTTACCGACGCAGGGCTTCGCCTAAGCACTACGACAATATGACCGATGTGTAAAACTGTGAAGGGGGGCACCGCACATGGCTAAAGATCAACTTGTGTGTCTATGGGGTGCCCCCTCCCCCGTATATAAAGGAGGGGAGGAGAAGGAGGGCCGGCCTCAAGGGGCGAGCCCAAAGGGGGGATTCCTACTCCTAGTAGGAGTAGGTTTCCCCCTGTCCTAGTCCAAGTAGGAGAAGAAGGAAGGAGAGGGAGAGGGAGAAGGAAAGAGGGGGGCGCCGCCCCCTCCTAGTCCAATTCGGACCAGCCCATGGGGGGTGCGCTGCCTCCCCTTGTGGCCCTTCTCTCCTTTCCACTAAAGCCTAATAAGGCCCAATACTTTCCCCGGTGAATTCCGGTAACTCCCCAATTCTCCGAAAATATCCGAATCACTCGGAACTTTTCCGATGTCCGAATATAGCCTTCCAATATATGAATCTTTATCTCTCGACCATTTCGAGACTCCTCGTCATGTCCGTGATCTCATCCGGGACTCCGAACAAATTTCGGTCATCAAATCACATAACTCATAATACAAATCGTCATCAAACGTTAAGCGTGCGGACCCTACGGGTTCGAGAACTATGTAGACATGACCGAGACACATCTCCGGTCAATAACCAATAGCGGAACCTGGATGCCCATATTGGTTCCTACATATTCTACAAAGATCTTTATCGGTCAAACTGCATAACAACATACGTTGTTCCCTTTGTCATCGTTATGTTACTTGCCCAAGATTCGATCGTCGGTATCATCATACCTAGTTCAATCTCGTCACCGGCAAGTCTCTTTACTAGTTCTGTAATGCATCATCCCGTGACTAACTTATTAGTCACATTGCTTGCAAGGCTCATAGTGATGTGCATTACCGAGAGGGCCCAGAGATACCTCTCCGACAATCGGAGTGACAAATCCTAATCTCGATCTATGCCAACTCAACAAACACCATCGGAGATACCTGTAGAGCATCTTTATAATCACCCAGTTATGTTGTGACGTTTGATAGCACACTAAGTGTTCCTTTGATATTCGGGAGTTGCATAATCTCATAGTCATAGGAACAGGTATAAGTCATGAAGAAAGAATAGCAATAAACTAAAGGATCATAGTGCTAAGCTAACAGATGGGTATTGTCCATCACATCATTCTCTAATGATGTGATCCCGTTCATCAAATGACAACACATGTCTATGGTTAGTAAACTTAACCATCTTCGATTAACGAGCTAGTCAAGTAGAGGCTTACTAGGGACACTCTGTTTTGTCTATGTATTCACACATGTACTAAGTTTTCGGTTAATACAATCCTAGCATGAATAATAAACATTTATCATGATATAAGGAAATATAAATAACAACTTTATTATTGGCTCTAGGGCATATTTTCTTCAGTCTCCCACTTGCACTAGAATCAATAATCCAGTTCACATCGTCATGTGATTTAACACCAATAGTTCACATCACCATGTGACTAATACCCAAAGGGTTTTGCTAGAGTCAATAATCTAGTTCACATCGCTATGTGATTAACACGCAGAGAGTACTAAGGTGTGATCATGTTTTGCTTGTGAGAGAAGCTTAGTCAATGGATCTGTCATATTCAGATCCGTATGTATTTTGCAAATTTCTGTGTCTACAATACTCTGCACGGAGCTACTATAGCTAATTGCTCCCACTTTCAATATGTATCCATATTGAGACTCAGAGTCATCCAGATCGGTGTCAAAACTTGCATCGACGTAACTCTTTATGACGAACTTTTTGTCACCTCCATAACCGAGAAACATATCCTTATTCCACTAAGGATAATTTTGACCGATGTCCAGTGATCCACTCCTGGATCACTATTGCATCCTCTTGCCAAACTCTTGGTGAGGTACACAATAGGTCTGGTACACAACATATCATACTTTACAAAACCTATGGCTGAGGCATAGGGAATGACTTTTCATTCTCTTTCTATTTTCTGCCGTGGTCGGGTTTTGAGTCTTTAGTCAACTTCATGCTACCTCTTGAGCACTTGCGTTGGTTTTCCCTTGAAGAGGAAAGGGTGGTGCAGCAAAGTAGCGTAAGTATTTCCCTCAGTTTTTGAGAACCAAAGTATCAATCCAGTAGGAGGCCACGCACGAGTCCCTTGTACCTACACAAACAAATAAATCCTCGCAACCAATGCGATAAGGGGTTGTCAATCCCTACACGGTCACTTACGAGAGTGAGATCTGGTAGATATGATAAGATAATATTTTTGGTATTTTTATGATAAAGATGCAAAGTAAAATAAAAGGCAATAAAAATAACTAAGTATTGGAAGATTAATATGATGGAAGATAGACCCGGGGCCATAGGTTTTACTAGTGGCTTCTCTCGAGAGCATATCTATTCATGGCGGGTAAACAAATTACTGTTGAGCAATTGACAGAATTGAGCATAATTATGAGAATATCTAGGTATGATCATGTATATAGGAATCACGTCCGAGACAAGTAGACCGACTCCTGCCTGCATCTACGACTATTACTCCACACATCGACCGCTATCCAGCATGCATCTAGAGTATTAAGTTCAAGAGAACAAAGTAACGCTTTAAGCAAGATGACATGATGTAGAGGGATAAACTTATGCAATATGAAATAAACCCCATCTTGTTATCCTCGATGGCAACAATACAATACGTGCCTTGCTGCCCCTACTGTCACCGGGAAAGGACACCGCAAGATTGAACCCAAAGCTAAGCACTTCTCCCATTGCAAGAAAGATCAATCTAGTAGGCCAAACCAAACTGATAATTCGAAGAGACTTGCAAAGATAACCAATCATACATAAAAGAATTCAGAGAAGATTCAAATATTGTTCATAGATAAACTTGATCATAAACCCACAATTCATCGGTCTCAACAAACACACCACAAAAGAAGATTACATCGAATAGATCTCCACAAGAGAGGGGGAGAACTTTGTATTGAGATCCAAAAAGAGAGAAGAAGCCATCTAGCTAATAACTATGGACCCGTAGGTCTGAGGTAAACTACTCACACTTCATCAGAAGAGCTATGGTTTTGATGTAGAACCCCTCCGTGATCGATGCCCCCTCCGGCGGAGCCCGGAACAGGGCCCAAGATGGGATCTCTATTGGGGAACGTAGTAATTTCAAAAAATTTCCTACGCACACGCAAGATCATGGTGATGCATAGCAACGAGAGGGGAGAGTGTTGTCTACGTACCCTCGTAGACCGAAACGGAAGCGTTAACACAACGTAGAGGAAGTAGTCGTATGTCTTCCCGATCCGACCGATCCAAGCACCGTTACTCCGGCACCTCCGAGTTCTTAGCACACGTACAGCTCGATGACGCTCCCCGGGCTCTGATCCAGCAAAGCTTCGGGGATGAGTTCCGTCAGCACGACGGCGTGGTGACGATGATGATGTTCTACTGACGCAGGGCTTCGCCTAAGCACTACAACGATATGATCGAGGTGGAATATGGTGGCAGGGGGCACCGCACACGGCTAAGGAACGATCACGAGGATCAACTTGTGTGTCCTAGGGTGCCCCTCCGCCTCCGTATATAAAGGATCCAAGGGGGGGGGGTGCGGCCGGCCCTAGAGGAGGCGCGCAGGAGGAGTCCTACTCCTACCGGGAGTAGGACTCCCCTCCCGTTCCTTGTCCAAATAGGAGAGAGGGAAGGAGAGAAGGAAAGGGGGGGCGCCGCCCCTCCCTCCTTGTCCAATTTGGACTAAGGGGAGAGGGGGCGCGCGGCCTGCCCTGGCAGCCCCTTCCTCTTCTCCACTTTAGGCCCATGAGGCCCATTAACCTCCCGGGGGGTTCCGGTAACCCCCCGGTGCTCCGGTTTTATCCGAAACTTCCCCGGAACGCTTCCGATGTCTGAATATAGTCGTCCAATATATCAATCTTTATGTCTCGACCATTTCGAGACTCCTCGTCATGTCCGTGATCACATCCGGGACTCCGAACAAACTTCGGTACATAAAAAATGCATAAACTCATAATAACTGTCATCGTAACTTTAAGCGTGCGGACCCTACGGTTCGAGAACAATGTAGACATGACCGAGACACGTCTCCGGTCAATAACCAATAGCGGGACCTGGATGCCCATATTGGCTCCTACATATTCTATGAAGATCTTTATCGGTCAGACCGCATAACAACATACGTTGTTCCCTTTGTCATCGGTATGTTACTTGCCCGAGATTCGATCGTCGGTATCCAATACCTAGTTTAATCTCGTTACCGGCAAGTCTCTTTACTCGTTCCGTAATACATCATCTCACAACTAACATATTAGTTGTAATGCTTGCAAGGCTTATGTGATGTGCATTACCGAGAGGGCCCAGAGATACCTCTCCGACAATCGGAGTGACAAATCCTAATCTCGAAATACGCCAACCCAACATGTACCTTTGGAGACACCTGTAGAGCTCCTTTATAATCACCCAGTTACGTTGTGACGTTTGGTAGCACACAAAGTGTTCCTCCGGCAAACGGGAGTTGCATAATCTCATAGTCATAGGAACATGTATAAGTCATGAAGAAAGCAATAGCAACATACTAAACGATCGGGTGCTAAGCTAATGGAATAGGTCATGTCAATCAGATCATTCAACTAATGATGTAATCTCGTTAATCAAAGAACAACTCTTTGTTCATGGTTAGGAAACATAACCATCTTTGATTAATGAGCTAGTCAAGTAGAGGCATACTGGTGACACTCTGTTTGTCTATGTATTCACACATGTATCATGTTTCCGGTTAATACAATTCTAGCATGAATAATAAACATTTATCATGATATAAGGAAATAAATAATAACTTTATTATTTCCTCTAGGGCATATTTCCTTCAGTCTCCCACTTGCACTAGAGTCAATAATCTAGATTACACAGTAATGATTCTAACACCCATGGAGCCTTGGTACTGATCATGTTTTGCTCGTGGAAGAGGCTTAGTCAACGGGTCTGCAACATTCAGATCCGTATGTATCTTGCAAATCTCTATGTCTCCCACCTGGACTAGATCCCGGATGGAATTGAAGTGTCTCTTGATGTGCTTGGTTCTCTTGTGAAATCTGGATTCCTTTGCCAAGGCAATTGCACCAGTATTGTCACAAAAGATTTTCATTGGACCCGATGCACTAGGTATGACACCTAGATCGGATATGAACTCCTTCATCCAGACTCCTTCATTTGCTGCTTCTGAAGCAGCTATGTACTCCGCTTCACATGTAGATCCCGCTACGACGCTTTGTTTAGAACTGCACCAACTGACAGCTCCACCGTTTAATGTAAACACGTATCCGGTTTGCGATTTAGAATCGTCCGGATCAGCGTCAAAGCTTGCATCAACGTAACCGTTTACGATGAGCTCTTTGTCACCTCCATACACGAGAAACATATCCTTAGTCCTTTTCAGGTACTTCAGGATGTTCTTGACCGCTGTCCAGTGATCCACTCCTGGATTACTTTGGTACCTCCCTGCTAAACTTATGGCAAGGCACACATCAGGTCTGGTACACAACATTGCATACATGATAGAGGCTATGGCTGAAGCATAGGGAACATCTTTCAGTTTCTCTCTATCTTCTGCAGTGGTCGGGCATTGAGTCTGACTCAACTTCACACCTTGTAACACAGGCAAGAACCCTTTCTTTGCTTGATCCATTTTGAACTTTTTCAAAATCTTGTCAAGGTATGTGCTTTGTGAAAGTCCAATTAAGCGTCTTGATCTATCTCTATAGATCTTTATGCCTAATATGTAAGCAGCTTCACCGAGGTCTTTCATTGAAAAACTCTTATTCAAGTATCCCTTTATGCTATCCAGAAATTCTCTATCATTTCCAATCAGTAATATGTCATCCACATATAATATCAGAAATGCTACAGAGCTCCCACTCACTTTCTTGTAAATACAGGCTTCTCCAAAAGTCTGTATAAACCCAAATGCTTTGATCACACTATCAAAGCGTTTATTCCAACTCCGAGAGGCTTGCACCAGTCCATAAATGGATCGCTGGAGCTTGCACACTTTGTTAGCTCCCTTTGGATCGACAAAACCTTCTGGTTGCATCATATACAACTCTTCTTCCAGAAATCCATTCAGGAATGCAGTTTTGACATCCATCTGCCAAATTTCATAATCATAAAATGCGGCAATTGCTAACATGATTCGGACAGACTTAAGCATCGCTACGGGTGAGAAGGTCTCATCGTAGTCAATCCCTTGAACTTGCCGAAAACCTTTTGCGACAAGTCGAGCTTTGTAGACAGCAATATTACCGTCAGTGTCAGTCTTCTTCTTGAAGATCCATTTATTGTCAATTGCTTGCCGATCATCGGGCAAGTCAACCAAAGTCCATACTTTGTTCTCATACATGGATCCCATCTCAGATTTCATGGCTTCAAGCCATTTTGCGGAATCTGGGCTCACCATCGCTTCTTCATACTTTGTAGGTTCATCATGATCTAGTAACATGACTTCCAGAACAGGATTACCGTACCACTCTGGCGCGGATCTCACTCTGGTTGATCTACGAGGTTCAATAGTATCTTGTTCTGAAGTTTCATGATCATCATCATTAGCTTCCTCACCAACTGGTGTAGGTGTCACTGAAACAGTTTTATGTGATGCACTACTTTCCAATAAGGGAGCAGGTACAGTTACCTCGTCAAGTTCTACTTTCCTCCCACTCACTTCTTTCGAGAGAAACTCCTTATCCAGAAAGTTTCCAAATTTAGCAACAAAAGTCTTGTTAGAATATGCCCTAGAGGCAATAATAAATTGATTATTATTATATTTCCTTTTTCATGATAATCGTTTATTATCCATGCTAGAATTGTATTGATAGGAAACTCAGATACATGTGTGGATACATAGACAACACCATGTCCCTAGTAAGCCTCTAGTTGACTAGCTCGTTAATCAATAGATGGTTACGGTTTCCTGACCATGGACATTGGATGTCGTTGATAACGGGATCACATCATTAGGAGAATGATGTGATGGACAAGACCCAATCCTAAGCCTAGCACAAGATCATGTAGTTCGTATGCTAAAGCTTTTCTAATGTCAAGTATCATTTCCTTAGACCATGAGATTGTGCAACTCCCGGATACCGTAGGAGTGCTTTGGGTGTGCCAAACGTCACAAGTAACTGGGTGGCTATAAAGGTACACTACGGGTATCTCTGAAAGTGTCTGTTGGGTTGGCACGAATCGAGATTGGGATTTTGTCACTCCGTGTAAAGGGAGAGGTATCTCTGGGCCCACTCGGTAGGACATCATCATAATGTGCACAATGTGACCAAGGGGTTGATCACGGGATGATGTGTTACGGAACGAGTAAAGAGACTTGCCGGTAACGAGATTGAACAAGGTATCGGTATACCGACGATCGAATCTTGGGCAAGTACAATACCGCTAGACAAAGGGAATTGTATACGGGATTGATTGAGTCCTTGACATCGTGGTTCATCCGATGAGATCATCATGGAACATGTGGGAGCCAACATGGGTATCCAGATCCCGCTGTTGGTTATTGACCGGAGAACGTCTCGGTCATGTCTACATGTCTCCCGAACCCGTAGGGTCTACACACTTAAGGTTCGATGACGCTAGGGTTATAAAGGAAGCTTGTATGTGGTTACCGAATGTTTTTTGGAGTCCCGGATGAGATCCCGGACGTCACTAGGAGTTCCGGAATGGTCCTGAGGTAAAGATTTATATATAGGAAGTCCTGTTTCGGCCATCGGGACAAGTTTCGGGGTCATCGGTATTGTACCGGGACCACCGGAAGGGTCCCGGGGGCCCACCGGGTGGGGCCACCTGCCCCGGGGGCCACATGGGCTGTAGGGGGTGCGCCTTGGCCTACATGGGCCAAGGGCACCAGCCCCTAGAGGCCCATGCGCCAAGATATAGGAAAAAGGGGAGAGTCCTAAAGGGGAAAGGCACCTCCGAGGTGCCTTGGGGAGGATGGACTCCTCCCCCCCTCTTAGCCGCACCCCTTCCTTGGAGGAAGGGGCAAGGCTGCGCCTCCCCCCTCTCCCCTGCCCCTATATATAGTGGAGGGGAGGGAGGGCATCCATACCTGAGCCCTTGGCGCCTCCCTCCCTCCCGTGACACCTCCTCCTCTCCCGTAGGTGCTTGGCGAAGCCCTGCAGGATTGCCACGCTCCTCCATCACCACCACGTCGTTGTGCTGCTGCTGGATGGAGTCTTCCTCAACCTCTCCCTCTCTCCTTGCTGGATCAAGGCGTGGGAGACATCGTCGAGCTGTACGTGTGTTGAACGCGGAGGTGCCGTCCGTTCGGCACTAGGATCATCGGTGATCTGAATCACGACGAGTACGACTCCATCAACCCCGTTCACTTGAACGCTTCCGCTTAGCGATCTACAAGGGTATGTAGATGCACTCCCCTTTCTACTCGTTGCTGGTCTCTCCATAGATAGATCTTGGTGTTACGTAGGAAAATTTTTGAATTTCTGCTACGTTCCCCAACAGTGGCATCATGAGCTAGGTCTATTGCGTAGATTCTTTGCACGAGTAGAACACAAAGTAGTTGTGGGCGTCGATATTGTTCAATATGCTTGCTGTTACTAGTCTTATCTTGATTCGGCGGCATCGTGGGATGAAGCGGCCCGGACCAACCTTACACGTACGCTTACGTGAGACCGGTTCCACCGACAAACATGCACTAGTTGCATAAGGTGGCTGGCGGGTGTCTGTCTCTCCCACTTTAGTCGGATCGGATTCGATGAAAAGGGTCCTTATGAAGGGTAAATAGCAATTGGCATATCACGTTGTGGTTCATGCGTAGGTAAGAAACGTTCTTGCTAGAAACCCATAGCAGCCACGTAAAACATGCAAACAACAATTAGAGGACGTCTAACTTGTTTTTGCAGGGTATGCTATGTGATGTGATATGGCCAAAAAGGATGTGATGAATGATATATGTGATGTATGAGATTGATCATGTTCTTGTAATAGGAATCACGACTTGCATGTCGATGAGTATGATAACCGGCAGGAGCCATAGGAGTTGTCTTTATTTATTTGTGACCTGCGTGTCAACTTAAACGTCATGTAATTACTTTACTTTATTGCTAACCGTTAGCCATAGTAGTAGAAGTAATAGTTGGCGAGGCAACTTCATGAAGACACGATGATGGAGATCATGATGATGGAGATCATGGTGTCATGCCGGTGACGATGATGATCATGGAGCCCCGAAGATGGAGATCAAGAGGAGCAAAGTGATGATGGCCATATCATGTCACTATTTGATTGCATGTGATGTTTATCATGTTTATACATCTTATTTGCTTAGAACGACGGTAGTAAATAAGATGATCCCTTACAACAATTTCAAGAAGTGTTCTCCCCTAACTGTGCACCGTTGCGACAGTTCGTGTTTCGAAGCACCACGTGATGATCGGGTGTTAGATTCTAACGTTCACATACAACGGGTGTAAGACAGATTTACACACGCGAAACACTTAGGGTTAACTTGACGAGCCTAGCATGTACAGACATGGCCTCGGAACACGGAGACCGAAAGGTCGAACATGAGTCGTATAGAAGATACGATCAACATGAAGATGTTCACCGATGATGACTAGTCCGTCTCACGTGATGATCGGACACGGCCTAGTTTGACTCGGATCATGTAATCACTTAGATGACTAGAGGGATGTCTATCTGAGTGGGAGTTCATAAGATGAACTTAATTATCCTGAAGATAGTCAAAAGGTGTTTGCAAATTATGTCGTAGCTCACGCTATAGTTCTACTGTTTAGATATGTTCCTAGAGAAAAATTAGTTGAAAGTTGATAGTAGCAATTATGCGGACTAGGTCCGTAAACTGAGGATTGTCCTCATTGCTTCATAGAAGGCTTATGTCCTTAATGCACCGCTCAGTGTGCTGAACCTCGAACGTTGTCTGTGGTTGTTGCGAACATCTGACATACATGTTTTGATAACTACGTGATAGTTCAGTTAAACGGTTTAGAGTTGAGGCACCAAAGACGTTTTTGAAACATCGCGAAACATATGAGATGTTTTGAGGGCTGAAATTGGGATTTCAGGCTCGTGCCCATGTCAAGAGGTATAAGACCTCCGATGACTTTCTTAACCTGCAAACTAAGGAGAAAAGCTCAATTGTTGAGCTTGTGCTCAGATTGTCTGAGTACAACAATCATTTGAATCGAGTGGGAGTTGATCTTCCAGATAAGACAGTGATGGTTCTCCAAAGTCATTGCCACCAAGCTGTTAGAGCTTCGTGATGAACTATAACATATCAGGGATAGATATGATGATCCTTGAGGTATTCGCGTTGTTTGACATCGCGAAAGTAGAAATCAAGAAGGAGCATCAATTGTTGATGGTTGGTGAAACCACTAGTTTCAAGAAGGGCAAGGGCAAGAAGGGATACTTCATGAAACGGCAAATCAGCTGCTGCTCTAGTGAAGAAACCCAAGGTAAAACCCAAACCCGAGACTAAGTGCTTCTGTAATAAGGGGAACAACCACTAGAGCAGAATTACCGTAGATACTTGGTAGATAAGAAGGCTGGCAAGGTCGATAGAAGTATATTGGATATACATTGTGTTAATGTGTACTTTGCTAGTACTCCTAGTAGCACCAGGGTATTAGATACCGGTTCGGTTGCTAAGTGTTAGTAACTCGAAACAAAAGGCTACGGAATAAACCGAGACTAGCTAAAGGTGAGCTGACGATATGTGTTGGAAGTTTTTCCAAGCTTGATATGATCAAGCATCGCACGCTCCCTCTACCAAAGATATTAGTATTAAACCTGAATGGTTTATTGAATCTCGATCGTAGTGATACACATGTTCATGCCAAAAGATAGTAATGATAGTACCACCTACTTGTGGCACTGCCACGTAAGTCATATCGGTATAAAACGCATGAAGAAGCTCCATATTGATGGTTCTTTGGGCTCACTCGTTTTTGAAAAGTTTGAGACATGCGAACCATGTCTATTGGTGTATATGCATGAAGAAACTCCATGCAAATGGACCGTTTTGACTCACTTGATTTTGAATCACTTGGGACATGCAAATCATACCACATGGGCAAGATGACTGAAAAGCCTCGTTTTCAGTAAGATGGAACAAGATAGCAACTTGTTGGAAGTAACACATTTTGATGTGTGCAGTCCAATGAGTGCTGAGGCATGCAGTGAATATCGTTATGTTCTTACTTCACAGATGATTCGAGTAGATGTTGAGTATATTTACTTGATGAATCACGAGTCTGAATTATTGAAAGGTTCAAGTAATTTTAGTGTGAAGTTGAAAGATCGTCGTGACAAGAGGATAAAAGATCTATGATATGATCATAGAGATGAATATCTGAATCACGAGTTTGGCACAGAATTAAGACATTGTGGAAATTGTTTCACAACTGATACAGCCTGGAACACCATAGTGTGAAGGCGTGTCCAAACGTCATAGTTGCACCCTATTGATATGGTGCATACCATGATGTCTCTTATCGAGTTACCACTATCGTTCATGGGTTAGGCATTAGAGACAACCACATTCACTTTAAATAGGGCACCACATAATTTCGTTGAGACGACACCGTATGAACTATGGTTTGGAGAAACCTAAGTTGCCGTTTCTTGAAAGTTTGGGGCTGCGACGCTTATGTGAAAAGGTTTCAGGTTGATAAGCTCGAACCCAAAGCAGATAAAATGCATCTTCATAGGACACCCAAAAACAGTTGAGTATACCTCCTAATTCAGATCCGAAAGCAATAGGGATTGTTTCTTGAATCGGGTCCTTTTTCGAGGAAAGGTTTCTCTCGAAAAGTTGAGTGGGAGGATGGTGGAGACTTGATGAGGTTATTGAACCGTCACTTCAACAAGTGTGTAGCAGGGCACAGGAAGTTGTTCCTGTGGCACGTACACCAACTGAAGTGGAAGCTTATGATAGTGATCATGAAACTTCGGATCGAGTCACTACCAAACCTCGTGGGATGACAAGGATGCGTACTACTTCAGAGTGGTACGTAATCCTATTTTGGAAGTCATGTTGCTAGACAACAATGAACCTACGAGCTATGGAGAAGCGATGGTGGGCCCATATTCCGACAAATGGTTAGAAGCCATAAAATCCGAGAGAGGATCCATGTATGAAAACAAAGTGTAGACTTTGGAAGAACTACTTGATGGTCGTAAGGCTGTTAGGTACATATGGATTTTGAAAGGAAGACAGACAATGATGGTAAGTGTGACCATTGAGAAAGCTCGACTTGTCGTTATGATGTTTTTCGACAAGTTCAAGGAGTTGACTACGATGAGACTTTCTCACTCGTAGCGATGCTAAGAGTCTGTTGGAATTATATTAGCAATTACTGCATCATTTATGAAATCTTGCAGATAGGATGTCAAAACATTGTTTCCTCGACGATTTTTTGAGGAAAGGTTGTATGTGACACAACCGGAAGGTTTTGTCAATCCTGAAAGATGCTAATAAGTAAGCAAAGCTCCAGCAATCCTTCTAAGGACTGGAGTAAGCATCTCGGAGTTGGAATGTATGCTTTGATGAGATGATTAAAGATTTTGGGTTTATACAAAGTTTATGAGAAACTTGTATTTCCAAAGAAGTGAGTGGGAGCACTATAGAATTTCTGATAAATATATGTTGTTGACATATTGTTGATCAGAAATGACGTAGAATTTCTGGAAAGCATATAGGGTTATTTGGAAAGTGTTTTTCAATGGAAAGCCTGGATTAAGCTACTTGAACATTGAGCATCAAGATCTATAAGGATAGATCAAAACGCTTAAATGGTACTTTCAAATGAGCACATGCCTTGACGTGATCTTGAAGGTGTTCAAGATGGATCAGTCAAAGAAGGAGTTCTTGCCTGAGTTGTAAGGTATGAAGTTAAGACTTAAAGCTCGACCATGGCAGAATAGAGAGAAAGGAACGAAGGTCGTCCCCTATGCTTAAGACATAGGCTCTACAGTATGCTATGATGTGTACCGCACCAGAAGTGTGCTTTACCATGAGTCAGTCAAGGGGTACAAGAGTGATCCAAGAATGGATCACAGGACAGCGGTCAAAGTTATCCTTAGTAACTAGTGGACTAAGGAATTTTCTCAATTATGGAGGTGGTAAAAGAGTTCGTCGTAAAGGGTTACGTCGATGCAAGCTTAACACCTATCCGGATAGCTCTGAGTAGAGATACCGGATACGTATAATGGAGCAACAATTTAGAATAGCTCCAAGTAGAACAGTTATTTGGAATAGCTCCAAATAGAACACGGTAGCTGCATCTAGGAGATGACATAGAGATTTGTAAAGCACACACGGATCTGAAAGGTTCAGACCCGTTGACTATAACCTCTCTCACAAGCATAACATGATCAAACCCAGAACTCATCGAGTGTTAATCACATGGTAAATGTGAACTAGATTATTGACTCTAGTAAACTCTTTGGGCGTTAGTCACATGGGGATGTGACCTTGAGTGTTAATCACATATCGATGTGAACTAGATTATTGACTCTAGTGAAAGTGGGAGACTGTTAGAAATATGCCCTAGAGGCAATAATAAATTGATTATTATTATATTTCCTTGTTCATGATAATCGTTTATTATCCATGCTAGAATTGTATTGATAGGAAACTCAGATACATGTGTGGATACATAGACAACACCATGTCCCTAGTAAGCCTCTAGTTGACTAGCTCGTTAATCAATAGATGGTTACGGTTTCCTGACCATGGACATTGGATGTCGTTGATAACGGGATCACATCATTAGGAGAATGATGTGATGGACAAGACCCAATCCTAAGCCTAGCACAAGATCATGTAGTTCGTATGCTAAAGCTTTTCTAATGTCAAGTATCATTTCCTTAGACCATGAGATTGTGCAACTCCCGGATACCGTAGGAGTGCTTTGGGTGTGCCAAACGTCACAACGTAACTGGGTGGCTATAAAGGTACACTACAGGTATCTCTGAAAGTGTCTGTTGGGTTGGCACGAATCGAGATTGGGATTTGTCACTCCGTGTAAACGGAGAGGTATCTCTGGGCCCACTCGGTAGGACATCATCATAATGTGCACAATGTGACCAAGGGGTTGATCATGGGATGATGTGTTACGGAACGAGTAAAGAGACTTGCCGGTAACGAGATTGAACAAGGTATCGGTATACCGACGATCGAATCTCGGGCAAGTACCATACCGCTAGACAAAGGGAATTGTATACGGGATTGATTGAGTCCTTGACATCGTGGTTCATCCGATGAGATCATCGTGGAACATGTGGGAGCCAACATGGGTATCCAGATCCCGCTGTTGGTTATTGACCGGAGAACATCTCGGTCATGTCTACATGTCTCCCGAACCCGTAGGGTCTACACACTTAAGGTTCGATGACGCTAGGGTTATAAAGGAAGCTTGTATGTGGTTACCGAATGTTGTTCGGAGTCCCGGATGAGATCCCGGACGTCACGAGGAGTTCCGGAATGGTCCGGAGGTAAAGATTTATATATAGGAAGTCCTGTTTCGGCCATCGGGACAAGTTTCGAGGTCATCGGTATTGTACCGGGACCACCGGAAGGGTCCCGGGGGCCCACCGGGTGGGGCCACCTGCCCCGGGGGCCACATGGGCTGTAGGGGGTGCGCCTTGGCCTACATGGGCCAAGGGCACCAGCCCCTAGAGGCCCATGCGCCAAGATATAGGAAAAAGGGGAGAGTCCTAAAGGGGAAAGGCACCTCCGAGGTGCCTTGGGGAGGATGGACTCCTCCCCCCCTCTTAGCCGCACCCCTTCCTTGGAGGAAGGGGCAAGGCTGCGCCTCCCCCCTCTCCCCTGCCCCTATATATAGTGGAGGGGAGGGAGGGCATCCATACCTGAGCCCTTGGCGCCTCCCTCCCTCCCGTGACACCTCCTCCTCTCCCGTAGGTGCTTGGCGAAGCCCTGCAGGATTGCCACGCTCCTCCATCACCACCACGCCGTTGTGCTGCTGCTGGATGGAGTCTTCCTCAACCTCTCCCTCTCTCCTTGCTGGATCAAGGCGTGGGAGACATCGTCGATCTGTACGTGTGTTGAACGCGGAGGTGCCGTCCGTTCGGCACTAGGATCATCGGTGATCTGAATCACGACGAGTACCACTCCATCAACCCCGTTCACTTGAACGCTTCCGCTTAGCGATCTACAAGGGTATGTAGATGCACTCTCCTTCCCCTCGTTGCTAGTCTCTCCATAGATAGATCTTGGTGACACGTAGGAAAATTTTGAATTTCTGCTACGTTCCCCAACAAGTCTTGCCTTCGGATCTGTGATAGAAGGTGTATCCAATAGTTTCCTTTGGATATCCTATGAAGACACATTTCTCCGATTTGGGTTCGAGCTTATCAGGTTGAATCTTTTTCACATAAGCATCGCAGCCCCAAACTTTCAGAAACGACAACTTTGGTTTCTTGCCAAACCAGAGTTCATAAGGCGTCGTCTCAACGGACTTTGATGGTGCCCTATTTAACGTGAATGCGGCCGTCTCTAGAGCGTATCCCCAAAACGATAGCGGTAAATCAGTAAGAGACATCATAGATCGCACCATATCTAGTAAAGTACGATTACGACGTTCGGACACACCATTACGCTGTGGTGTTCCGGGTGGCGTGAGTTGCGAAACTATTCCGCATTGCTTCAAATGTACACCAAACTCGTAACTCAAATATTCTCCTCCACGATCAGATCGTAGAAACTTTATTTTCTTGTTACGATGATTTTCAACTTCACTCTAAAATTCTTTGAACTTTTCAAATGTTTCAAACTTATGTTTCATTAAGTAGATATACCCATATCTGCTTAAGTCATCTGTGAAGGTGAGAAAATAACGATATCCGCCACGAGCCTCAATATTCATCGGACCACATACATCTGTATGTATGATTTCCAACAAATCTGTTGCTCTCTCCATAGTACCGGAGAACGGTGTTTTAGTCATCTTGCCCATGAGACACGGTTCGCAAGTACCAAGTGATTCATAATCAAGTGGTTCCAAAAGTCCATCAGTATGGAGTTTCTTCATGCGCTTTACACCGATATGACCTAAACGGCAGTGCCACAAATAAGTTGCACCTTCATTATCAACTCTGCATCTTTTGGCTTCAACATTATGAATATGTGTATCACTACTATCGAGATTCAATAAGAATAGACCACTCTTCAAGGGTGCATGACCATAAAAGATATTACTCATATAAATAGAACAACCATTATTCTCTGATTCAAATGAATAACCGTCTCGCATTAAACAAGATCCAGATATAATGTTCATGCTCAATGCTGGCACCAAATAACAATTATTTAGGTCTAATACTAATCCCGAAGGTAGATGTAGAGGTAGCGTGCTGACCGCGATCACATCGACTTTGGAACCGTTTCCCACGCGCATCGTCACCTCGTCCTTAGCCAATCTTCGCTTAATCCTTAGTCCCTGTTTCGAGTTGCAAATATTAGCAACAGAACCAGTATCAAATACCCAGGTGCTACTGCAAGCACTAGTAAGGTACACATCAATAACATGTATATCACATATACCTTTGTTCACCTTGCCATCCTTCTTATCCGCCAAATACTTGGGGGAGTTCCGCTTCCAGTGACCAGTCTGCTTGCAGTAGAAGCACTCAATTTCAGGCTTAGGTCCAGACTTGGGTTTCTTCTCTTGAGCAGCAACTTGCTTGCTGTTCTTCTTGAAGTTCCCCTTCTTCTTTCCTTTGCCCTTTTTCTTGAAACTAGTGGTCTTGTTGACCATCAACACTTGATGCTCCTTTTTGATTTCTACCTCCGTAGCTTTCAGCATTGCGAAGAGCTCGGGAATAGTCTTATTCATCCCTTGCATATTATAGTTCATCATGAAGCTCTTGTAGCTTGGTGGCAGCGATTGGAGAATTCTGTCAATGACGCAATCATCTGGAAGATTAACTCCCAATTGAATTAAGTGATTATTATACCCAGACATTTTGAGTATATGCTCACTGACAGAACTGTTCTCCTCCATCTTGCAGCTATAGAACTTATTGGAGACTTCATATCTCTCAATTCGGGCATTTGCTTGAAATATTAACTTCAACTCCTGGAACATCTCATATGCTCCATGACGTTCAAAACGTCGTCGAAGTCCCGATTCTAAGCCGTAAAGCATGGCACACTGAACTATCGAGTAGTCATCAGCTTTTCTCTGCCAGACGTTCATAACATCTGGTGTTGCTCCAGCAGCAGGCCTGGCACCCAGCGGTGTTTCCAGGACGTAATTCTTCTGTGCAGCAATGAGGATAATCCTCAAGTTACGGACCCAGTCCGTGTAATTGCTACCATCATCTTTCAACTTTGCTTTCTCAAGGAACGCATTAAAATTCAACGGAACAACAGCATGAGCCATCTATCTACAGTCAACATAAACAAGCAAGATACTGTCAGGAACTAAGTTCATGATAAATTTAAGTTCAATTAATCATATTACTTAAGAACTCCCACTTAGATAGACATCCCTCTAATCTTCTAAGTGATCACGTGATCCAAATCAACTAAACCATGTCCGATCATCACGTGAGATGGAGTAGTTTCATTGGTGAACATCACTATGTTGATCATATCTACTATATGCTTCACGCTCGACCTTTCGGTCTCCGTGTTCTGAGGCCATATCTGTATATGCTTGGCTCGTCAAGTATAACCTGAGTATTCCACGTGTGCAACTGTTTTGCACCCGTTGTATTTGAACATAGAGCCTATCACACCCGATCATCACGTGGTGTCTCAGCACGAAGAACTTTCGCAACGGTGCATACTCAGGGAGAACACTTCTTGATAATTTAGTGAGAGATCATCTTATAATGCTACCGTCAATCAAAGCAAGATAAGATGCATAAAAGATAAACATCACATGCAATCAATATAAGTGATATGATATGGCCATCATCATCTTGTGCTTGTGATCTCCATCTTCGAAGCACCGTTGTGATCACCATCGTCACCGGCGCGACACCTTGATCTCCATCGTAGCATCGTTGTCGCCTCACCAATCTTATGCTTCCACGACTATCGCTATCGCTTAGTGATAAAGTAAAGCATTACATCGTGATTGCATTGCATACAATAAAGCAACAACCATATGGCTCCTGCCAGTTGCCGATAACTCGGTTACAAAACATGATCATCTCATACAATAAAATTTAGCATCATGTCTTGACCATATCACATCACAACATGCCCTGCAAAAACAAGTTAGACGTCCTCTACTTTGTTGTTGCAAGTTTTACGTGGCTGCTACGGGCTTAAGCAAGAACCAATCTTACCTACGCATCAAAACCACGACGATAGTTTGTCAAGTTGGTGTTGTTTTAACCTTCGCAAGGACCGGGCGTAGCCACACTCGGTTCAACTAAAGTTAGAGAAACTGTCGCCCGCAAGCCACCTATGTGCAAAGCACGTCGGGAGAACCGGTCTCGCGTAAGCGTACGCGTAATGTCGGTCCGGGTCGCTCGTCCAACAATACCGCTGAACCAAAGTATGACATGCTGGTAAGCAGTATGACTTATATCGTCCACAACTCAATTGTGTTCTACTCGTGCATATAACATCAACATATAAAACCTAGGCTCGGATGCCACTGTTGGGGAACGTAGTAATTTCAAAAAAATTCCTACGCACACGCAAGATCATGGTGATGCATAGCAACGAGAGGGGAGAGTGTTGTCTACGTACCCTCGTAGACCGAAACGGAAGCATTAACACAACATAGAGGAAGTAGTCGTACGTCTTCCCGATCCGACCGATCCAAGCACTGTTACTCCGGCACCTCCGAGTTCTTAGCACACGTACAACTCGATGACGCTCCCCGAGCTCTGATCCAGCAAAGCTTCGGGGATGAGTTCCGTCAGCACGACGGCATGGTGACGATGATGATGTTCTACCAACGCAGGGCTTCACCTAAGCACTACAACGATATGATCGAGGTGGAATATGGTGGCAGGGGGCACCGCACATGGCTAAGGAATGATCACGAGGATCAACTTGTGTGTCCTAGGGTGCCCCCCGCCTCCGTATATAAAGGATCCAAGGGGGGGTGTGGCTGGACCTAGAGGAGGCGCGCAGGAGGAGTCCTACTCCTACCGGGAGTAGGACTCCCCTCCCGTTCCTTGTCCAAATAGGAGAGAGGGAAGGAGAGAAGGAAAGGGGGGCGCCGCCCCTCCCTCCTTGTCCAATTCGGACTAAGGGGAGAGGGGGCGCGCGGCCTGCCCTGGCAGCCCCTTCCTCTTCTCCACTTTAGGCCCATGAGGCCCATTAACCTCCCGGGGGGTTCCGGTAACCCCCCGGTGCTCCGGTTTTATCCGAAACTTCCCCGGAACGCTTCCGGTGTCTGAATATAGTCATCCAATATATCAATCTTTATGTCTCGACCATTTCGAGACTCCTCGTCATGTCCGTGATCACATCCGGGACTCTGAACAAACTTCGGTACATCAAAAATGCATAAACTCATAGTAACTGTCATCGTAACTTTAAGCGTGCGGACCCTACGGTTCGAGAACAATGTAGACATGACCGAGACACGTCTCCGGTCAATAACCAATAGCGGGACCTGGATGCCCATATTGGCTCCTACATATTCTACGAAGATCTTTATCGGTCAGACCGCATAACAACATACGTTGTTCCCTTTGTCATCGGTATGTTACTTGCCCGAGATTCGATCGTCGGTATCCAATACCTAGTTTAATCTCGTTACCGGCAAGTCTCTTTACTCGTTCCGTAATACATCATCTCACAACTAACATATTAGTTGTAATGCTTGCAAGGCTTATGTGATGTGCATTACCGAGAGGGCCCAGAGATACCTCTCCGACAATCAGAGTGACAAATCCTAATCTCGAAATACGCCAACCCAACATGTACCTTTGGAGACACCTGTAGAGCTCCTTTATAATCACCCAGTTACGTTGTGACGTTTGGTAGCACACAAAGTGTTCCTCCGGCAAACGGGAGTTGCATAATCTCATAGTCATAGGAACATGTATAAGTCATGAAGAAAGCAATAGCAACATACTAAACGATCGGGTGCTAAGCTAATGGAATAGGTCATGTCAATCAGATCATTCAACTAATGATGTGATCTCGTTAATCAAATAACAACTCTTTGTTCATGGTTAGGAAACATAACCATCTTTGATTAATGAGCTAGTCAAGTAGAGGCATACTAGTGACACTCTGTTTGTCTATGTATTCACACATGTATCATGTTTCCGGTTAATACAATTCTAGCATGAATAATAAACATTTATCATGATATAAGGAAATAAATAATAACTTTATTATTGCCTCTAGGGCATATTTCCTTCAATCTCGTGGATACAGAAAGTTACGGTGGCGGAATTAGGGTTTTGGCTCCGTATCTGGTAGTTTGGGGGTACGTAGGTATATATAGGAGGAAGGAGTACGTCGATGGAGCAATAGGGGCCCCACGAGGGTGGAGGGTGCGCCCAGGGGGGTAGGCGCGCCCCCTACCTTGTGGCCTCCTGGTTGATGTCTTGACGTAGGGTCCAAGTCCTCTGGATCATGTTCGTTCCGAAAATCACGTTCCCAAAGGTTTCATTTCGTTTGGACTCTGTTTGATATTCTTTTTCTGCGAAACTCTAAAATAGGCAAAAAACAGCAATTCTGGGCTGGGCCTCCGGTTAATAGGTTAGTCCCAAAAATAATATAAAAGTGTATAATAAAGCTCAATAATGTCCAAAACAGAATATAATATAGCATGGAACAATAAAAAATTATAGATACGTTGGAGACGTATCACTTCACACCTTGCAACACAGGCAAGAACTCCTTCTTTGACTGTTCCATTTTGAACTACTTCAAAATCTTGTCAAGGTATGTACTCATTGAAATATATATCAAGCGTCTTGATTTATGTCTATAGATCTTGATGCTCAATATGTAAGTAGCTTCACCGAGGTCTTTCTTTGAAAAATTACTTTCAAACACTCCTTTATGCTTCCCAGAAAATTCTACATCATTTCCGATCAACAATATGTCATTCACATATACTTACCAGAAAGGTTGTAGTGCTGCCACTCACTTTCTTGTAAATACAGGCTTCACCGCAAGTCTGTATAAAACCATATGCTTTGATCACTTTATCAAAGCATATATTCCAACTCCGAGATGCTTGCACCAGTCCATAGATGGATCGCTGGAGCTTGCACACTTTGTTAGCACCTTTTGGATTGAAAAAACCTTCTTGTTGCATCATATACAACTCTTCTTTAAGAAATCCATTAAGGAATGTAGTTTTGACATCCATTTGCCATGTTTCATAAAATGTGGCAATTGCTAACATGATTTGGACAGACTTAAGCATTGCTATGAGTGAGAAAATCTCATCGTAGTCAACATCTTGAACTTGTCAAAAACCTTTTGTGACAATTCGAGCTTTGTAGATAGTAACACTACTATCAGCGCCCGTCTTCATCGACGATCCATTTCTTCTTAATGGCTAACCGATCATCGGGCAAGTCAATCAAAGTACATACTTTGTTCTTTATACATGGATCCCATCTCAGATTTCATGGCCTCAAGCCATTTTGCGGAATCTGGGCTCATGATCGCTTCCTCATAGTTTGTAGGTTCGTCATGGTCAAGTAAGATGACCTCCAGAACAGGATTACCGTACCACTCTGGTGCGGAACGTACTCTGGTTGACCTACAAGATTCGGTAGTAACTTGATCTGAAGTTTCATGATCATCATCATTAACTTCCTCACTAATTAGTGTAGGCATCACCGGAACTGATTTCTGTGATGAAGTACTTTCCAATTCGGGAGAAGGTACAATTACCTCATCAAGTTCTAATTTCCTCCCACTCACTTCTTTTGACAGAAACTCTCTCTAGAAAGGATCCACTCTTAACAGCAAAGATCTTGCCTTCGGATCTGTGATAGAAGGTGTACCCAACAGTTTCTTTTGGGTATCCTATGAAGACGCACTTCTCCGATTTGGGTTTGAGCTTATCAGGCTGAAACTTTTTCACATAAGCATCGCAACCCCAAACTTTAAGAAATGACAGCTTAGGTTTCTTGCTAAACCACAGTTCATATGGTGTCATCTCGATGGATTTTTAGACGATGCCTTATTTAACGTGAATGCAGCTGTCCCTAATGCATAACCCCAAAACGATAGTGATAAATCGGTAAGAGACATCGTAGATCGCACCATATCTAATAAAGTACGGTTATGACGTTCAGACACACCATTACGCTGTGGTGTTCTAGGTGGCGTGAGTTGCGAAACTATTCCACATCGTTTCAGATGAAGACCAAACTTGTAACTCAAATATTTGTCTCCGCGATCAGATCGTAGAAACTTTATTTTCTTGTTATGATGATTTTCCACTTCACTCTGAAACTCTTTGAACTTTTCAAATGTTTCAGACTTATGTTTCATCAAGTAGATATACCCATATCTGCTCAAATCATTTGTGAAGGTCCGAAAATAACGATACCCGCCGCGAGCCTCAACAATCATCGGACTGTATACATCGGTATGTATTATTTCCAATAAGTCAGTGGGTTGCTCCATTGTTCCGGAGAACGGAGTCTTAGTCATCTTTCCCATGAGGCATGGTTCGCAAGTATCAAGTGATTCATAATCAAGTGATTCCAAAAGCCCATCAGCATGGAGTTTCTTCATGCGCTTTACACCAATATGACCTAAACGGTAGTGCCACAAATAAGTTGTACTATCATTATTAACTTTGCATATTTTGGCTTCAATATTATGAATATGTGTATCGCTACGATCGAGATTCAATAAACCATTTATTTTAAGTGTATGACCATAGAAGGTTTTATTCATGTAAACAGAACAACAATTATTCTTTGACTTAAATGAATAACCATATTGCAATAAACATGATCCAATCATATTATGCTCAAAGCAAACACCAAATAACATTTATTTAGGTTCAACACTAATCCCGAAGGTAGAGGGAGTATGCGATGGTGATCTTATCAACCTTGGAATCTCTTCCAACACACATCGTCACTTTGCCCTCAACTAGTCTCTGTTCATTTTGTAACTCCTGTTTCGAGTTACTAATCTTAGCAACTGGATCGGTATCAAATACCTAGGGGCTACTATGAACACTAGTAAAGTACACATCAATAATCTGTATATCAAATATACCTTTGTTCACTTTGCCATCCTTCTTATCCGCCAAGTATTTGGGGTAGTTTCGCTTCTAGTGACCATTTCCTTTGCAGTAGATGAAGAAATATGCCCTAGAGGCAATAATAAAGTTATTATTTATTTCCTTATTTAATGATAAATGTTTATTATTCATGCTAGAATTGTACTAACCGAAAACTTAGTACATGTGTGAATACATAGACAAACAGAGTGTCACTAGTTTGCCTCTACTTGACTAGCTCGTTGAATCAATGATGGTTATGTTTCCTAACCGTAGACATGAGTTGTCATTTGATTAACGGGATCACATCATTAGAGAATGATGTGATTGACTTGACCCATCCGTTAGCTTAGCACGATGATCGTTTAATTTGTTGCTATTGCTTTCTCCATAGCTTATACATGTTCCTATGATGTGAGATCATGCAACTCCCAAATACCGGAGAACACTTTGTGTGCTACAAAACGTCACAACGTAACTGCGTGATTATAAAGGTGCTCTACAGGTGTCTCCGATGGTGTTTGTTGAGTTGGCATAGATCGAGATTAGGATTTGTCATTCCGATTGTCGGAGAGGTATCTCTGGGCCCTCTCGGTAATGCACATCACTATAAGCCTTGCAAGCAATGTGACTAATGAGTTAGTTGCAGGATGATGCATTACGGAACGAGTAAAGAGACTTGCCGGTAACGAGATTGAACTAGGTATTGAGATACCGACAATCGAATCTCGGGCAAGTAACATACCGATGACAAAGGGAAAAACGTATGTTGTTATGCGGGTTGACTGATAAAGATCTTCGTAGAATATGTAGGAGCCAATATGAGCATCCAGGTTCCTCTATTTGTTATTGACCGGAGACATGTCTCAGTCATGTCTACATAGTTCTCAAACCCGTAGGGTCCGCACGCTTAACGTTCGGTGATGATCGGTATTACGAGTTTATGTGTTTTGATGTACCGAAGATAGTTCGGAGTCCCAGATGTGATCACAAACATGATGAGGAGTCTCGAAATGGTCGAGACATAAAGATTGATATATTGGACGGCTATATTCGGACACCAGAAGTATTCCGGGTGATTTCGGAGAAAATCGGAGTCCCGGAGGGGTTACCGGAACCCCCTGGGGAAGTATTGGGCCTTAGTGGGCCTTAGGGGAGAGAGAGGGCAGCAGCCCAGGAGGTGGCACCCCCCAAGGGGAGGGGGGCGCGACCCCTCTTTCCCCCTCCCTCTCCCTCTCTTTCCTTCCCCCTTCCTAGTAGGACTAGGAAAGGATGAATCCTACTCCTACTAGGAGGAGGATTCCTGCTCTCCTTGGGCGCCACTAGGGCCGGCCGGCCTCCCCCTTGCTCCTTTATATACGGGGGCAGGGGGGCACCCTAGGACACACAAGTTGATTGTTTCAAGCCGTGTGCGGTGCCCTCTTCCACCATATTCCACCTCGGTCATATCGTTGCAGTGTTTAGGCGAAACCCTGCGCCGGTAACTTCATCATCACCGTCATCACGCCGTCGTGCTGACGAAGCTCTCCCTTGAAGTTCTACTGGATCGTGAGTTTGTGGGACGTCATCGAGCCGAACGTGTGCAGATCGTGGAGGTTCCGTACGTTCGGTACTAGGATCGGTCGATCGTGAAGACGTACGACTATATCAACTGCATTGTCATAACGCTTCCGCTTATGGTCTACGAGGGTACGTGGACAACACTCTCCCCTCTCGTTGCTATGCATCACCATAATCTTGCGTGTGCGTAGGATTTTTTTTGAAATTGCTACGTTTTCCCAACAGTGGTATTAGAGCAAGGTTTATGCGTAGATGTTATATGCACGAGTAGAACACAAAGGAGTTGTGGGCGTGGGTATATACATATTGCTTGACGTCACTAGTTGATTCTTGATTCGGCGGTATTGTTGGATGAAGCGTCCCAGACCGACATTACACGTACGCTTACACGAGGCTGGTTCTCCGACGTGCTTCGCACACAGGTGGCTGGTGGGTGTCAGTTTCTCCAACTTTAGTTGAACCGGATTCAATGAACAAGGTTCTTTCTGAAGATCAAAAAGCAATCACTATACCGCGTTGTGGTTTTTGATGCATAGGTAAGAACGGTTCTTGCTCAGCCCGTAGCAGCCATGTAAAACTTGTAACAACAAAGTAGAGGACATCTAACTTGTTTTTGCAGGGCATGGTGTGATGTGATATGGTCAAGACATGATGCTAAATTTTATTGTATGATATGATCATGTTTTGTAATAGAGTTATCGGCAACTGGCAGGAGCCATATGGTTGTCGCTTTATTGTATGAAATGCAATCGCCATGTAATTGCTTTACTTTATCACTAAGCGGTAGCGATAGTCGTAGAAGCAATAGTTGGCGAGATGACAACGATGCTACGATGGAGATCAAGGTGTCGCACTGGTGACGATGATGATCATGACAGTGCTTTGGAGATGGAGATCAAAGGCACAAGATGATGATGGCCATATCATATCACTTATATTGATTGCATGTGATGTTTATCCTTTATGCATCTTATTTTGCTTAGATCGACAGTAGCATTATAAGATGATCTCTCACTAAATTTCAAGGTACAAGTGTTCACCCTGAGTATGCACCATTGCTACAGTTCGTCGTGCCGAGACACCATGTGATGATCGGGTGTGATAAGCTCTACGTTCACATACAATGGGTGCAAGCCAGTTTTGCACATGCAGAATACTCGGGTTAAACTTGACGAGCCTAGCATATGTAGATATGGCCTCGGAACACTGAGACCGAAAGGTCGAGCGTGAATCATATAGTAGATATGATCAACATAGTGATGTTCACCATTGAAAACTACTCCATCTCATGTGATGATCGGACATGGTTTAGTTGATATGGATCACGTGATCACTTAGATGATTAGAGGGATGTCTACCTAAGTGGGAGTTCTTAAGTAATATGATTAACTGAACTTTAAATTTATCATGAACTTAGTCCTGGTAGTATTAGCATATCTATGTCATAGATCAATAGCTCGCGTTTAGCTCCCCTATTTTATTTTTGATATGTTCCTGGAGAAAACTAAGTTGAAAGATGTTAGTAGCAACGATGCGGATTGGATCCGTGATCTGAGGATTATCCTCATTGCTACACAGAAGAATTATGTCCTTGATGCACCGCTAGGTGATAGACCGAATGCAGAAGCAGATGCAGACGTTCTGAATGTTTGGCAAGATCGATATGATGACTACTTGATAGTTTAGTGCACCATGCTTTACGGCTCAGAATCGGGGCTTCAAAGACATTTTGAACGCCGCGAAGCATATGATATGTTCGAAGAGTTGAAATTAGTATTTCAAACTCATGCCCGTGTCGAGAGGTATGAGACCTCTGACAGTACTTTACCTACAAGATGGAGGAGAATAGCTCAACCAATGAGCATGTGCTCAGATTGTCTGAGTACTACAATTGCTTGAATCAAGTGGGAGTTAATCTTCCAGATAAGATAGTAATGGATAAAGTTCTCTAGTCACTATCACCAAGTTACTAGAACTTAGTGATGAACTATAATATGCAAGGGATGACGAAAATGATTCCCGAGCTCTTCGTGATGCTGAAATCAACGAAGGTAGAAATCAAGAAAAGCATCAAATGTTGATGGTTGACAAAACCACTAGTTTCAAGGGCAAGGGAAAGTAAGGGAACTTCAAGAAGAATGGCAAGCAAGTTGCCACTCCCGTGAAGAAGCCCAAAGCTAGACCCAAGCCTAAAACTGAGTGCTTCTACTGCAAACGAAATGGTCACTGGAAGTGGAACTGCCCTAGATACTTGGCGGATAAGAAGGATGGCAAAGTGAACAAAGGTATATTTGATATACATGTTATTGATGTGTACTTTACTAGTGTTTATAGCAAACCCCACGGTATTTGATACTAGTTCATTTGCTAAGAGTAGTAACTCGAAACGGGAGTTGCAAAATAAACAAAGACTAGTTAAGGACGAGGTGATGATGTGTGTTGGAAATGATTCCAAGGTTGATAAGATCACCATCGCACACTCCCTTTACCTTCGGGTTTAGTGTTGAACCTAAAATAAATGTTATTCGGTGTTTGCATTGAGCATAATATGATTGGATCATGTTTATTGCAATACATTTATTCATTTAAAGTCAAAGAATAATTGTTATTCTGTTTACATGAATAAAACCTTCTGTGGTCATACACCCAAGGTGAATGGTCTATTGAATCTCGATCATAGTGATACACATATTCATAATATTGAAGCCAAAAGATGCAAAGTTAATAATGATAGTGCAACCTATTTGTGGCACCACCGTTTAGGTCATATTGGTGTAAAGCGCATGAAGAAACTCCATGTTGATGGGCTTTTGGAATCACTTGATTATGAATAACTTGATGCTTGCGAACCATGCCTCATGGGCAATATGACTAAGACTTCGTTCTTCGGAACAATGGAGCGAGCAACTGACTTATTGGAAATAATACATACAGATGTATGCGGTCTGATGAGTGTTGAGGCTCGCAGCAGGTATCATTATTTTCTGACCTTCAGAGATGATTTGAGCAGATATGGGTATATCTACTTGATAAAACATAAGTCTGAAACATTTGAAAAGTTCAAATAATTTCAGAGTGAAGTGGAAAAACATCATAAACAGAAAATAAAGTTTCTATGATCTAATCGTGGAGACAAATATTTAAGTTACGAGTTTGGTCTTCAACTAAAACAATGTGGAATAGTTTCACAAATTCATGCCACCTGGAACACCATAACATAATGGTGTGTCCGAACGTCATAACCATACTTTATTGGATATAGTGCAATCTATGATGTCTCTTACCGATTTACCACTATCGTTTTGGGGTTATGCATTAGAGACAGCTACATTCACGTTAAATAGGGCACCGTCTAATCCATTGAGACGACACCGTATGAACTATGGTTTGGCTAGAAACCTAAGCTGTTGTTTCTTAAAGTTTAGGGTTGTGATGCTTATGTAAAAAAGTTTCAGCCTAATAAGCTCAAACCCAAATCGGAAAAGTGCGTCTTCATAGGATACCCAAAAGAAACTGTTGGGTACACCTTCTATCACAGATCCAAAAGGCAAGATCTTTGTTGCTAAGAGTGGATCCTTTCTAGAGAAGAAGTTTCTCTCAAAAGAAGTGAGTGGGAGGAATGTAGAACTTGATGAGGTAATTGTACCTTCTCCCAAATCGGAAAGTAGTTCATCACAGAAATCAGTTCTAGTGATTTCTATGCCAATTAGTGAGGAAGCTAATGATGATGATCATGAAACTTCAGATCAAGTTACTACCGAACCTCGTAGGACAACCAGAATATGGTCCGCACCAGAGTGGTACGGTAATCCTTTTTGGAAGTCATGTTACTAGACCATGACGAACCTACGAACTATGAGGAAGCAATGATGAGCCAAGATTCCGCGAAATGGCTTAAGGCCATGAAATCTGAGATGGGATCCATATATAAAGAACAAAGTATGGACATTGATTGACTTGCCCAATGATTGGCGAGCCATTGAGAATAAATGGATCTTCAAGAGGAAGACGGACACTGATAGTAGTGTTACTATCTACAAAGCTCGAATTGTCGCAAAAAGACTTTCGACAAGTTCAAGGTGTTGACTACGATGAGATTTTCTCACTCGTATCGATGCTTAAAAGTATGTTCGAATCATGTTAGCAGTTGCCGCATTTTATGAAATTTGGCAAATGGATATCAAAACAACATTCCTTAATGGATTTCTTAAAGAAGAGTTGTATATGATGCAACAAGAAGGTTTTGTCAATCCTAAAGGTGCTAAAAAAATGTGCAAGCTCCAGCGATCCATTTATGGACTGGTGCAAGCCTCTCGGAGTTGGAATATACGCTTTGATAGTGTGATCAAAGCATATGGTTTTATACAGACTTGCGGTGAAGCCGTTTATTTACAAGAAAGTGAGTGGGAGCACTACAACCTTTCTGATAAGTATATGTGGATGACATATTGTTGATTGAAAATGATGTGGAATTTTTTTGGAAAGCATAAAGGAGTGTTTGAAAGGAATTTTTCAAAGAAAGACCTCGGTGAAGCTACTTACATATTGAGCATCAAGATCTATAGAGATAGATCAAGACGCTTGATATATTTTTCAATGAGTACATACCTTGACAAGATTTTGAAGTAGTTCAAAATGGAAACAGTCAAAGAAGGAGTTCTTGCCTGTGTTGCAAGGTGTGAATTTGAGTAAAGACTCAAAACCCGACCATGGCAGAAAATAGAAAGAGAATGAAAAGTCATTCCCTATGCCTCATCCATAGGTTCTATAAAGTATGCCATGCTGTGTACCAGTCCTACTGTATACCTTAGCATGATTTTGGCAAGGGAGTACAATAGTGATCTAGTAGTAGATCACTGGACAGTGGTCAAAATTATCCTTAGTGGAATAAGGATATGTTTCTCGATTATGGAGGTGACAAAAGGTTCGTCGTAAAGGGTTACGTCGATGCAAGTTTTGACACTGATCCAGATGACTCTAAGTCTCAATCTGGATACATATTGAAAGTGGGAGCAATTAGCTAGAGTAGCTCTATGCATAGCATTGTTGACAAAGAAATCTGCAAAATACATATGGATCTGAATATGGCAGACCCGTTCACTAAACTTATCTCACAAGCAAAACATGATCACACCTTAGTACTCTTTGGGTGTTAATCACATGGCGACGTGAACTAAGATTACTGACTCTAGTAAACCCTTTGAGTGTTGGTCACATGGCGATGTGAACTATGGTGTTAATCACATGGTGATGTGAACTATTGGTGTTAAATTACATGGTGATGTGAACTAGATTATTGACTCTAGTGCAAGTGGGAGACTGAAGGAAATATGCCCTAGAGGCAATAATAAAGTTATTATTTATTTCCTTATTTCATGATAAATGTTTATTATTCATGCTAGAATTGTATTAATCGGAAACTTAGTACATGCGTGAATACATAGACAAACAGAGTGTCACTAGTTTGCCTCTACTTGACTAGCTCGTTGAATCAATGATGGTTATGTTTTTGTCAACCATCAACACTTGATGCTTTTCTTGATTTCTACCTTCGCCGATTTCAGCATTGTCAAGAGCTCGGGGAATCGTTTTTGTCACCCCTTGCATATTATAGTTCATCATGAAGTTCCAGTAAATTGGTGATAGTGATTAGAGAACTCTGTCAATCACTATCTTATCTGGAAGATTAACTCCCACTTGATTCAAGCGATTGTAGTGCTCAGACATTCTGAGCACAAGCTCACTGGTTGAGCTATTCTCCTCCATCTTGTAGGCAAAGTATTTGTCAGAGGTCTCATACCTCTCGACTCAGGCATGAGTATGAAATACAAATTTTAGCTCTTGGAACATGTTATATGTTCCATGGCGTTCAAAATGTTTTTGAAGTCCCGGTTCTAAGCCGTAAAGCATGGTGCACTAAAATATCAAGTAGTCATCATACCGAGCTTTGCCAAACGTTCATAACGTCTGCATCTGGTCCTGTAATAGGTCCGTGCTACCTCTTCAACACTGCGTTGGTTTTCTCTTGAAGAGGAAAGGGTGGTGCAGTAAAGCAGCATAAGTATTTCCCTCAGTTTTTGAGAACCAAGGTATCAATCCAGTAGGAGACCACGTGCGAGTCACCTCGTACCTACACATACAAATAAGAACCTCACAACCAACGCGATAAAGGGGCTGTCAATCCCTTCACGGCCACTGCAAGAGTGAGATCTGATAGAGACAATAATAATAAGATAAATATTTTTGGTATTTTTATGATATAGATTGAAAGTAAAGATTGCAAAATAAAATAGATGGAAACTTATATGATGGAGAATAGACCCGGGGGCCATAGGTTTCACTAGTGGCTTCTCTCAAGATAGCATAAGTATTACGGTGGGTGAACAAATTACTGTCGAGCAATTGATAGAAAAGCGAATAATTATGAGAATATCCAGGTATGATCATGTATATAGGAATCACATCCGCGATAAGTAGACCGTAACGATTCTGCATCTACTACTATTACTCCACACATCGACCGCTATCTAGCATGCATCTAGAGTATTATGTTCATAAGAACAGAGTAATGCCTTAAGCAAGATGACATGATATAGAGGGATAAACTCATGCAATATGATATAAACCCCATCTTTTTATCCTCGATGGCAACAATACAATACGTGTCGTTTCCCTTTCTGTCACTGGGATCGAGTACCACAAGATTGAACCCAAAGCTAAGCACTTCTCCCATTGCAAGAAAGATCAATCTAGTAGGCCAAACCAAACTGATAATTCGAAGAGACTTGCAAAGATAAACCAATCATACATAAAAGAATTCAGAGAAGATTCAAATATTGTTCATAGATAAACTTGATCATAAACCCACAATTCATCGGATCTCGACAAAGACACCATAAAAGAAGATTACATCGAATAGATCTCCAAGAGAATCGAGGAGAACTTTGTATTGAGATCCAAAGAGAGAGAAGAAGCCATCTAGCTACTAGCTATGGACCCGAAGGTCTGAGGTAAACTACTCACACGTCACCGGAGAGGCCATGGAGTTGATGTAGAGGCCCTCCGTGATCGATGCCCCCTCCGGCGGAGCTTCAGAAAAGGCCCCAAGATGGGATCTCTTGGGTACAGAAGGTTGCGGCGGTGGAAATAAGGTTTTGTGGTGCTCCGGGATGTTTGGGGGGGGGGGTATATGGATATATATATATAGGAGGAAGAAGTACGTCGGTGGAGCAATGAGGGGCCTACAAGGATGGAGGGCGCGCCCAGGGGGGTGGGCGTGCCCCCCTACCTTGTGGCCGCCTCGTTGATTGCTTGACGTCCACTCCACGTCTCCTCGATCACGTTTGTTCCAAAAATAACGCTCCCGAAGGTTTCATTCCGTTTGGACTCCGTTTGATATTCCTTTTCGGGAAACTCTAAAATAGGCAAAAAACAACAATTTGGGTTGGGCCTCCGGTTAATAGGTTAGTCCCAAAAATATAATAAAAGTGTAAAAATAAGCCCATCAACATCCAAAATAGATAATATAATAGCATGGAGCAATCAAAAATTATAAATACGTTGGAGACGTATCAAGCATCCCCAAGCTTAATTCCTGCTCGTCCTCAAGTAGGTAAATGATAAAAACATAATTTTTGATGTGGAATGCTTCCTAACATATTTCTGAATGTAATTTTTATTTATTGTGGCATGTGATACGTCTCCAACGTATCTATAATTTTTGATTGTTCCATGCTATATTATATTCTGTTTTGGACATTATTGGGCTTTATTATACACTTTTATATTATTTTTGGGACTAACCTATTAACCGGAGGCCCAGCCCAGAATTGCTGTTTTTTTTGCCTATTTTAGGGTTTCGTAGAAAAAGAATATCAAACGGAGTCCAAACGGAATGAAACCTTCGGGAGCGTGATTTTCTGAACGAACATGATCCAGAGGACTTGGACCCTACGTCAAGACATCAACCAGGAGGCCACGAGGTAGGGGGCGCGCCTACCCCCCTGGGCACGCCCTCCACCCTCGTGGGCCCCCTGTTGCTCCACCGATGTACTCCTTCCTCCTATATATACCTACGTACCCCCAAACTACCAGATATGGAGCCAAAACCCTAATTCCACCACCGTAACTTTCTGTATCCATGAGATCCCATCTTGGGGCCTGTTCCGGAGCTCCACCGGAGGGGGCATCGATCACGGAGGGCTTCTACTGTTCTACATCAACATCATAGCCCTTCCGATGAAGTGTGAGTAGTTTACCTCAGACCTACGGGTCCATAGTTATTAGCTAGATGGCTTCTTCTCTCTTTTTGGATCTCAATACAAAGTTCTCCCCCTCTCTTGTGGAGATCTATTCAATGTAATCTTCTTTTGCGGTGTGTTTGTTGAGACCGATGAATTGTGGGTTTATGACCAAGTTTATCTATGAACAATATTTGAATCTTCTCTGAATTCTTTTATGTATGATTGGTTATCTTTGCAAGTCTCTTCAAATTATCAGTTTGGTTTGGCCTACTAGATTGATCTTTCTTGCAATGGGAGAAGTGCTTAGCTTTGGGTTCAATCTTGCGGTGTCCTTTCCCAGTAACAGTAGGGGCAGCAAGGCACGTATTGTATTGTTGCCATCAAGGATAACAAGATGGGGTTTATTTCATATTGCATGAGTTTATCCCTCTACATCATGTCATCTTGCTTAAAGCGTTACTCTGTTCTCTTGAACTTAATACTCTAGATGCATGCTGGATAGCGGTCGATGTGTGGAGTAATAATAGTAGATGCAGGAAGGAGTCGGTCTACTTGTCTCGGACGTGATGCCTATATACATGATCATACCTAGATATTCTCATAACTATGCTCAATTCTGTCAATTGCTCAACAGTAATTTGTTTACCCGCCGTGAATACTTATGCTCTCGAGAGAAGCCACTAGTGAAACCTATGGCCCCTGGGTCTATCTTCCATCATATTAATCTTCCAATACCTAGTTCTTTCTATTGACTTTTATTTTACTTTGCATCTTTATCATAAAAATACCAAAAATATTATCTTATCATATCTATCAGATCTCACTCTCGTAAGTGACCGTGTAGGGATTGACAACCCCTTATCGCGTTGGTTGCGAGGATTTATTTGTTTGTGTAGGTACGAGGGACTCGTGTGTGGCCTCCTACTGGATTGATGCCTTGGTTCTCAAAATCTGAGGGAAATACTTACGCTACTCTGCTGCATCACCCTTTCCTATTCAAGGGAAAACCAACGCAAGTGCTCAAGAGGTAGCAACATGAATATTCAGATCCGAAAGATTCAAGATAAAAGTTTAGTATTGACGTAGAAATAATAATACTTCAAGCATACTAACTAACCAATCATATCTTCTCAAAATAACATGGCCAAAGAAAGTTATCCCTACAAAATCATATAGTCTGTCTATGCTCTATCTTCATCACACAAAATATTAAATCATGCACAACCCCGATGACAAGCCAAGCAATTGTTTCATACTTTTGATGTTCTCAAACTTTTTCAATCTTCACGCAATATATGAGCGTGAGCCATGGATATAGCACTATGGTGGAATAGAATGGTGGTTGTGGAGAAGACAAAAAAGGAGAAGATAGTCTCACATCAACTAGGCGTATCAACGGGCTATGGAGATGCCCATCAATAGATATCAATGTGATTGAGTAGGGATTGCCATGCAACGGATGCACTAGAGCTATAAGTGTATGAAAGCTCAAAAAAGAAACTAAGTGGGTGTGCATCCAACTTGCTTGCTCACAAAGACCTAGGGCAATTTGAGGAAGCCCATCATTGGAATATACAAGCCAAGTTCTATAATGTAAAATTCCCACTAGTTTATGAAAGTGACAACATAGGAGACTCTCTATCATGAAGATCATGGTGCTACTTTGAAGCACAAGTGTGGAAAAATGATAGTAACATTGTCCCTTCTCTCTTTTTCTCTAATTTTTTTATTTGGGCCTTTTTTCTTTTGGCCTCTTTTCTCTTTTTTTATTTTTCGTCCGGAGTCTCATCCCGACTTGTGGGGGAATCATAGTCTCCATCATCCTTTTCTCACTGGGACAATGCTCTAATAATGATGATCATCACACTTCTTTTTACTTACAACTCAAGAATTACGACTCAATACTTAGAACAAAATATGACTCTATGCGAATGCCTCCGGCAGTGTACCGAGTTATGCAATGAATCAAGAGTGACATGTATGAAAGAATTTTGAACGGTGGCTTTGCCACAAATACAATGTCAACTACATGATCATGCAAAGCAATATGACAATGATGAAGCGTGTCATAATAATGGAACGATGGAAAGTTGCATGGCTATATATATTGGAATGGCTATGGAAATGCCATGATAGGTAGGTATGGTGGCTGTTTGAGGAAGGTATATGGTGGGTTTATGGTACCGGCAAAAGTTGCGCAATACTAGAGAGGCTAGCAAATGTGGAAGGGTGAGGGTGTGTTAATCCATGGACTCAACATTAGTCCTAAAGAACTCACATACTTATTGCAAAAATCTATTAGTTATCGAAACAAAGTACTACACGCATGCTCCTAGGGGGATAGATTGGTAGGAAAAGACCATCGCTCGTCCCCGACCACCACTCATAAGGAAGGCAATCAATAAATAAATCATGCTCCGACTTCATCACATAACGGTTCACCATACGTGCATGCTACGGGAATCACAAACTTCAACACAAGTATTTCTTAAATTCACAACTAATCAACTAGCATGACTCTAATATCACCATCTCCATATCTCAAAACAATCATCAAGTATCAAACTTCTCTTAGTATTCAATGCACTTATATGAAAGTTTTATTATTGCCATGTTGTTCTAAAGGGCTCTCAAAATAATATAAGTGAAGCATGAGAGATCAATTATTTCTATAAAATAAAACCACCATCGTGCTACTATCATCTTTCAACTTATTTTTCTCTAGGAACATATCAAAAAATAAAACAGGGAGCTATACGCGAGCTATTGATCTACAACATAGATATGCAAAATACCATCAGGTACTAAGTTCATGATAAATTAAAGTTCAATTAATCATATTACTTAAGAACTCCCACTTAGATAGACATCCCTCTAATCATATAAGTGATCATGTGATCCACATCAACTAAACCATGTCCGATCATCACGTGAGATGGAGTTGTTTTCAATGGTGAACATCACTATGTTGATCATATCTACTATATGATTCACGCTCGACCTTTCGGTCTCAATGTTCCGAGGCCATATCTGCATATGCTAGGCTCGACAAGTTTAACCCGAGTATTCTGCATGTGCAAAACTGGCTTGCACCCGTTGTATGTGAACGTAGAGCTTATCACACCAGATCATCACGTGGTGTCTCAGCACAAAGAACTATCGCAACAATGCATACTCAGGGAGAACACTTATACCTTGAAATTTTAGTAAGGGATCATCTCATAATGCTACCGTTGTACTAAGCAAATTAGATGCATAAAAGATAAACATCACATGCAATCAAAATATATGACATGATATGGCCATCATCATCTTGTGCCTTTGATCTTCATCTCCAAAGTACCATCATAATCATCTTGATCTTTATCAACGTGGCGTCACATGGTCATCTCGCCAACTATTGCTATCGCATAGCGATAAAGTAAAGCAATTATATGGCGCTTGCATCTTATGCAATAAAGAGACAACCATAAGGCTCCTGCAAGTTGCCGATAACTTCAACAAAACATGATCATCTCATACAACAATTTATATCTCGTCACGTCTTGACCATATCACATCATAATATGCCCTGCAAAAACAAGTTAGACGTCCTCTACTTTGTTGTTGCAAGTTTTACGTGGCTGCTACGGGCTTAGCAAGAACTGTTCTTATCTATGCATCAAAACCACAACGATTTTTCGTCAAGTGTGTTGTTTTAACATTCAGACCAGGCGTAGTTACATTCGATTCAACTAAATTTGGAGAAACAGACACCCACTAGCCACCTGTGTGGGAAGCATGGCGGTAGAACCAGTCACATGAACACGGTCATGTAATGTCGGTCTGGGCCGCTACATCCAACAATACCGCCGAATCAAAGGACATGCTGGTAAGCAGTATGACTACTATCGCCCACAACTCTTTGTGTTCTACTCGTGCATATAACATCTACGCATAGACCTGGCTCGGATGCCACTGTTGGGGAACGCAGTATTTCAAAAATTTGCCTACGATCGCGCAAGATCTATCTAGGAGAAGCATAGAAACAAGCGGGAAGAGTGAGTCCACATACCCTCGTAGACCGAAAGCGGAAGCGTTAAGTAACACGGTTGATGTAGTCGAACATCTTCGCGATCTAACCGATCAAGTACCGAACGCACGGCACCTCCATGATCTGCACACGTTCAGCTCAGTGACGTCCCTCGTACTCTTGATCCAACTGAGGCCGAGGGTGAGTTTCGTCAGCACGATGGCGTGTTGACGGTGATGATGAAGTTAGCGATGCAGGGCTTCGCATAAGCACTACGACAATATGACCGAGGTGTAAAACTGCGGAGGGGGGCACCGCACATGGCTAAAGATCAACTTATGTGTCTATGGGGTGCCCCCTCCCCCGTATATAAATGAGGGGAGGAGGAGGGCCGGCCTCAAGGGGCGCGCCCAAAGGAGGGATTTCTACTCCTAGTAGGAGTAGGTTTCCCTCTTTCCTAGTCCAAGTAGGAGAAGAAGGAAGGAGAGGGAAAAGGAGAAGGAAAGAGGGGGGCGCCCGCCCCCCTCCTAGTCCAATTCGGACCAACCCATGGGGGGCGCACTGCCTCCCCTTGTGTCCCTTCTCTCCTTTCCACTCAAGCCCAATAAGGCCCAATACTTCCTCCGGTGAATTCCTGTAACTCCCCGGTTCTCCGAAAAATACCCGAATCATGCGGAACCTTTCCGATGTCCGAATATAGCCTTCCAATATATGAATCTTTACCACTCGACCATTTCGAGACTCCTCATCATGTCCGTGATCTCATCCGGGACTCCGAACAAACTTCGGTCATCAAATCATATAACTCATAATACAAATCGTCATCGAACGTTAAGCGTGCGGACCCTACGGGTTCGAGAACTATGTAGACATGACTGAGACACACCACCGGTCAATAACCAATAGCAGAACCTGGATGCTCATATTGGTTCCTACATATTCTACGAAGATTTTTATCGGTCAAACTGCATAACAACATACGTTGTTCCCTTTGTCGTCAGTATGTTACTTGCCCGAGATTCGATCATCGGTATCATCATACCTAGTTCAATCTCGTCACCGGCAAGTCTCTTTACTCATTCCATAATGCATCATCCCGTGACTAACTTATTAGTCACATTGCTTGCAAGGCTCATAGTGATGTGCATTACTGAGAGGGCCCAGAGATACTTCTCCGATACATGGAGTAACAAATCCTAATCTCGATCTATGCCAACTCAACAAACACCATCGGAGACACCTTTAGAGCATCTTTATAATCACCTAGTTACGTTGTGACGTTTGATAGCACACTAAGTGTTCCTCCGGTATTCGGGAGTTACACAATCTCATAGTCATAGAAACATGTATAAGTCATGAAGAAAGTAATAGCAATAAACTAAACGATCATAGTGCTAAGCTAACGGATGGGTCTTGTCCATCACATCATTCTCTAATGATGTGATCCCGTTCATCAAATGACAACACATGTCTATGGTCAGGAAACTTAACCATCTTTGATTAGCGAGCTAGTTAAGTAGAGGCTTACTAGGGACACTCTGTTTTGTCTATGTATTCACACATGTACTAAGTTTCCGGTTAATGAATAATAAACATTTATCATGATATAAGGAAATATAAATAACAACTTTATTATTGCCTCTAGGGTATATTTCCTTCAAGTACAAGAACACCGGTCTGTCCAATTCCACAATCACAAGCACACATCCATGTAATATCGCATTGTACAGGGCGAGTCACGTCTCAAGGAAATGTTGATCGATGCAACTTCTTTTTAACAACATCACCCCTCTTTATTCATGCGATAATAAGGTTACATCGTTTAAGAGACGAGTGATTTTTCCAGGGTTCTTCAAACCACTCATTACAGAAGACCTCTTAGACATGCTCGCAAATTTATGGACTGCACATTAGCCTCTCTATTACAACGCCCGAAAAGTTTTTTTTTGAAGTTACATGACATACGATAACAGTCATCAAACACCGCAGTAGCTGCTCCAAGAACCCTTCCTCCTTTTTGCAACAACAACTTTGTTGCATCTCACGGTGGCACAGTCTACCCTTCCTCCTTCCTGCGTGATATGAAAACGTTGATCGGTGCACGTTTTCTCTTTTACTATTTAGTTATGATTAGGGAGCACCGCCAACATTTTTTGCTCTTGTAAGCAGGAGTTAATTTCATTCCCTTCAACTTCTTTTTTTGAGAAAAACACACCAGAAATTTATTAATTAATGGAAGAGTTAACACTACTCGGGGGCTCCAAAAGCCAAACATGTCGGCCTGGCATAAGATCTAATGAGTTCCAAACAGTAGCATGAGCGTCTACATTTGATTCTCTAACTTCATGATTAAAGACAACTCCAGGAAAAGCCTTCTGTGTCTCTATAATCTCTCTGATGATCATAGCGTTTTCACCAAGACTCCCATCCACAATGCCAAACAACACCTAGGCAATCATAGGCAATCACCATCGAGTCGATGCCTTGATCTTGAGCCAAGCATAAAGCCTCCCGATACGCAATCGCCTCCACACAATTTGAATCCAAAATGCATTCCATCACCAGCACTTTCATTCACTTCAACTTGGTTAAATGGCGTGCACCTCTTGCTGGGAGAGTGACGACATGCATAATCAAACTGCTGAAATTATTGGGCCTAGCACATTTATATTTCATAACAATTCCTAGACCAATCCTAGAGGCCCAGATGGCCCATTCATTCATGATAAAGGGAGTGAGGAAGTTTATTTCCATCTTGCAAATACACGGTGTGTTGGACCAATATACCCCCTCCGTTCCTAAATATATGATATTTGTGATAGTTCAATTTGAACTACCAAAACGTCATATATTTAGGAATGGAGGGAGTATAATTGGTTTGTTCCTCCACACATCACTATGAGCTTGAGAAGGAGGACACATACAATATACGGTGAGATGCATCAAAGAGGAAGTTGATCACAAAAATTGCGACTTTGTAGGTGGAAACTGCAGAGTACTTGTCGCTCGCTATGAACTTCCACCAAATGACATATGGTGTTTACATCTTAAGAACGCAATATTGTTCACATACATCAATCAAACTATAAGTTTCCTTTCTCTCTCGATATTCCAGCTTGGAATTGTGGAAAATGCTGCGTACCGCCTATAATAGAGGCTATGTCCGCGAGATTTTTTAGATATTTTGAACAGTCATGGAAAATCCACACTATGCTTCGCCCATTCATTTTCAGTTGAGACATGTCGGGTCTTCCTCATCAGAAAGTCTGAAGCAGACACCCAGGGCAAACACTTCCCACGGACTCATTTTTCAACCCCCTAGTTCCTCTAGCTGCCCCCCTTCTTTGTGGACGAGCATGCTTGGAGCTCCACCATCCCATGTGACAATAAATCAAGACAACAGTAACGAACACACCCACTTGGAAGGATCCTTTTTCACTTCTTGCTGCACACACAGATCTTCCTTTCTGTCGAATCAGCTGTAGAGTTCCACCACGTCCTATTTCCAATTCGATTGTAACCCATTGCTGCTGCATCTGCGGTGCTCAAATCAGGCAATCAGCCTATCTAATAACTACTCCCTCCGTCCGTAATATAAGAGTTTTTTAAGCTACTCCTTCCGTCCAAAAAAGCTTGTCCCAAACTTGTTTCGTAAATGGATGTATCTAGCACTAATTTGATGCTAAATATATTCATTTAAGGGACAAATTTTTCGGACAGAAGTACAGGCAGGAACGACCACGGGAACAGTACTAGACACTCGACAGTCGACACTGTCACTGTGGAAGGGACATGGAGTTATTTACCTATTTATATTTAACACTATAGTCCTGCCAGCTTAGGCAAGGCCTTGACAGATTACCTGAGTGAGGAGACAGAGGGCACCGTCGCACGTACCCGGCCTTTTGTGAAGCACCAGTGACAGCCATTGACTGTTCGGATTCACTGAATCTTGCAGGCATGCTCGCCGCTGATGGGAAAGACGGGCCGTTGGGGGCCCTGCGTACTCTGTGAGCGATGCACATGTGCATGCAGAGAAGAACTTGGTGAGGTCAAGTCATGCAACTAAATCTTACACACAACACTTTGCCTTGTTACTGAAGACCAGGCTCGACGCACGCGGCAAAGCACGTAACATTGTGGCATGTCGGCCGGGGGTCGTCCCTGCCATCTTGACCTCGGATCCGGAACTTCGCGTCGACGTCGTCAAGGAAGGCCACCAAACGGAACTACTTCACGGACGATCTTTTGCTGAACGATACATGCACGATAACTAATCCAACGGCCTAGGGCTGTCCAGGCTTGCCAATGGATGGTCCCTGGAGTAGTGTTGTGTATATTTCGGATAGCAAATGTCGTCTGCGTAGCACTTCTCGCCACCAAAACCGCCATCCGTGGACCTCTTCCCTTGTTCCAATTAGGCCATCATGTCCCATGCACCGACGCCATCATCAAGAGTAGTAAACGCCAGCCACCTCCTGGACAAGGACGCCATGCTCCTAAACGACTCGACAAAAAGGGGTTCTTTGAAACCCTTTGGACCGGTGGATCCTATATGCCGCCCGCAAGCGGCAAATAGGCCAGGCTTCTCCCACAAGTAGGCCGCCCCGGTCCACGGCAGCGCCCGCTGCACGTCGTACGCTGCTTCGTTTTTTCTGTTTCTTTTTTGCGGGTTTTTTCCTACTGTATATTTTTCTGGTTTTTATTGCTTTTAATGCTTTAATTATTTACTTATATTTCATTTGTTATTTATATTGTATTAATAAACTATGAGGAATTCTTAATACATGGTGAATATTTAACGCAGTGAACATTCTGTAATATATATTGAAAAATTTCTAAATATACAATGATTTTTTGTAATATATGGTGAATTTTTGTAAATATATGGTTAACATAGTTTTATTATATATTGATCATTTTAATGAACACTGAACATTTTTCTAATACATGGAGAACTATTTTTTAATGTAATAAGATGAACATATTTTTAATATGCAATGAAGTTTTTTTAACTCATACTAGAAAAATGAAGAGGGAGAAACAGGAAATCCCTCTTGCGCCCGAGTAGGCCCGCTGATTTGCATTGCATTAGACGTGTCCCGCTCTGCTGTTTGACGCCAACGGATGAACTGGGCTTCACTAGACAGGCTTTGGACTTTGGAACTGGATGGGCCAATGTCCACTAGACATGTGTTGTGTGATGTCATTTGTTGGACCAACTGACCTAAACTCCGCCACGTATATGTTACGGGTGCCGCTACGCGTCGGTCGGTGGATGTATTAGAAACATCCGCCGCATGGATCTTCGTTGGATCCGCGTCCTGACAGCCGTCGGATGTAACCACCACTCCTTACTTTCTGCAACAACCACTAAGTTTCAAAAACAGATTCCCCTGTCCGCCGTCCTGCCACGGCTGCGCCCAGCGCGGCGCTAGCCCCCACCGCCGCAAAATCGTTGCCGATGGCGCATGGGGGGGAACTAGTCCTTCCGCGCAAAATCCTGCAACAACATGGCGTACCACATCGCGCGGTAGATGTTGGGATCCGACACAAATCAAGCTCGCCAGGGCCCCTACTTCGAGAACAGTTGCGACCATCGTTCTCAGCTTCGACCGTCGCCCGTGGGCTTCGTCCGCAAGCTGTAGTATCATCATGGTTCATAGCCCCCGTTGTGTTTCCTAAAACTAGTTCGACCAGATCACATCAGAGCAGCTGGGTGAGTTTCCTAACTCTAAAAACATGAACAACTGCGTGTCTCCGAAAACTCATGAAAAACCTATCTATCAGAAACATGGCTAGAATTACATTTGTTTCATGTGTGTGGCAGCTAGAAAATCATTTTTGTTTCATGTGTAGGGGGTGGAACCAAGGCACATCCCCACACCTCTGTCTGCTTCTTATGTCTCTGCAACATGATACCCTATGTTACTTGTTATTTAACAACCTATTTGATGAAAAAAGCAGAATAAATCACTCTGATGCCGTTTTGAAATGTGTATGCTTATGTGAGAAAAAACCACATTGATTGAAAAACTGTGTGCTATGTAGCTGGAAAACTATTGATTGATGTATCTGTGTTCTTGAATTTCTGAAAAAACATTAGAACTGTTGATACCAAGTATATGAAAAATTAACTATTGCACAACACCTGTCTTTATAAAAGGAAACATGTTCTCTCATTTCAGGAAGCTGGGACTGAAGGTGAAGAAAGCTATGTCCAACAAAACTTTTATGTCGATAATCATGAAGATTCAAATGGTTTGTTGCATGCTGATGATGTGATGTAAGACGATTTAGATGATGGAGATATTTCATCACAGCTACTACCGCCCTATGTTGGCATGGAAATAGCCACTACCTCCCTATATCGGCATGGCGTTTGACACACTTGAGTGTTGGAATATGCCCTAGAGGCAATAATAAATTAGTTATTATCAGTTTTCTCTGTTCATGATAATCGTTTATTATCCATGCTAGAATTGTATTGATTGGAAACTCAAATACATGTGTGGATACATAGACAACAACATGTCCCTAGAAAGCCTCTACGGACTAGCTCGTTGATCAAAGATGGCTATGGTTTCCTAGACATGGACATGAGTTGTCATTTGATAACGGGATCACATCATTAGGAGAATGATGTGATGGACAAGACCCAAACTATAAATGTAGCATATGATCATATGAAGTTTATTGCTATAGTTTTTTGCATGTCAAGTATATGTTCCTATGACCATGAGATCATGCAACCCAATGACACCGGAGGAGTACCTTGTGTGTATCAAACGTCGCAACATAACTGGGTGACTATAAAGGTGCTCTGCATGTATCTCCTAGGGTGTCTATTGAGTTGGCATGGATCAAGACTGGGATTTGTCACTTCGTATGATGGAGAGGTATCTCAGGGCCCACTCGGTAATACAACATCATAGTAAGCTTGTGATACGTCTCCAACGTATCTACCTTTTCAAACACTTTTGCCATTTTTTTGGACTCTAACTTGCATGATTTGAATGGAACTAACCCGGACTGACGTTGTTTTCAGCAGAATTGCCATGGTGTTATTTTTGTGCAGAAATAAAAGTTCTCGGAATGAACTGAAAATTCACGGAGACATGTTTTGGAATTTATAAAAAATATTGGCAAAAGAATCATCGTAAGGGGGCCCACACCCTGTCCACGAGGGTGCAGGGCGCCCCCCCTGGGGGGCGCTCCCCTGCCTCGTGGGCCCCTTGAGGCTCCACCGACGTCAACTCCAACTATATATATTCACGTTCGGGGAGAAAAAAATCAGAGAGAAGGATTCATCGCGTTTTACGATACGGAGCCGCCGCCAAGCCCTAATCTTCATCGGGAGGGCTGATCTAGAGTCCGTTCGGGGCTCCGGAGAGGGGAATCCATCTCCATCGTCATCATCAACCTTCCTCCATCACCAATATCATGATGCTCACCACCGTGTGTGAGTAATTCCATCGTAGGCTTGGTGGACGGTGATGGGTTGGATGAGATTTATCATGTAATCGAGTTAGTGTTGTTAGGGTTTGATCCCTAGTATCCATTATGTTCTAAGATTGATGTTGCTATGACTTTGCTATGCTTAATGCTTGTAATTAGGGCCCAAGTGCCATGATTTCAGATCTAAACCTATTAAGTTTTCATGAATATATGTGAGTTCTTGATCCTATCTTGCAAGTCAATAGTCACCTACTATGTGTTATGACCGGTAACCCCGAAGTGACAATAATCGGGACCACTCCCGGTGATGACTGTAGTTTGAGGAGTTCATGTATTCACTAAGTGTTAATGCTTTGGTCCAGTACTCTATTAAAAGGAGGCCTTAATATCCCTTAGTTTCCAATAGGACCCCGCTACCATGGGAGGGTAGGACAAAATATATCATGCAAGTTCTTTTCCATAAGAACGTATGACTATATTCGGAATACATGCCTACATTACATTGATGAACTGGAGCTAGTTCTGTGTCACCCTATGTTATAACTGTTGCATGAGGAATCGCGTCCGACATAATTATCCATAGTTGTTCCATTACCTACGAGCTTTTCACATATTGATCTTTGCTTAGTTACTTTTCTGTTGCCATTGTTACGATTGCTACAAAAACTACTACTGTTACTGATACGTCTCCAACATATCTATCATTTTTTATTGCTCCATGCTATATTATCTATTGTTTTGGACATTATTGGGCTTTATTATCCACTTTTATATTATTTTTGGAACTAACCTATTAATCGGAGGCCCAGCCCAGAATTGCTGTTTTTTTGCCTATTGTAGGGTTTCGAAGAAAAGGAATATCAAACGGAGTCCAAACGGAATGAAACCTCCGGGAACGTGATTTTCTCACCGAACAAGATCCAGGAGACTTGGACCCTACATCAAGAAATAAAGGAGGAGGCCACGAGGTAGGGGGGCGCGCCTACCCCCCAGGCGCGCCCTCCACCCTCATGAGCCCCCCGTTACTCCATCGACGTACTCCTTCCTCCTATATATACCTACGTACCCCCAAACGATCAGATATAGAGCCAAAACCCTAATTCCACTGCCATAACTTCCTGGATCCATGAGATCCCATCTTGGGGCCTGTTCCGGAGCTCTGCCGGAGGGGGCATCCATCACGGAGGGCTTCTACATCAACACCATAGCCTCTCCGATGAAGTGTGAGTAGTTTACTTCAGACCTTCGGGTCCATAGTTATTAGCTAGATGGCTTCTTCTCTCTTTTTGGATCTCAATACAATGTTCTCCCCCTCTCTTGTGGAGATCTATTCGATGTAATCTTCTTTTTGCGGTGTGTTTGTTGAGAACGATGAATTGTGGGTTTGTGATCAAGATTATCTATGAGAAATATTTGAATCTTCTCTGAATTCTTTTATGTATGATTGGTTATCTTCGCAAGTCTCTTCAAATTATCAGTTTGGTTTGGCCTACTAGATTGATCTTTCTTGCAATGGGAGAAATGCTTAGCTTTGGGTTCAATCTTGCGGTTGCCTTTCCCAGTGACAGTAGGGGCAGCAAGGCACATATTGTATTGTTGCCATCAAGGATAACAAGATGTTTTTTTATCATATTTCATGAATTTATCCCTCTACATCATGTCATCTTGCTTAAGGCGTTACTCTGTTTTCATGAACTTAATACTCTAGATGCATGCTGGATAGCGGTTGATGAGTGGAGTAATAGTAGTAGATGCAGGCAGAAGTCGGTCTACTTGTCTCGGACGTGATGCCTATATACATGATCATACCTAGATATTCTCATAACTATGCTCAATTCTGTCAATTGCTCAACAGTAATTCATTCACCCACCGTAAAATACTTATGCTCTTGAGAGAAGCCACTAGTGAAACCTATGGCCCCCGGGTCTATCTTCATCATATTAATCTTCCAATACTTAGTTATTTCCTTTGCTTTTTTACTTTGCTTTTATTTTACTTTGCCTCTTTATCACAAAAATACGAAAAATATTATCCTATCATATCTATCAGATCTCACTCTCGTAAGTGACGTGAAGGGATTGACAACCCCTTATCGCGTTGGTTGCGAGGAGCTATTTGTTTTGTGCAGGTACTAGGGACTTCGCGCGTGGCCTCCTACTGGATTGATACCTTGGTTCTCAAAAACTAAGGGAAATACTTACGCTACTTTGCTGCCTCATCCTTTCCTCTTCAAGGAAATCCAACGCAGTGCTCAAGAGGTAGCAAGAAGATTTCTGGCACCGTTTCTGGGTAGGTTCGCGCAAGTCAAGATTTGACTCCCAACAACGAGCCATTTCTGACACCGTTGCCATGGAGTCTACGCAAAAGTCAACATACCAAGTACCCATCACAACCCTTATCTCCCGCATTACATTATTTGCCATTTGCCTCTTGTTTTCCTCTCCCCCACTTCACCCTTGCCGTTTTATTCGCCTTCTCTCTCTATCCTCCCTCTCTTCCTCTATTTGCCTCGTTTTGCCCGCTTGCTTTTTGTTTGCTTGTGTGTTGGATTGCTTGCTTGTCACAATGGCTCAAGATAACACTAAATTGTGTGACTTTACCAATACCAACAACAATGATTTTATTAGCACTCCAATTGCTCCTCTTACCGATGCTGAATCTTGTGAAATTAATGCCGCTTTGCTGAATCTTGTCATGAAAGATCCGTTTTCCGGCCTTCCTAGTGAAGATGCCGCTACCCATCTAAATAGCTTCGTTGATTTGTGTGATATGCAAAAGAAGAAAGATGTGGATAATGATATTGTTAAATTGAAGCTATATCCTTTTTCTCTTAGAGATCGTGCTAAAGCTTGGTTTTCGTCTTTGCCTAAAAATAGTATTGATTCTTGGAACAAGTGCAAAGATGCTTTTATCTCTAAGTATTTTACTCCCGCTAAGATCATCTCCCTTAGAAATGATTTTATGAATTTTAAGCAACTTGATCATGAACATGTTGCACAAGCTTAGGAGAGGATGAAATTAATGATACGTAATTGCCCTACTCATGGTTTGAATTTGTGGATGATTATACAAAAATTTTATGCCGGATTGAATTTTGCTTCTAGAAATCTTTTGGATTCGGCCACGGGAGGCACTTTTATGGAAATCACTTTAGGAGAAGCTACTAAACTCCTAGATAATATTATGGATAATTATTCTCAATGGCATACTGAAAGATCTACTAATAAAAAGGTGCATGCGATAGAAGAAATTAATGTTTTGAGTGGAAAGATAGATGAACTTATGAAATTATTTGCTAGTAAGAGTGTTTCTTCTGATCCTAATGATATGCCATTGTCTACTCTGATTGAGAATAATAATGAATCTATGGATGTGAATTTTGTTGGTAGGAACAATTTTGGTAACAACGCGTATAGAGGAAATTTTAATCCTAGGCCTTATCCTAGTAATCCCTCTAATAATTATGGTAATTCCTACAACAATTATTATGGAAATTATAATAAGATGCCCTCTGATTTTGAATCTTATATTAAAGAATTTATTACTTGCAAAAGAATTTCAATGCTTTGATTGAAGAAAAATTTCTAAGATTGATGAGTTGGCTAGGAACGTTGACAGAATTTCTCTTGATGTTGATTCTTTGAAACTTAGATCTATTCCACCTAAGCATGATATCAATGAGTCTCTCAAAGCCATGAGAATTTCCATTGATGAGTGCAAAGAAAGAACCGCTAGGATGCGTGCTAAGAAAGATGCCTTTATAAGAGTGTGTTCTTCTAGTTCCTATGAAAATAAAGATGAAGATCTAAAAGTTATTGACGTGTCCCGTATTAAATCTTTGTTTTGCATTATGAATCTTGATAATGATGGGACTGAATATGATCCACCTTTACCTATAAGGCGTTCTAAATATTTGGAGTTTTTAGATCTTGATGCTAAATTTGATAAAAGTGGGATTGAAGAAATTAAAACCCTAGATGTTGCTAAACCCACTATTTTGGATTTCAAGGAACTTAATTATTAAAATTGCTCTTTGATTGATTGTATTTCCTTATTGCAATCCGTGCTAAATTCTCCTCAAGCTTATAGTCAAAATAAAGCGTTTACTAAACATATCGTTGATGCCTTGATGCAATCTTGTGAAGAAAAACTTGAGTTGGAAGTTTCTATCCCTAGAAAACTTTATGAGGAGTGGGAACCAACTATTAAAATCAAGATTAAAGATCATGAGTTCTATGCTTTATGTGATTTGGGTGCTAGTGTTTCCACGATTTCAAAGACTTTGTGTGATTAGTTAGGTTTTCGTGATTTTGATGATTGCTCTCTAAACTTGCACCTTGCGGATTCCACTATTAAGAAACCAATGGGAAGAATTAATGATGTTCTTATTATCTCAAATAGGAATTATGTGCCCGTAGATTTTATTGTTCTTGACATAGATTGCAATCCTTCATGTCCTATTATTCTTGGTAGACCTTTCCTTAGAATGATTGGTGCAATTATTGATATGAAGGAAGGAAATATTAGATTCCAATTTACGTTAAGGAAAGGCATGAAACACTTTCCTAGAAAGAAAATTAAATTACCTTATGAATCTATTATGAGAGCCACTTATGGATTGCCTACCAAAGATGGCCATACCTAGATCTATCCTTGCTTTTTATGCCTAGCTAGGGGCGTTAAACGATAGCGCTTGTTGGGAGGCAACCCAATTTTATTTTTATTCCTTGCTTTTTGCTCCTGTTTAGTAATAAATAATTTATCTAGCCTCTGTTTTGGTTGTGTTTTTTGCATTTAATTAGTGGTTGTGCCATGTAGAACCGTTGAGAAGACTTGGGGAAAGTCTTGTTATCTTGCTGTAAAAAACACAAACTTTAGCGCTCACGAGAACTGCTGCCATTTTTATTTGGAAAGTGCTATTCAGTTAATTCTTTTTGCAGATGATTAATAGATAAATTCCTCACGTCCAGCAATTTATTTTAGAATTTTGGGGGTTCCAGATCTTGCGCTAGCTACAGATTACTACAGACTGTTCTGTTTTTCGTGTGTTGTTTGCTTATTTTGATGAATCTATGGCTAGTAAAATAGTTTGTAAACCATAGAGAAGTTGGAATACAGTAGGTTTAACACCAATATAAATAAAGAATGAGTTCATTACAGTACCTTGAAGTGGTCTTTTGTTTTCTTTCGCTAACGGAGCTCACGAGATTTTCTACTTTAAGTTTTGTGTTGTGAAGTTTTCAAGTTTTGGGTAAAGATTTGATGGATTATAGAACAAGGAGTGGCAAGAGCCTAAGCTTGGGGATGCCCATGGCACCCCCAAGATAATCTAAGGACACCTAAAAGCCAAAGCTTGGGGATGCCCCGGAAGGCATCCCCTCTTTCGCCTACTTCTATGGGTAACTTTACTTGGAGCTATATTTTTATTCACCACATGATATGTGTTTTGCTTGGAGCGTCTTGTTTTATTTGAGTCTTTATTTGTTAGTTTACTACAATCATCCTTGCTGTACACACCTTTTGAGAGAGCCATGCATGATTTGGAATTTGTTAGAATACTCTATGTGCTTCGCTTATATCATTTGAGTTATATAGTTTTGCTCTCGTACTTCACTTATATTTTTTAGAGCACGGTGGTGGAATTGTTTTATAGAAATTATTGATCTCTCATGCTTCACTTAGATTATTTTGAGAGTCTTAAATAGCATGGTAATTTGCTTAAATAATCCTAATATGCTTGGTATTCAAGAATAGTAAAAACTTTCTTATGAGTGTGTTGAATGCTATGAGAAGTTTGATGCTTGATAATTGTTTTGAGATATGAAGATGGTGATATTAAAGTTGTGCTAGTTGAGTAGTTGTGAATTTGAGAAATACTTGTGTTAAAGTTTGTGATTCTCGTAGCATGCACGTATGGTGAACCGTTATGTGATGAAGTCGGAGCATGATTTATTTTTTGATTGTCTTCCTTATGAGTGGCGGTCGAGGACGAGCGATGGTATTTTCCTACCAATCTATCCCCCTAGGAGCATGCGCATAATACTTTGCTTTGATAACTTGTAGATTTTTGCAATAAGTATATGAGTTCTTTATGACTAATGTTGAGTCCATGGATTATACGCACTTTTCTTCCTTCCACCATTGCTAGCCTCTCTAATACCGCGCACCTTTCGCCGGTATCATACACCCACCATATACCTTCCTCAAAACAGCCACCATACCTACCTATTATGGCATTTCCATAGGCATTCCGAGATATATTGCCATGCAACTTTCCACCGTTTCATTTATTATGACACACTCCATCATTGTCTAGCATGATCATGTAGTTGACATCGTATTTGTGGCAAAGCCACCTTTAGTAATTCTTTCATACATGTCACTCTTGATTCATTGCATATCCCGGTACACCACCGGAGGCATTCATATAGAGTCATATTTTGTTCTAAGTATCGAGTTGTAATTGTTGAGTTGTAAGAAAATAAAAGTGTGATGATCATCATTATTAGAGCATTGTCCCAATGAGGAAAGGATGATGGAGACTATGATTCCCCCACAAGTCGGGATGAGACTCCGGACGAAAAATTAAAAAAAAGGGAAAGAAAAGAGGCCATCAAAAAAAAAAAAGAAAAGGCCCAAATAAAAAAATGAGAGAAAAAGAGAGAAGGGACAATGTTACTATCCTTTTACCACACTTGTGCTTCAAAGTAGCACCATAATCTTCATGATAGAGAGTCTCTCATTTCGTCACTTTCATATACTAGTGGGAATTTTTCATTATAGAACTTGGCTTGTATATTCCAATGATGGGCTTCCTCAAAATGCCCTAGGTCTTCATGAGCAAGCAAGTTGGATGCACACGCACTTAGTTTCTTTTGTTGAGCTTTCATATACTTATAGCTCTAGTGCATCTGTTGCATGGCAATCCCTACTCACTCACATTGATATCTATTGATGGGTATCTCCATAGCCCGTTGATACGCCTAGTTGATGTGAGACTATCTTCTCCCTTTTTGTCTTCTCCACAACCACCATTCTATTCCACATATAGTGCTATATCCATGGCTCACGCTCATGTATTGCATGAAGATTGAAAAAGTTTGAGAATGTCAAAAGTATGAAACAATTGCTTGGCTTGTCATAGGGGTTGTGCATGATTTAAATATTTTGTATGGTGAAGATAGAGCATAGCCAAACTATATGATTTTGTAGGGATAACTTTCTTTGGCCATGTTATTTTGAGAAGACATGATTGCTTTGTTAGTATGCTTGAAGTATTATTATTTTTATGTCAATATTAAACTTTTATTTTGAATCTTTCGGGTCTGAATATTCATACCACAATTAATAAGAATTACATTAAAATTATGCTAAGTAGCACTTCACGTCAAAAATTCTTTTTTATCATTTACCTACTTGAGGACGAGCAGGAATTAAGCTTGGGGATGCTTGATACGTCTCCAACGTATTTATAATTTTTGATTGCTCCATGCTATATTATCTACTGTTTTGGACATTATTGGGCTTTATTATCCACTTTTATATTATTTTTGGGACTAACCTATTAACCGGAGGCCCATCCCAGAATTGCTATTTTTTTGGCTATTTTAGGGTTTCGAAGAAAAGGAATATCAAACGGAGTCCAAACAGAATGAAACCTTCGGGAACGTGACATTCTCACCGAACAAGATCCAGGAGACTTGGACCCTACGTCAAGAAATAAAGGAGGAGGCCATGAGGTAGGGGGGCGCGCCTAACCCCCCAGGCGCACCCTCCACCCTCGTGGGCCCCCTGTTACTCCACCGACATACTCCTTCCTCCTATATATACCTACGTACCCCCAAACGATCAGATATGGAGCCAAAACCCTAATTCCACCGCCGTAACTTCCTGTATCCACGAGATCCCATCTTGGGGCCTGTTCCGGAGCACCGCCGGAGGGGGAATCCATCACGGAGGGCTTCGACATCAACACCATAGCCTCTCCGATGAAGTGTGAGTAGTTTACTTCAGACCTTCGGGTCCATAGTTATTATCTAGATGGCTTCTTCTCTCTTTTTGGATCTCAATACAATGTTCTCCCCCTCTCTTGTGGAGATCTATTCAATGTAATCTTCTTTTTGCGGTGCATTTGTTGAGACCGATGAATTGTGGGTTTATGATCAAGATTATCTATGAGCAATATTTGAATCTTCTCTGAATTATTTTATGTATGATTGGTTATCTTTGCAAGTCTCTTCGAATTATCAGTTTGGTTTGGCCTACTAGATTGATCTTTCTTGCAATGGGAGAAGTGCTTAGCTTTGGGTTCAATCTTGCGGTGTCCTTTCCCAGTAACAGTAGGGGCAGCAAGGCACGTATTGTATTGTTGCCATCGAAGATAACAAGATGGTTTTTTTATCATATTGCATGAATTTATCCCTCTACGTCATGTCATCTTGCTTAAGGCATTACTCTGTTTTCATGAACTTAATACTCTAGATGCATGCTGGATAGCGGTCGATGAGTGGAGTAATAGTAGTAGATGCAGGCAGGAGTCGGTCTACTTCTCTCGGACGTGATGCATATATACATGATCATACCTAGATATTCTCATAACTATGCTCAATTCTGTCAATTGCTCAATGGTAATTCGTTCACCCACCGTAAAATACTTATGCTCTTGAGAGAAGCCACTAGTGAAACCTATGCCCCCCGGGTCTATCTTCATCATATTAATCTTCCAATACTGAGGGAAGCTCAAGTGCGGCCTTATGAATGGTCGTCAGAGGAGTTTATGGTCCAGGTAGGCATCAATGATGAATTTGACGCGTATATGCGTAATGCTGATCTTGATGACTTTGTGTCAGATAAGTGCCGGCAATACCACTACCTAACTGATTCCTTTGTGAGGAGGTTTAAATTTACATCCTCACGCAATTCTCACACTGTTTTATTTGGTCTTTATGATAAATCATATACCATGGACCTAGAGGATTTTAATACTGCTTGTAAACTCCCGCACTGGGGCAATGTTAGTGAACCTCGCAAATCTGAATATAAAGACTTTCTTGCTAGTGTCACTATGGGGGAATCTAGGGAAATCACGCAAGCTACCATAGGGAGCATTCATTCCCCTTCCATACATTATTTTGCTCTGTTTATTGGTAGATGCATTAACAGTAAGGATGAGGCTTGTCACATGTGTGTTCCAGATCTTAGTGTCCTCAAAAGTGCGGTATTAGGTGATAAACACCATAACTTGGGGGCCATTGTTGCACGAAGGTTGCATATTAACGGTATAAGTCGAGATTTGTTTGGTGGAATTTATGCAACTCGTGTAGCTAATTATCTTAATATGCCTATGCATGGAAATGATATAGAGCTACCTCCTGCTTACCTAGATTATAATGCTATGGTTCGCCATCAATTTCTTGAGAGGAACGAACAATTCCTCCAGTATCGACTAATCTTCGACTGACAGCGCACTATCCATGTTGCCCTCCCTGCTCCTACTTTCTTTTACTTTCAGGAAAAAAGGAGATATGTTATAACTAGGGAGGAGGTGAACAAGTACGAGAGAAGGATGGAGGCAGCTCGCCTCCAAGCTGCAGCTTTACAAGCAGTAGCTACTGCATCTCAGTACGACCCCAGCTACAACTTTGGATATCCATCACCCCAGCAGTGGCCATAGACCAACTTAGGCCAAAAGCCTAAGCTTGGGGGAGTACGTATTTCTCACCGACATTACATTCATGTTCACACACTCATTCTAGTTGTCGGTGCTCATACTTTTTCATTGTTCTATCCATGCTAGTTTATTTTATTTTCTAAGCCCTCTTCTTGTGTGTTTGAAAAACCTTAAGAAAAACAAAAAAAATAGTTGTAGCTAGTTACTTTCCATGCCTGAAGTAGTAGTAACTAAAAGAAAATCCAAAAAGATTTACCATTCTTCTTTTTCTTGTTGGGAGCTTTCCCGTGTAAATAGTTTTATTTCTTTTCTTGTTCTTTGGGGGTCGAGAGGAGAAGACCATGATGAAAATGTTGACTGGCTCTCATATGCATTATTGTTCATTCAACTAAGAGCCCATGTTACCTTGTCTTCTCCCTTGTATTAAATGCTTGCAGATTCCAGCTTAGTCTAATGCACGTGCACTATTATTATTATCCACACCGTTCGGTCGTGCAAGTGAAAGGCAATAATAACAATATATGATGGACTGATTGAGATTAGAGAAGTTGGTATGGACTCGACCTATCTTGTTTTTGTAAATATGATTGGTTCATCGTTCCTGATTCAGCCTATTATGAATGAAACATTTTTGCAATGACAATTAGAGATTATAGTTGCCCATGCCATGCTTAATTAGTTAGGAGTTTATAAGGGTTTACCTTGCATGCCAACATGCTATTAAAATGGTTGTGATGTGGTATGATAGGGTGGTATCCTCCTTTGAACGATTCGAGTGGCTTGACTTGGCACATGTTCACGCATGTAGTTGAAACAAAATCAACATAGCCTCCATGATATTTATGTTCATGGTGATTTATATCCTACTCATGCTTGCAATACTCATTGTTGATTAATCTTAATGCATGTTCATGACTGTTGTCGCTCTCTAGCTGGTCGCTTCCCAGTCTCTTTCTAGCCTTCACTTCTACTAAGTGGGAATACTACTTGTGCATCCACTTCCATAAACCCCAAAGTTATTCCATATGAGTCCACCATACCTTCCTATATGTGGTATCTACTTCCGTTCCAAGTAAATTTGTATGTGCCAAACTCTAAACCTTCAAATGAAATTCTGTTTTGTATGCTCGAATAGCTCATGTATCAACTAGAGGTTGTCTATATCTTCCATGCTAGGTGGGTTATTCTCAAGATGAGTGGACTTCGCTCATCATTCACAAGAAAATGGCTGGTAACCGGGATGCCCAGTCCCATGCTCAAATCAAAATAATTGCAAACAAAACTCCCACGGGATTGTTGTTAGTTGGAGGCACCCGTTGTTTCGGACAAGTGATACGTCTCCAACGTATCTACTTTTCCAAACACTTTTGCCCTTGTTTTTGACTCTCACTTGCATGATTTGAATGGAACTAACCCGGACTGAGCTGTTTTCAGCAGAATTGCCATGGTGTTATTTTTGTGCAGAAATAAAAGTTTTCGGAATGACCTGAAACTTCACAGAGAATATCTTTGGAATATATAAAAAATACTGGCAAAAGAATCAAGACCACGGGGCCCACACCCTGTCCACGAGGGTCGGGGCGCACCCCCTGCCTCGTGGGCCCCCCTGGAGCTCCACCGACATCAACTCCAACTCTATATATTCACGTTCGGGGAGAAAAAAAATCAAAGAGAAGGATTCATCGCGTTTTATGATACGAAGTCGCTGCCAAACCCTAATCTCTCTTGGGAGGGCTGATCTAGAGTCCGTTCGGGGCTGCGGAGAGGGGAATCTGTTGCCATCGTCATCATCAACCTTCCTCCATCACCAATTTCATGATGCTCACCGCCGTGCGTGAGTAATTCCATCGTAGGCTTGCTGGACGGTGATGGGTTGGATGAGATTTATCATGTAATCGAGTTAGTTTTTAGGGTTTGATCCCTAGTATCCATTGTGTTCTGAGATTGATGTTGCTATGACTTTGCTATGCTTAATGCTTGTCACTAGGGCCCGAGTGCCATGATTTCAGATCTGAACCTATTATGTTTTCATGAATGTATGTGAGTTCTTGATCCTATCTTGCAAGTCAATAGTCACATACTATGTGCTATGATCCGGTAACCTCGAAGTGACAATAATCGACCGAGACTGCTCCCGGTGATGACTATTGTTTGAGGAGTTCATGTATTCACTAAGTGTTAATGCTTTGGTCCGGTACTCTATTAAAAGGAGGCCTTAATATCCCTTAGTTTCCAATAGGACCCTGCTGCCATGGGAGGGTGGGACACAAGATGTCATTCATGTCCTTTTCCATAACCACGTATGACTATATTCGGAATACATGCCTACATTACATTGATGAATTGGAGCTAGTTCTGTGTCACCCTATGTTATAACTGTTGCATGAGGAATGGCATCCGACATAACTATCCATCACTGATCCATTGCCTATGAGCTTTTCACATATTGATCTTTGCTTAGTCACTTTTCCGTTGCCACAGTTACAATCACTACAAAACCAATACTGTTACTTTTGCCACCGTTACCGTTACTTCCATATTACTTTGCTACTAAATACTTTGCTGCAGATATTAAGTCTTTCAGGTGTGGTTGAATTGACAACTCAACTGTTAATACTTGAGAATATTCTTTGGCTCCCTTGTGCCGAATCAATAAATTTGGGTTAAATACTCTACCCTCGAAAACTGTTGCGATCCCCTATACTTGTGGGTTATCAAGACTATTTTCTGGCGCCGTTGCCGGGAAGCATAGCTCTATTCTTTGAGTCACTTGGGATTTATATCTGTTGATCACTATGAAGAACTTGAAAGATGAAAGAACCAAGATTATTCCCTCAACTACGAGGGGAGGTAAGGAACTGCCATCTAGCTCTGCACTTGATTCACCTTCTGTTTTGAGTAAACTTGCGACACCTACTCCTGCTATTCATTCTGATATGTTGCATGTTATTGATGATGCCACTTGTGCTTTGCATGATACTTATGATGAAACTACTTCTATGCTTGATAATACTGTGCCACTAGGTGAATTTCTTGATGAACAACTTGCTAGGGTTAGAGAGAATGAAATTATTGAAACAGATAATATTGATGAAAGTGATGATGAAGATTCTCCCGCTGGATATGAATTGCCTGTTGTGCCTGAGGGTTATGTTATGGATGAAGAAACTGCTAGAGACTTTTTAGCTTGCAATGATAGATATGATCTTAAGAAATTATTAGCTAAGCTTAAAGAAAAATCTTTGAATGCTAGAATGAAATATGACCCCGCTTTTGCTACTTCACCTATATGTATTTTTGATAAGGATTTTGATTTCTTTGTAGATCCTGAGATAATTACTTTGCTTGAATATGATCCTTTCTATGGCTATGAATCTGAACCTATTGTGGCACATCTTACTAAATTAAATGATATAGCCACCATATTCACTAATGATGAGAAAACTCGCTACTATTATATCCTTAAGTTATTTCCGTTCTCATTAAAGGGTGATGCTAAAAAAATGGTTTAATTCTCTTGATCCTGATTGTGTGCGTAGTCCCCAGGATATGATTTATTACTTCTTTGCTTAATATTTCCCCGCTCATAAGAAACAAGTTGCGTTAAGGGAAATATATAACTTTGTGCAAATTGAAGAAGAGAGTCTCCCACAAGCTTGGGGGAGGCTTCTCCGATTACTTCATGCTTTGCCTGATCATCCTCTCAAGAAAAATGAAATACTTGATATCTTTTATAATGGACTAACCGATGCTTCCATAGACCACTTGGATAGTTGTGCTGTTTGTGTTTTCAGGGAAAGAACTGTTGATCAAGCTGAATTGCTATTGAATAATATGTTGAGTAGTGAAAATGATTGGACACTTCCTGAACCAACTCCTAAGCCAACTCCGAAGAAAAGGGGTATACTATTTCTCAGTCCTGCAGATATGCAAGAGGCAAAGAAATCTATGAAAGAAAAAGGTATTAATGCTGAAGATGTTAAGAATTTACCACCTATAGAAGAAATACATGGTCTTGATAACCGACACAGGTAGTAAAGGTAAATTCTCTCTATAGATTTGATGAAGGTGATATTCCTCGTAATAAGTCTGCTAGCCAATGCTTAGATGAGTTTGATAATTTTATTGCTAAGCAAGAAAACTTCAATGCTTATGTTGGTAGACAATTGAAACGCAGTGCTTATATGATTGAACACTTGAGTGATTATATGTCTAGAGTCAAAGGTGAACTTAAACTTATTAGTAAACATGCTTCTATGGTTACCACTCAAGTAGAACAAGTACTTAAGGCTCAGAATGATTTGCTCAATGAATTGAATAATAAGAAAAATGATAATGATGTTAGAGTTGTGACTAGAGGGGGTAAAATGACTCAGGAACCTTTGTATCCTGAGGGCCACCCTAAGAGAATTGAGCAAGATTCTCAGAGAACTAATATTGATGCACCTAGTTCTTCTAAGAAGAAGAAAAAGAAAAATGATAGGCTTTGCATGCTTCTAGTGAACCTGTTGTTGACACACGTGAGAATCCCAATGACATTTCTATTTTTGATGCTGAAACACAATCTGGTAATGAACATGAACCTAGTGATAATATTAATGATGATGTTCATGTTGATGCTCAACCTAGCAATAACAATGATGTAGAGACTGAACCTGCTGTTGATCTTGATAACCCACAATCAAAGAATCAACGTTATGATAAGAGAGACTTTGTTGCTAGGAAGCACGGTAAAGAAAGAGAACCATGGGTTCAGAAACCCATGCCTTTTCCTCCTAAACCATCCATGAAAAAGGATGATGAGGATTTTGAGCGCTTTGCTGAAATGATTAGACCTATCTTTTTGCGTATGCGTTTGACTGATATGCTCAAAATGAATCCTTATGCTAAGTACATGAAAGATATTGTTACAAATAAAAGAAAGATACCGAAAGCTGAAATTTCCACCATGCTTGCTAATTATACTTTTAAAGGTGGAATACCAAAGAAACTAGGAGATCCCGGAGTACCAACTATACCATGCTCCATTAAAAGAAACTATGTTAAAACTGCTTTATGTGATCTTGGAGCCGGTGTTAGTGTTATGCCTCTCTCTTTATATCGTAGACTTGATTTGAATAAGTTGACACCTACTGAAATATCTTTGCAAATGGCTGATAAATCAACTGCTATACCTGTCGGTATTTGTGAGGATGTGCCTGTTGTGGTTGCGAACATTACTATTTTAACGGACTTTGTTATTCTTGATATTCCCGAGGACGATAGTATGTCTATTATTCTTGGTAGACCCTTTTTGAATACTGCAGGGGCTGTTATTGATTGCAACAAAGGCAATGTCACTTTTCATGTTAATGGTAATGAGCATACGGTACACTTTCCGAGGAAGCAACCTCAAGTCCACAGTATTAATTCTATTGGAAAAACTTCGATGATTACTATTGGAGGTTTTGAATTTCCTCTTCCTACTGTCAAGAAGAAATGTGATATTCTTATTGTTGGGGATGTGCATATCCCCGTTGAGGTAACCTAGTGTTATTCGAAAATTCTCCGATTTCATGTTATTCGAAAAGAGTTTGTTAACAAGACTTGATCAACCTTATTAGTGGATTCCTTTTGATGAGCATGAGATGAAGTTAGAAAGTACAACTCTCTGTACCCTTCTCTTACTTTTTGTTATTTAGATTAAATAAAGCAAAAATAGTATTTTTGTCTGTTTTCTGAATTATCCTTGCAATAAAAAATACCCCGAAAATAAAAGTTCTCCAAATGTCCTGAAAACTTAATATGATTTTTTCTAGAATATTTAAGAATTATTGGCACTAGGAACACACCAGGGGGACCCACCATGTGCCCACGAGGGTGGAGGGTGCGCCCCCTGCCTCGTGGACCCTACATGGCCCTGTCCACTTATTCTTGCACCCACACACTTCGTCTTCCTCCAGAAAAAATCCTCCACCAGCTCAAACCCGAGTTCTAGCTCATCTTGCTGCCATTTTTGATCTCCTTGCTCAAAGCTCCATTCACAAAACTGCTTTGGGGGATTGTTCTTTGGTATGTGACTCCTCCAATGGTACAATTAGTTTTTGTTCTAGTGCTTTATTTATTGCAACTTATTGTTGCTTAGGTGACCCTGTTCTTGAGCTTGCATGTCAAATTTATGTGGTCAAAGGTAGTTTTAATGCATGATATGGCCTCTAGGCACTTGTGGGAGTAGTTGCTATCAATCTTGTTGAGTTTGGTTCACTTTTATTGTGAGTCACTAAAAATTTCAGAAATTTTTCAGAGGAAGAAATATGTTTAGGAAAATGTACCAAGGTGGTTCCTCAAGGAAGCAGGCACCTAGGCTCGCGATACGTGAGACGGACTGTGAACTACCAAGAGAAGCTCAAGTGCGGCCTTGTGAATGGCCGTCAGAAGATTTTATGGTCAGAGCGGGTATTAAGGATGAATTTCACGCGTATCTGCGTAACACTGGTCTTGAGGGCTTCATGTCAGATAAGTGCCCGCAATACCGCTATCTAACTGATTCATTTGTGAGAAGGTTTAAATTTACATCCTCGTGCAATTCTCACACGGTTTTATTTGACCTTTATGATAAATCATATACCACGGACCTGGAAGATTTTAATACTGCTTGTAAACTCCCGCACTGGGGCAATGTTAGCGAACCTTGCAAATATGATTATATAGACTTTCTTGCTAGTATTACTATGGGGGAATCTAGGGAATTCACACAAGCTACTTTAGGGAGCATTCATTTTCCTGCCATACATTATTTTGCTCTCTTCGTGGGTAGATGCATTAACGGTAAAGATGAGGCTTGCCACATGTGCGTTCCAGATCTTAGTGTCCTCAAGAGTGCGGTATTGGGTGATAAACAATATAACTTGGGGGCTATTGATTGCACGTAGGTTGAATATTAATAGTTTATGTGGAGACTTGTTTGGTGGAATTTATGCAACTCGTGTAGATAATTTTCTTGAGATACCCATACGTGAAAATGATATTGAATTGCCTCCTGCTTATCAAGATTATAATGCTATGGTTCGTCATCGGTTTGTCGAGAGGAGCGATCAGTTCCTCCAGTACCGACTAATCTTTGACAAACGGCGCACTGTCCATGTTGCTCTCCCTACTCCTACTTTCTTTGACTTTTAGGCAAAAAGGAGATATGTTATAACCAGGGAGGAGGCGAAGGAGTACGAGAGGAGGACGGAGGCAGCTCGCCTCCAAGGTGGAGCTCTTCAGGCAATAGCTGCTGCATCTCAGTACAACCCCAGCTTCAACTTCAGATATCCACCAGGTGTGACGCCCCCGATTCAATCGTACACTAATCATACACGCAAACGTGTACGATCAAGATCAGGGACTCACGGGAACATATCACAACACAACTCTACAAATAAAATAAGTCATACAAACATCATATTACAAGCCAGGGGCCTCGAGGGCTCGAATACAAGAGCTCGATCATAGACGAGTCAGCAGAAGCAACAATATCTGAGTACAGACATAAGTTAAACAAGTTTGCCTTAATAAGGCTAGCACAAACTGGGATACAGAACGAAAGAGGCGCATGCCTCCTGTCTGGGATCCTCCTAAACTACTCCTGGTCGTCGTCAACGGCCTGCACATAGTAGTAGGCACCTCCAATGTAGTAGGAGTCGTCGTCAACGGTGGCGTCTGGCTCCTGGCTTCATCGTCTGGTCGCAGCAATCGGGTATAGAAAGGGGGAAAAGGGGGAGCAAAGCAACCGTGAGTACTCATCCAAAGTACTCGCAAGCAAGGAGCTACACTACATATGTATGCATTGGTATCAAATGGAAAAGGGGTAACATATGTGGACTGAACCGCAGAAAGCCGGAATAAGAGGGGGATAGCTAGTCCTATCGAAGACTACGCTTCTGGCCACCTCCATCTTGCAACATGTAGAAGAGAGTAGATGGTAAGTTCACCAAGTAATATCGCATAGCAAAATCCTACTCGATGATCCTCCCCTCGTCGCCCTGTTAGAGAGCGATCACCAGTTGTATCTGGCACTTGGAAGGGTGTGTTTTATTAAGTATCCGGTTCTAGTTGTCATAAGGTCAAGGTACAACTCTAAGTCGTCCTATTACCGAAGATCACGGCTATTCGAATAGATAAACTTCCCTGCAGGGGTGCACCACATTTCCCAACACGCTCGATCCCCTTTGTCCAGACACACTTTTCTGGGTCATGCCCGTCCTCGGAAGATCAACACGTCGCAGCCCTACCTAGGCACAACAGAGAGGTCAACACGCCGGTCTAGATCCTATGGCGCAGGGGTCTGGGCCCATCGCCTATTGCACACCTGCATGTTGCATGGGCGGCCGGAGAGCAGACCTAGCAACCTCCATTACAAAGGAAGTTGCGTTACACGGTCCTACCCGGCGCGCGCCGCTCAGTCGCTGACGTGACGAAGGCTTCGGCTGATACCACGACGTCGAGTGCCCATAACTATTCCCGCGTAGTTGGTTAGTTCATATAGGACAGTGGACAGACTCAGATCAAATACCAAGATCTCGTTAAGCGTGTTATTTTGACATAACCGCGGACGCCGACCAGGGCCAGGACCACCTCTCTCCTAGGTGGTCTCAACCTGCCCTGTCGCTCCGCCTCAAAGTAATAGTTGGGGGCCATCGGGAACCCAGGCCCACCACTATCTGAGTGGAACCACCTGCCCCTTCAACCCCCAACATCAGAATCACTTGCCGGTACTCAACAAGCCGACCTGACTTTAGTCATCACAAGTATCATATACCATGTATATAAGTATATACCCGTGAATCCGTGATCACCTCCCGAGTGATCACGACCCAATAGTATAGCATGGCAGACAGACAAGAATGTAGGGCCATTGATGATAAACTAGCATCCTATACTAAGCATTTAGGATTGCAGGTAAGGTATCAATAACTGTAGCAACAATGACATGCTATGCATTAGGATAGGATTACCGCAAAGCAGTAACATGCTACACTACTCTAATGCAAGCAGTAGAGAGAAGAGCAGGCGATATCTGGTGATCAGGGGGGGTCTTGCCTGGAAGCTCTGTTGCACAAGAAGAAGGGTAGTCGGTGACGTAGTCGTACTCAGTCACACCAACGTCGGTCTCGGGGTCTACCGGAGAAGAAGAGGGGGAAGAAACAATAAATACAGAGCAAACAAATGCATCACAAAGCATAACTATGGCAATACGAGGTCCTAGGGATGACCTAACGCGGTGCTACACGTTACAGACGGAGCGGGAAAATATCTGTGGATATCTCCTGGGCTTTGGGCATTTACCGAATGGACGATCCGAAGGGGGAGGTTCCATGTTTGTTGTGTTGGAGGCATGTGACGGATGAACGTGAAGCATATTCGGACTCGTCTTATTTTTTTGATCATTTTTCATATATAAATCTTTTTCATCTGAGCTATGGTTATTTTTGTATGAATTTCCAAAGTTTTAACAATATTCTAGACTTTTGTGTTTAATTTAAATTCAAATTGACCAAGTCAATGTGACTAGTCAAAAGAGAGGTGATGTCCCATATGACACTGATTTAATAATTTCCAAAATATTTATCTAATCTATTTAGATGGGACCCACTTGTCATTTGCTAAAAGGGCTAATTAGCACTAAACTAATCCTAAGCTAAACATAGCCTAATTAACAAGGGCCGGCCATTAGTGGGCAGAGTCCAGCCGGCCACACACGCACTACACACACGCGTGGTGTACACACAACACACATACATACACAACACACGCATACACAGTGCTAGGGGTTAATTATGCTCTCTGTTTAGAAAAGATAGCGTTTTGTGATTTACATAGGAATTAATCCATGCATCAAATTGATTTGGTCCAATGGAAACATTTGAGCTTTGACAAGTGTACTACGTACAAATATTATTCTTACTCATGTTAGCACTTGATTAGCTGTTTTTAGGGGCTCTCTAGAGAGCTAAACGGCGTAGCAGCACAAAAGCTAGCTACTGCTACAGTAACATTCTACAGTAACTGAATGTTACTGTAGCAGAGTAGCAGCCAGCGGCAGCAGTAGTAGTAAGCAGCAGAGTAGCGAGGGCATCTCCATGCGCGGGTGCGCGCGGACTAGCACGGGGACGTGTGCTACCTCTTGAGCACTGCGTTGGTTTTCCCCGAAGAGGAAGGATGATGCAGCAAAGTAGCGTAAGTATTTCCCTCAGTTTTTGAGAACCAAGGTATCAATCCAGTAGGAGGCTACGCGCGAGTCCCTCGTACCTGCACAAAACAATTAAATCCTCACAACCAACGCGATAAGGGGTTGTCAATCCCTACACGGCCACTTACGAGAGTGAGATCTGATAGATATGATAAGATAATATTTTTGGTATTTTTATGATAAAGATGCAAAGTAAAATAAAATCAAAGTAAAAGCAAAAGGAAATAACTAAGTATTGGTAGATTAATATGATGAAGATAGACCCGGGGGCCATAGGTTTCACTAGTGGCTTCTCTCGAGAGCATAAGTATTCTATGGTGGGTGAACAAATTACTGTTGAGCAATTGACAGAATTGAGCATAGTTATGAGAATATCTAGGTATGATCATGTATATAGGCATCACGTCTGAGACAAGTAGACCGACTCCTGCCTGCATCTACTACTATTACTCCACTCATCGACCGCTATCCATCATGCATCTAGAGTATTAAGTTAATGAAAACAAAGTAACGCCTTAAGCAAGATGACATGATGAAAACCCCATCTTGTTATCCTCGATGGCAACAATACAATACGTGCCTTGCTGCCCCTACTGTCACTGGGAAAGGACACCGCAAGATTGAACCCAAAGCTAAGCACTTCTCCCATTGCAAGAAAGATCAATCTAGTAGGCCAAACCAAACTGATAATTCGAAGAGACTTGCAAAGATAACCAATCATACATAAAAGAATTCAGAGAAGATTCAAATATTGTTCATAGATAGACTTGATCATAAACCCACATTTCATCGGTCTCAACAAACACACCGCAAAAAGAAGATTACATCGAATAGATCTCCACAAGAGAGGGGGAGAACATTGTATTGAGATCCAAAAAGAGAGAAGAAGCCATCTAGCTACTAACTATGGACCCATAGGTCTGAGGTAAACTACCTACACTTCATCGGAGGGGCTATGGTGTTGATGTAGAAGCCCTCCGTGATGGATACCCCCTCCGGCGGAGCTCCGGAACAGGCCCCAAGATGGGATCTCGTGGATACAGAATGTTGCGGCGGTGGAATTAGGGGTTTGGCTCCGTATCTGATCGTTTGGGGGTACATAGGTATATATAGGAGGAAGGAGTACGTCGGGGGAGCAACAGGGGGCCCACGGGTGGAGGGCGCGCCTGGGGGGTAGGCGCGCCCCCTACCTCGTGGCCTCCTCTTTTGTGTCTTGACGTAGGGTCCAAGTCTCCTGGGTCTTATTCGTTGAGAAAATCACATTTCCCGAAGGTTTCATTCCGTTTGGACTCCGTTTGATATTCCTTTTCTTCGAAACCCTGAAATAGGCAAAAAACAACAATTCTGTGCTGGGCCTCCGGTTAATAGGTTAGTCCCAAAAATAATATAAAAGTGGATAATAAAGCCCAATAATGTCCAAAATAGTAGATAATATAGCATGGAGCAATCAAAAATTATAGATACGTTGGAGACGTATCAAGCATCCTCAAGCTTAATTCTTGCTCGTCCTCGAGTAGGTAAATGATAAAAACATATTTTTGATGCGAGTGCTACTTGGCATAATTTTGATGTAATTCTTCTTAATTGTGGCATGAATATTCAGATCCGAAAGATTCAAGACAAAATTTTATATTAACATAAAAATAATAATACTTCAAGCATACTAACTAAGCAATTATGTCTTCTCAAAATAACATGGCCAAAGAAAGTTTATCCCTACAAAATCATATAGTTTAGTCATGTTTCATTTTCGTCACACAAGAATGCTCTCATCATGCACAACCTCGATGACAAGCCAAGCAATTGTTTCATAATTTAGTAATCTCGAACCTATAAACTTTCACGCAATATATGAGCGCGAGCCATGGACATAGCACTATGGATGGAATAGAATATAATGAAGGGGGTTATGTGGAGAAGGCAAAAAAGGAGAAAGTCTCACATCATCGAGGCTAATCAATGGGCTATGGAGATGACCTTCGATTGATGTTAATGCAAGGAGTAGGGATTGGCATGCAACAGATGCACTAGAGCTATAAATGTATGAAAGCTCAACAAAAGAAACTAAGTGGGTGTGCATCCAACTTGCTTGCTCACGAAGACCTAGGGCACTTGAGGAGGCCCATTGTTGGAATATACAAGCCAAGTTCTATAATGAAAAATTTCCACTAGTATATGAAAATGACAAAACAAGAGACTCTCTATCATGAAGATTACGGTGCTACTTTGAAGCACAAGTGTGGCAAAGGATAGTAACATTGGCCCTTCTCTCTTTTTCTCTCATTTTTTTATTTGGCCTTTTCCCCTTTTTTATATGGCCTTTCTCTCTCTTTTTTTATAATTCCTCACTTGGGACAATCTCTAGAAAATGATGATCATCACACTTCTATTTATTTACAACTCAATGATTACAACTCGATACTAGAACAAAAGATGACTCTATATGAATGCCTCCGACGGTGTACCGGGATATGCAATGGATCAAGAGTGACATGTATGAAAGAATTATGAATGGTGGCTTTGCCTCAAATACTATGTCAAATACATGATCATGCTAAGCAATATGACAATGATGAATGTGTCATGATAAATGGAATGGTGGAAAGTTGCATGGCAATATAGCCCGGAATGGCTATGGAAATGCCATAATAGGTAGGTATGGTGGCTGTTTTGAGGAAGATATAAGGAGGTTTATGTGTGAAAGAGCGTATCATATCACGGGGTCTGGATGCACCGGCGTAGTTTGCGCCAACTCTCAATGTGAGAAAGGGCAATGCACGGTACCGAAGAGGCTAGCAAGGATGGAAGGGTGAGAGTGCGTATAATCCATGGACTCAACATTAGTCATAAAGACCTCACATACTTATTGCAAAAATCTACAAGTCATCAAAAACCCCGGCACTATGCACATGCTCCTAGGGGGATAGATTGGTAGGAAAAGACCATCGCTCGTCCCCGACCGCCACTCATAAGGAAGACAATCAAATAACACCTCATGTTTAAAACTTATTACATAACGTTTACCATACGTGCATGCTACGGGACTTGCAAACTTCAACACAAGTATTTCTAAATTTCACAACTACTCAACTAGCACGACTTTGATATTATTACCTCCATATCTCAAAACAATCATCAAGCATCCAACTTCTCTTAGTATTCAAAACACTCATAAGAAAATTTTACTAATCTTGAATACCTAGCATATTAGGATTTTAAGTAAATTACCATTCTATTTAAGACTCTCAAAATAATCTAAGTGAAGCATGAGAGATCAATAGTTTTTATAAAACAAATCCACCACCGTGCTCTAAAAGCTATAAGTGAAGTACTAGAGCAAAACTATATAACTCAAAAGATATAAGCGAAGCACATAGAGTATTCTAACAAATTCCAAATCATGTATGGCTCTCTCAAAATGTGTGTACAGCAAGGATTATTGTGGTAAACTAAAAAGCAAAGACTCAAATCATACAAGATTCTCCAAGCAAAACACATATCATGTGGTGAAACAAAATATAGCTCCAAGTAAAGTTACCGATGGAAGTAGACGAAAGAGGGGATGCCTTCCGGGGCATCCCCAAGCTTTGGCTTTTAGGCGTCCTTAGATTATCTTGGGGGTGCCATGGGCATACACAAGCTTAGGATCTTGCCACTCCTTGTTCCATAATCCATCAAATCTTTACCCAAAACTTGAAAACTTCACAACACAAAACTCAAAGTAGAAAATCTCGTGAGCTCCATTAGCAAAAGAAAACAAAAGACCACTTCAAGGTACTGTGGTGAACTCATTCTTTATTTATATTGGTGTTAAACCTACTGTATTCCAACTTCTCTATGGTTTATAAACTATTTTACTAGCCATAGATTCATCAAAATAAGCAAACAACACACGAAAAACAGAATCTGTCAAAAACAGAACAGTCTGTTGTAATCTGTAGCTAGCGCAAGATCTGGAACCCAAAAATTCTGAAATAAATTTCTGGACATGAGGAATTTATCTATTAATCATCTGCAAAAATAATTAACTAAATAGCACTTTCCAAATAAAAATGACAGCAGTTCTCGTGAGCGCTAAAGTTTCTGTTTTTTACAGCAAGATTAACAAGACTTTCCCCTAGTCTTCCCAATGGTTCTACTTGGCACAAAAACTAATTAAACACAAAAAACACAACCAAAACATAGGCTAGATAAATAATTTATTACTAAACAGGAGCAAAAATCAAGGAATAAAAATAAAATTGGGTTGCCTCCCAACAAGTGCTATCATTTAAGGCCCCTAGCTAGGCATAACAAGCAAGGATAGATCTAGGTACTGCCATCTTTGGTAGGAAATTCTTCAATGAGTCATCTATCATCTTTAGAAATTTCTTTATTTTTATTAATTATCAAACTTTTAGGCACAAGATCGAAAAATTCATTTGTAACAAATGGTTCCTTAATGATAGCAAAAAGATTGGGATGAATACTTATAGATTTGAGATCCGCAATTTCCTTACTAGAGGATTAACCCTTATTTTTAGGAACATACATAAGCTTGGCAACTTTAGTGGGAGGACTTGGAGTATTCTTTACGGAAGAAAAAGTGGTTCTCAAGTTGGTAATAATATCCTCAATTTTATCGATTCTAATGGAATCGTGATTTATTTTCTCATTAACTATGGGTTCCTTCTCTTTAATATTTTTCAGAGTGACTCCTACTTTAGATCCATATTGAGAGATTCGGTTGTGGATCTTTTTATCCAAATTTTCAATTAACTCTATGGTATCAACCTTATTTTCAATAACTTCAAGCCTTTGCATTACATGCTCCAAAGTTAATATAGTTCCATTAACCAAAAGAGGGGGTGAGCCAAACAAATCTATCATAGCATTATAAGAATCAAAAGTATGGCTACCCAAGAAGTTCCCTCCAGTAATAGTATGAAGGACATATTTGTGCCAAGGAGTAACGTCTATATAAAAATTGCGAAGAAGAACGGAAGTAGATTGCTTCCTGGTAGATCTATTTTGAGCATTGCAAATTCTATACCAAGCATCTTTTAGATTTCCCCCCTCCCTTTGCTTAAAATTTAGAATTTCATTCTCGAGAGACAACAGAGAAGATAAGGGACTAGCCATAACGACAAGCAAGCAAACTAACACACAAGCAAACAAAAAGCAAGCGGGCAAAAAGAGGAAAACGGGAAAGAGAAGGATGATAGAGAGATAGAGAGAGAGATAGAGAGAGAGAGAGAGCGAATAAAACGGTAAGGGTGAAGTGGGGGAGAGGAAAATGAGAGGCAAATGGCAAATAATGTAATGCGGGAGATAAGGGTATGTGATGGGTACTTGGTATATTGACTTTTGCATAGACCTCCCCGGCAGCGGCGCCAGACATCCTTCTTGCTACCTCTTGAGCACTGCGTTGGTTTTCCCCGAAGAGGAAGGGATGATGCAGCAAAGTAGCGTAAGTATTTCCCTCAGTTTTTGAGAACCAAGGTATCAATCCAGTAGGAGGCTACGTGCGAGTCCCTCGTACCTTCACAAAACAAATAAATCCTCGCAACCAACGTGATAAGGGGTTGTCAATCCCTACACGGCCACTTACGAGAGTGAGATCTGATAGATATGATAAGATAATATTTTTGGTATTTTTATGATAAAGATGCAAAGTAAAATAAAAGCAAAGTAAAAGCAAAAGGAAATAACTAAGTATTGGTAGATTAATATGATGAAGATAGACCCGGGGGCCATAGGTTTCACTAGTGGCTTCATCGAGAGCATAAGTGTTCTACGGTGGGTGAACAAATTACTGTTGAGCAATTGACAGAATTGAGCATAGTTATGAGAATATCTAGGTATGATCATGTATATAGGCATCACGTCCGAGACAAGTAGACCGACTCCTGCCTGCATCTACTACTATTACTCCACTCATCGACCCCTATCCAGCATGCATCTAGAGTATTAAGTTAATGAAAACAGAGTAACGCCTTAAGCAAGATGACATGATGTAGAGGGATAAACTCATGCAATATTATGAAAACCCCATCTTGTTATCCTCGATGGCAACAATGCAATACGTGCCTTGCTGCCCCTACTGTCACTGAGAAAGGACACCGCAATATTGAACCCAAAGCTAAGCACTTTTTCCATTGCAAGAAAGATCAATCTAGTAGGCCAAACCAAACTGATAATTAGAAAAGACTTGCAAAGATAACCAATCATACATAAAAGAATTCAAAGAAGATTCAAATATTGTTCATAGATAGACTTGATCATAAACCCACAATTCATCGGTCTCAACAAACACACTGCAAAAAGAAGATTACATCGAATAGATCTCCACAAGAGAGGGGGAGAACATTGTATTGAGATCCAAAAAGAGAGAAGAAGCCATCTAGCTACTAACTATGGACCCGTAGGTCTGAGGTAAACTACTCACACTTCATCGGAGGGGCTATGGTGTTGATGTAGAAGCCCTCCATGGTGGATACCCCCTCCGGCGGAGCTCCGGAACAGGCCCCAAGATGGGATCTCGTGGATACAGAAAGTTGCGGTGGTGGAATTAGGCTTTTGGCTCCGTATCTAATCGTTTGGGGGTACATAGGTATATATAGGAGGAAGGAGTACGTCGGTGGAGCAAGAGGGGGCCCATGAGGGTGGAGGGCGCACCTTGGGAGGGGGGGGGGAAGGTGCGCCCCCTACCTCGTGGCCTCCTCTTTTGTGTCTTGACGAAGGGTCCAAGTCTCCTGGGTCTTGTTCGTTGAGAAAATTACGTCCCCGAAGGTTTCATTCTGTTTGGACTCCGTTTGATATTCCTTTTCTTCGAAACCCTGAAATAGGCAAAAAACATCAATTCTGGGCTGGGCCTCCGGTTAATAGGTTAGTCCCAAAAATAATATAGAAGTGGATAATAAAGCCCAATAATGTCCAAAATAGTAGATAATATAGCATGGAGCAATCAAAAATTATAGATACGTTGGAGACGTATCAATGTGACAGTGCGCGGCCAGAGAGCAAGGCACAACGCGTGGGAGCAGAGCTTTGGACGCGGCGACGATGAGCATGGGTCGGAAGTGGCGAGCATGGGGAAGCACCTACGGCGACCAAACCGAGCAATTGTTTGAGCCATCCTAACGAGGGTACCACATCACATCTGTAGGTGGTACGGGGCGAGCTAGGCGGCCAATAAAAAGTGTGACTACGGCGGCGACTAGCGGCGACCGGTGCGGTGCTCGACGAAAGCTTCGTTCGGAGCACAAGCGAGCAAGCCGCGTGGTGCAGTTGATTCGTAGGAGTGCCTGGAGCAAGCGCGCATCACGGGCATGTCCAGAGAAGCACGGCCTACTCGACCTCATCGGCCATGGCGGACGGTGGTGCGACAACTTATGGGGATAGTGCTACGGAAGGAAATCTAGCATGGGTTGAGAGGTAAAACTATGATGAGCTCACAGTGGAGCTTGCAGAAAGCTCGATGATGCCGGAGCTCGTTGGAGAGACGTGGATCGAGCGGTGGTGACCGGCGGATGTAGTCGGGAAGGAGGCCGATGGAGACGGCTCAAGCGCGCTCTGACTCGACCTGGCGCTTGCAGTCGGTGCATAATAGGACGACGGTGCTCCTGGGCTATTGGAACGGCGAGGGGGAGCCAGTGGCTGCGACGATGACGATGTGGCACGACGAGCCCGCTCGGGCGAATGAGACAGAGAGGGAGGCGACGCGAGAGGGAGAAGGTGGGGCTAGGGTTCGCCTGGGGGTCGCGGGGTTGGCCTTTATGCTCTAGGGGAGCCAGGGGATGGCCAGCACGCGGCATGGCGCAGCCATGACCGGTGGATCCCTGCCACGATCCCCCACTATGAACAGAACGTAGGGGATGACCGTGGGGTGGGCTGGGCCTGCACTATGGCCATTAGGGCCTAGTGCAGCAGGTGCAGTTTCTCTTCTTCCCTTCTTTGCTTTTACTTTTTTGTTTTCCTTTTATCTAAACTGTTTGCTATTTTATTTTGTAGTAAAATAGTTTTATAAAAGAAATAAACTTGCACTTAATTAGTATTGTAATTTAGGCCATTGCCACAATTAGTTTTAGCATTAAAAAAATACTTTGCAACATTTAAATAATTGTTTTATCCATTGTTTTAATTAGTTTAGACATTTAAATACTTTATAAAAAATGTTGTTTTACCACCATAATTAGTTATGGATTATTTTTCACCTGATGAACATTTTAGTTTTCATGTTTTAGAATTTATTCATTTCACTTATGATTTGAATTTGAATTCGAGGTTGAAAAATTTCTTAATTGCTTTTCTTAGGGCATAATGATGATGACTTGGCGTCGTTAGCGTGGAGTTACTGTAGCTTAACTACCGGGGAGTTACAAATCTCCCCCATTACAAGAAATCTCGTCCCGAGATTTTAAGAGGTGGAGTAAGGGGAAAGATGTGGTTACGAAATTCTAACTATTCTTCTCGGTCTTAGTTGCTCTTCTCGAAGAGATCGATTCCTTTTGTTGATCCCTTCATTTCTCTGCTTCAAGTCATTATGATGAAGTCATCATCCTTTCTTCGAGATATTCACCGTACTTACGAATAGGGTAGAAGGGGGAACTATAAGGACGGATGTCTGGAAGGATTGGCATCCAATAATTATCTCAGAGAAGGAGATTTTAGAAGCACCAGGAAACATATCGAGAGTGATATAAGGAGGTTCAACAAGTTTCAACCACGTAGGTATCCAGATGATGCCTATAACAGGTGATGAAGGGGTTCAGAGCAGTGGGAATAAGGATTGTGTTTGATACCAGAACTAATGACCTCTCGGAAGGTGGCTCATGAATTACGTGTGAGGCCATACGCGAGGAATAACTTTGGAAATAGGGGGTGTACAGGAGAGTCAGGTTTCGATCCTGTGGAAAATTGGGTTATGGGCCCACCATGTGCGTAGGAACGGAAGTGACATCTTGCACGGTCATGATAGCAAGGCATGTCAGAGGGTAGCCTGTCAGTTATATGTCAGCAACAATGTCGGTACCAAGGGCGAGGGACGAAGAGAACCATTTTCCTGCTCGTTGAAATGAGGCGGACCAATAGGCTAAGTTCTCGTCCATCGGTGGTTACCGGAATGTCATCAACAATAGTAACAGGGTCTTACTGACAGAGTTGTACACCGAGGTGTTTACATAAGCAGGAGAATATTACTTCTTAGATCATATAGATCACAAGAAACGTTAAACCAACCAATGGAAAGGAAAATATGATTATCAGATTAAACAGAACAATGGAAAGGAAAATGTGTTTAAACACATATTTCAAAGGTATATCCTTCCGAAGGACAAGCAGATCATGATATCCATGACAGGATATAATGTAGAAAACTCTTTAGGTAGGGGAGAGAAATTTCATGACATTACCCATACAACAGTGTTTGGATAATTGAGCAGGAAACATTTAGCCTTGGGCTTCAAATGTTCTTGTTGAAAATCGGAGTACCATAGACATGCTTCGAGATAGCATTGACATGGTCATCAGGTGAACATCAAACTTTGGAAACACAAAGGATCCATGAGAAAAAAGACTTATAGAATAAGTCTTACAATTTCCTCATGGAAGAAAGGATAACCTTGCTGAAAGGGATTCTATAACAATAGGGCCTCTGGCCAGGTGTTCTAGGCATGACATCACCTTACCGGGTCATATAATGACCGATTTTATAACCCTTGAAAATATGTTCCAACCATCATATCTGACCGAGATTCAGATCCGATTGGTGTCAGGATACCTTAGACTTAGGATGCCCGAGAAGAAAAGGTGCAACACAAATTTATGAGATGACATTGTAAGATTATCGGGAAATGAACTATGGAAGTGAGTTCCAAAACAAGATTCCATCATTAAACCAAGGAGAGGATGAGGAGGTGGCTGAAGGACTCAACGATAATTCATTGAGATTTCCAAAAGATGGGTTTCCATGATTATGTGAACAAGGAGATAACATTTGACAGATCAAATGATATAATGATGTATGCTCAAGAAAACATACACAATTTAAACATTGGTTGAAAAGTGCACCCAAAATCTGGACTAGGTAGCACGATCAATGTTTGAATGATGATCAGTGAGCAATAGACTTAGAATGAAGCTATCGACCATTAACGTCAAAGCAATAGGGTTGCTAGAATTTTTGAATTTTTATCACAGACCATTTGTCGGTATTCCGGTTAGAAACAACACGAGAAATAATGGCGATGGTGAGAAGTATCACTATACCAAGAATTCTTAAGAGGTGGTGAAACTCTCACGACATTCTTGACATAAAAGATGGTAATACTCCAAGGTAAAGAACAAATGCTAGATAGCAAGGATCTCAAGGTATAACACAAAACACGAAAAAGTTTGTGTTGAACGGAAGGCAATAAAGTGGTCGATGATAACACAAATCATCGAGGGCAAGGATGGTACTTCTTATTATGAATTTGATTGCTATTCTGGAAGGAGTCAAAATGTTGATGATGACCACGACAAATTTTGTCGAGAGGATCGACGAAGAAGCAATCGAACAATGATTGCATCAAGCAAAAGTAGTGTTGTAGCGAAAGATTATTGGAACCACGGATACGTCTCCAACTCGGAATCAAGCTTGCTGTTCGAGGTGAAACGATATGATGAGGAAGAGCGACGTAAGCTTAGCTCACCATCAAAAATTGTGCTCCATTAAGGACCAGGTAGCATGGTTAAAATTTAGCACGCTAATGATATAACCGATCAGGCTAGAAATGACGTGATTGAGTACAAACACGTAAGTGAAGGAGATTACTAAGAGTTGTTTAACCGTGGTGAGGACCTGGTTTAGTTATCGGTGTCCTCGAGTGACTAACAACTCGGAACCAGGAAACATTGGAATCGGTGAGGAATAATACTTGATGAAGGCTCCTAATAAGAAACATGGTTCGGTGATATTATCGAGATACCTGAGGGTAATACTCGGAGGAAGATCAAAATAGAGGTTGCCGAGATGCATTGATGTACAAAAGACAAGTGCTTTAACTTGTCTGAGAAACGGAATTGAAGGAGAACAATTTGGTCAGAACCACAATTGTAAATGATCAAACCACTGATACAAGATGAACTTGTAACAAGGGGGTAATTGTTTTCATGAGAAGCTTCCATGAAAAGATCTGCATCGTGTCCATGGGCACGAACGCAAAGTTCAAGGTCGACTCGTGATTCTTCAATGCCTAACCTTTCATTCACTTCCCGTCTTCAAAGAAGTTATGGAGTTGAAAATTTATCTGGCAAAACACCAGTAGATATAACCCGCATAAACTTTGAGTTCACGCAGACTAAAGAAGACATAGGTTCAACCCATAGGGGCATCTTAGGAACATATACCACGAACTTCAAGAGTAAATAACACAAGCTCAGCAGCAAAGCATGGTTTACTAAAGTAGAGGATACAATTTACCAAAGGCATTATGTATCAGGGAAAGAACTCATGAGAATTTTGGATGTGAAGGACACTGTCGGATAATAACCCGACAATGAGTCTGGTTGTCCACAACGGGGCTGATGTGAGTATCGGTACTCATTTAGAGGAAGAAGGAATGCAAGGAGGCAAGATTATAGAAACAACTGACTAACTCAAGGCTCAAATGCAAAGGAATTATTAATTCCAAGTCAAGGGCTCAGAAGCAATGCTCTGATTAGGGATGGATAAGTTGAATACTCTTAGAGGTACAAACGTCGGCAATTTGATTGGTCGAGAACCAACTCATGTTTAAAATGATGTCTGAGCCAGAAGGATGAATTCTAGGATCCGACTGAGGATTGCAAGCATTCGCAACTTATTGAATCAATGGACTCAAAATGATAGTGACAAAGGATGCCAATAAGATTACTTATGGGGTTAACCATAATGCAGCAAGCAAGAATTTCAAGAGCAATAAGCTGTTGAGGATTTTCGGAAGATCGAATAGTATTTCAAAGACCTTTCTGAAACACAGGAACAACTGGGGATGAGCGATACTTGGTAAGTGTGAGGAATTATCCGTAGGGGTATTGAGGTGGCAAGGAACTGCAAGGTAGTAGGCACAAGTATTCTCGGAACAATAGAGAGAAATTCGGGGTATCTTGTAAAAGCAAGATCAACGGGGAATGATTGTATGAATGGCAAGTGTATGTAGTTATCCATAAGGATACAGTGGTAGGGAATTGCAAAGACGATGGGTACAAGTGTCTCGGGAGAGCATCGTAGAGTAACCTCAGAATCTTCTAGTGCGGCAGACGATCATCTGTAATAAGGGGCTCTCCAGAAGGAAGTAATTACGAGAACCTAAAGTTAGAGTTAGCAAAATCTTTTAACCCGAATAGAAGAGAGATCAGAGTCGCAGAGTATAGACAAGGAATAAAAGATCCTAATACCACCCAAATGGCGATGTGGGCCCGTAAGCCACACAACCATGTTAGTAAAAGTTTTGTAATGACTAGACTCAACTTTGGCCAAGGAGTATGGAAGGGGGATTCCTACAGGCAGTCGGCTCTGATACCAACCTATGATGCCCCCGATTCAATCATACACTAATCATACACACAAACGTGTACGATCAAGATCAGGGACTCACGGGAAGATATCACAGCACAACTCTACAAATAAAATAAGTCATACAAGCATCATATTACAAGCCAGGGGCCTCGAGGGCTCGAATACAAGAGCTCGATCATAGACGAGTCAGCGGAAGCAACAATATCTGAGTACAGACATAAGTTAAACAAGTTTTCCTTAAGAAGGCTAGCACAAACTGGGATACAGAACGAAAGAGGCGCAAGCCTCCTGTCTGGGATCCTCCTAAACTACTCCTGGTCGTCGTCAGCGGCCTGCACATAGTAGTAGGCACCTCAAGTGTAGTAGGAGTCATCGTCAACGGTGGCGTCTGGCTCCTGGGCTGCATCATCTGGTCGCGTCAATCATGTATAGAAAGGGGGAAAAGGGGGAGGAAAGCAACCGTGAGTACTCATCCAAAGTACTCGCAAGCAAGGAACTACACTACATATGTATGCATTGGTATCAAATGGAAAAGGGGTAACATATGTGGACTGAACTGCAGAAAGCCGGAATAAGAGGGGGATAGCTAGTCCTATCAAAGACTACGCTTCTGGCCACTTCCATCTTGCAGCATGTAGAAAAGAGTAGATGGTAAGTTCACCAAGTAACATCGCATGGCATAATCCTACCCGATGATCCTCCCCTCGTTGCCCTGTTAGAGAGCGATCACCGGTTGTATTTGGCACTTGGAAGAGTGTGTTTTATTAAGTATCCGGTTCTAGTTGTCATAAGGTCAAGGTACAACTCCAAGTCGTCCTGTTACCGAAGATCACGTCTATTCGAATAGATAAACTTCCCTGAGGGGTGCACCACATTTCCCAACACGCTCGATCCCCTTTGTCCGGACACACTTTTTTGGGTCATGCCCGGCCTCGGAAGATCAACACGTCGCAGCCCTACCTAGGCACAACAGAGAGGTCAACACGCCGGTCTAGATCCTATGGCACAGGGGTCTGGGCCCATCGCCCATTGCACACCTCCATGTTGCATGGGCGGTCGGAGAGTAGACCTAGCAACCTCCATTACAAAGGAAGTTGCGTTACGCGGTCCAACCCGGCACACGCCGCTCAGTCGCTGACGCCAGGAAGGCTTCGGCTGATACCACGACGTCGAGTGCCCATAACTGTTCCCGCGTAGTTGGTTAGTGCGTATAGGCAAGTGGCCAGACTCAGATCAAATACCAAAATCTCGTTAAGCGTGTTATTTTGACATAACCGCGGACGCCGACCAGGGCCAGGACCACCTCTCTCCTAGGTGGTCTCAACCTGCCCTGTCGCTTCGCCTCAAAGTAACAGTTGGGGGCCGTCGGGAACCCAGGCCCACTACTACCTAGGTGGAACCACCTGCCCCTTCAACCCCCAACATCGGAATCACTTGCGGGTACTCAACGAGCCGACCCGACTTTAGTCACCACAAGTATCATATACCATGTATATAAGTATATACCCGTGATCACCTCCCGAGTGATCACGACCCGATAGTATAGCATGGCAGACATACAACAATGTAGGGCCACTGATGATAAACTAGCATCCTATACTAAGCATTTAGGATTGCAGGTAAGGTATCAATAACTGTAGCAACAATGACATGCTATGCATCAGGATAGGATTACTGGAAAGCAGTAACATGTTACACTACTCTAATGCAAGCAGTAGAGAGAAGAGCAGGCGATATTTGGTGATCAAGGGGGGGGGGGTTTGCCTGGAAGCTCTGTTGCACAAGAAGAAGGGTCGTCGGTGACGTAGTCGTACTCAGTCACACCAACGTCGGTCTCGGGGTCTACCGGAGAAGAAGAGGGGGAAGAAACAATAAATACAGAGCAAACAAATGCATCACAAAGCATAACTATGGCAATACGCGGTCCTAGGGATGACCTAACGCGGTGCTACACGTTACAGACGGAGCGGGAAATTATCTGTGGATATCTCCTGGGCTTTGGGCATTTACCGAACGGACGATCTGAAGGGGGAGGTTCCATGTTTGTTGTGTTGGAGGCATGTGACGGATGAACGTGAAGCATATTCGGACTCGTCTTATTTTTTTGATCATTTTTCATATATAAATCTTTTTCATCTGAGCTATGGTTATTTTTGTATGAATTTCCAAAGTTTTAACAATATTCTAGAATTTTGTGTTTAATTTAAATTCAAATTGACCAAGTCAATGTGACTAGTCAAAAGAGAGGTGATGTCCCATATAACACTGATTTAATAATTTCCAAAATATTTATCTAATCTATTTAGATGGGACCCACTTGTCATTTGCTAAAAGGGCTAATTAGCACTAAACTAATCCTAAGCTAAACATAGCCTAATTAACAAGGGCCGGCCATTAGTGGGCAGAGTCCAGCCGGCCACACACGCACTACACACACGCGCGCTGTACACACAACACACATACATACACAACACACGCATACACAGTGCTAGGGGTTAATTATGTTCTCTGTTTAGAAAAGATAGCGTTTTGTGATTTACATAGGAATTAATCCATGCATCAAATTGATTTGGTCCAATGAAAACATTTGAGCTTTGACAAGTGTACTATCTACAAATATTATTCTTACTCATGTTTTCACTTGATTAGCTGTTTTTTAGGGGCTCTCCAGAGAGCTAAACGGCGTAGCAGCACAAAAGCTAGCTACTGCTACACTAAATGAATGTTACTGTAGCAGAGTAGCAGCCAGCGGCGGCAGTAGTAGTAAGCAGCAGAGTAGCAAGGGCATCTCCATGCGCGGGCGCGCGCGGACTGGCGCGGGGACACGGCAGTGCGCGGCCAGAGAGCAAGGCACGGCGCGCGGGAGCAGAGCTTTGGACGCGGCGACGGCGTGCATGGGTCGGAAGTGGCGAGCACGGGGAAGCACCTACGGCGACCAAACCGAGCAATGGTTTGAGCCATCCTAACGAGGGCACCACGCCGCATCTGTAGGTGGTACGGGCGCGAGCTAGGACGGCCAATAAAAAGTGTGACTACGGCGGCGACTAGCGGCGACCGATGCGGTGCTCGACGAAAGCTTCGTTCGGAGCACAAGCGAGCAAGCCGCGTGGTGCAGTTGATTCGTAGGAGTGCCTGGAGCACGCACGCATCACGGGCAGGTCTAGAGAAGCGCGGCCTACTCGACCTCATCGGTCATGGCGGACGGTGGTGCGACAACTTACGGGGACAGCGCTACGGAAGGAAATCAAGCATGGGTTGAGAGGGAAAACGATGATGAGCTCGTAGCGGAGCTTGCAGAAGGCTCGATGATGCCGGAGCTCGTTGGAGAGACGTGGATCGAGCGACGGTGACCGGCGGATGTAGTCGGGGAAGGAGGCCGATGGAGACGGCTCGAGCGCGCTCCGACTCGAACTGGCGCTTGCAGTCGGTGCAGAATAGGACGAGGTGCTCCTGGGTTGTTGGAACGGCGAGGGGGAGCCAGTGGCCGCGACGACGGTGATGTGGCAGCGACGAGCCCGCTCGGGCGAACGAGACAGAGAGGGAGGCGGCGCGAGAGGGAGAAGGTGGGGCTAGGGTTTGCCTGGGGGTCGCGGGGTCGGCCTTTATGCTCTAGGGGAGTCAGGGGATGGCCAGCACGCGGCATGGCGCAGCCATGGCCGGTGGATCCCTGCCACGATCCCCCACTATGAACAGAACGTAGGGGATGACCGTGGGGTGGGCTGGGCCTGCACTGTGGGCATTAGGGTCCAGTGCAGCAGTAGCAGTTTCTCTTCTTCCCTTCTTTACTTTTACTTTTCTGTTTTCCTTTTATTTAAACTGTTTTCTATTTTATTTTGTAGTAAAATATTTATATAAAAGAAATAACCTTGCACTTAATTAGTATTGTAGTTTAGGCCATTGCCACAATTATTTTTAGCATTAAAAAATACTTTGCAACATTTAAAGTTTATCCACTGTTTTAATTAGTTTAGACATTTAAATACTTTATAAAAAATGTTGTTTTACCACCATAATTAGTTATGGATTATTTTTCACCTGATGAACATTTTATTTTTCATTTTTTTAGAATTTATTCATTTCACTTATGATTTGAATTTGAGTTTGAGGTTGAAAAATTTCTTAATTGCTTTTCGTAGGGCATAATGATGATGACTTGGCGTCGTTAGCGTGCAGTTACTATAGCTTAACCACCGGGGTGTTACACCAGGCCAGCCATGGCCATAGACCAACTTAGGCCAAAAACCTAAGCTTGGAGGAGTACGTATTTCTCATCGACATTACATTCATATTCACACACTTATGCCATTGTCGGTGCTCATACTTTTTCATTGTACTATCCATACTAGTTTATTTTCCTTTTAAGCTTTCTTCTTGTATGTTTGAAAAACCTTAAGAAAAACCAAAAAAAATTAGTTGTAGCTTTTATCTAGTTTACTTTCCATGCATGTAGTAGTAATAATTAAAAGTAAACCCAAAAAGATTACTTGTTCTTTTTTGTTTGTTGGGAGCTTTCCCGTGTAAATAGTTTTATTTCTTTTATTTTCTTTGGGGGTCGAAAGGAGAAGACCATGATGAAAATGTTTAAGTGGCTCTCATATGCATTTTTGTTGATTTAACCAAGAGCCCATATTACCTTGTCTTCTCCCTTGTATTGAATGCTTGTAGATTCCAGCTTAGTCCAATGCACGTGCACTATTATTGTTATCCACACTATTCGGTTGTGCAAATGAAATGCAATAATGACGATATATGATGGACTGATTGAGATGAGAAAAACTGGCATGAACTCGACCTATCTTGTTTTTGTAAATATGATTAGTTCATCGTTCCTGATTCAACCTATTATGAATGAAACATGTTTGCAATGACAATTAGAGATTATAGTTGCTCATGCCATGCTTAAGTAGCTAGGAGTTTATAATGGTTTAACTTGCATGCCAACATGCTATTAAAATGGTTGTGATATGGTATGATAGGGCGGTATCCTCTTTTGGACGATTCGAGTGACTTGACTTGGCACATGTTCACGCATGTAGTTGAAACAAAATAAACATAGCCTCCACGATATTTATGTTCATGGTGAATTATATCCTACTCATGCTTACATTCAGTGTTGATTAATTTTAATGCATGTTCATGACTGTTGTCGCTCTCTAGCTGGTCGCTTCCCAGTCTCTTTCTAGCCTTCACTTGTAACTAAGTGGGAATACAGCTTGTGCTTCCAACTCCATAAACCCCCAAAGTTATTCCATATGAGTCCACCATACCTTCCTATATGCGGTATCTACCTGCCGTTCCAAGTAAATTTATATGTGCCAAACTCTAAACCTTCAAATGAAATTCTGTTTTGTATGCTCGAATAGCTCATGTATCAACTAGGGTTGTCTATATCTTCCATGCTAGGAAGGTTATTATCAAGAGGAGTGGACTCCGCTCCTCACTCACGAGAAAATGGCTGGTAACCGGGATGCCCAGTCTCATTGCTCAAATCAAATCAAAATAATTGCAAACAAAACTCCCCCAGGATTGTTGTTAGTTGGAGGCACCCGCTATTTCGGACAAGCCATGGATTGATGTTTGTTGGTGGTAGGGGAGTATAAACTTTACCATTCTGCTTGGATACCACCTATAATGTGTGTAGCATGGAAGATATCGAGATCTCTCGGTTGCTATGTTGATAATGAAAGTATACCACTCAAAATATTATTCATCTCTATTTCAAAATCGCGCTCTGGCACCTTTACAAATCCCTGCTTCCCTCTACGAAGGGCCTATCTATTTACTTTTATGTTGAGTCATCATCCTCTTTTTAAAAAGCACTAGTTGGAGAGCACCGCTGTCATTTGCATGTATTATTATTAGTTTACATTGAGTATGATTGTGACAGGATCTCTTTTACCATGAATTACAATGTTTAGTCTGTCCTTGAACTTCAGAGGTGCTCTGCATTTATGTTTTGCGGTCTAAGAAAGGGCTAGCGAGATACCATCTTGTTATATCATATTATGATTGTTTTGAGAAAGTGTTGTCATCCGAGATTTATTATTATTGCTCGCTAGTTGATTATGCCATTGATATGAGTAAACATGAGACCTAAATATTATTGTGAATATGGTTAGTTCATAATCTTTGCTGAAAACATACTTACAACAACAAGAGCAAACAGAGTTTGTAAAAGTTTTTCTTTATTACTTTCAGTTTGTCAACTGAATTGCTTGAGTACAAGCAAAGGTTTAAGCTTGGGGGAGTTGATACGTCTCCAATGTATCTACTTTTCCAAACACTTTTGTCCTTGTTTTGGACTCTAACTTGCATGATTTGAATGGAACTAACCCGGACTGACGCTGTTTTCAGCAGAATTGCCATGGTATTATTTTCGTGGAGAAATAAAAGTTCTCGGAATGACCTGAAACTTCACAGAGAATATTTTTGGAATATATAAAAATTACTGGAAAAAGAATCAAGACCAGGGGGGCCACACCCTGTCCACGAGGGTGGGGGCGCGCCTACCTCCCTGGGAGCGCCCCTGCCTCGTGGGCTCCCTGGAGCTCCACCGACCTCAACTCCAACTCTATATATTCACGTTCGGGAAGAAAAAATCAGAGAGAAGGATTCATCGTGTTTTATGATACGGAGCCGCCGCCAAGCCCTAATCTCTCTTGGGAGGGCTGATCAAGAGTCCGTTCGGGGCTCCGGAGTGGGGAATCCGTCGCCATCGTCGTCATCAACCTTCCTTCATCACCAATTTCATGATGCTCACCGCCGTGCGTGAGTAATTCCATCGTAGGCTTGTTGGACGGTGCTGGGTTGGATGAGTTTATCATGTAATCGAGTTAGTTTTGTTACGGTTTGATCCCGAGTATCCATTTGTGTTCTGAGATTGATGTTGCTATGACTTTGCTATGCTTAATTCTTGTCAGTAAGGCCCGTGTGCCATGATTTTAGATCTGAACCTATTATGTTTTCATGAATATAGAGTTCTTGATCCTCTCTTGCAAGTCAATAGTCACCTACTATGTGTTATGATTCGGTAACCCCGAAGTGACAATAATCGGGACCACTCCGGTGATGACTATAGTTTGAGGAGTTCATGTATTCACTAAGTGTTAATGCTTTGGTCTCGTACTCTATTAAAAGGAGGCCTTAATATCCCTTAGTTTCCAATAGAACCCCGCTACCACGGGAGGGTAGGACAAAAGATGTCATGCAAGTTCTTTTCCAAAAGCACGTATGACTATATTCGGAATACATGCCTACATTACATTGATAAATTGGAGCTAGTTCTGTGTCACCCTATGTTATAACTGTTGCATGAGGAATCACATCCGACTTAATTATCCATCACTGATCCATTGGCTACGAGCTTTTCACATATTGATCTTTGCTTAGTCACTTTTCCGTTGCCACTGTTACAATCACTACAAACCAATACTATTACTTTTGCCACTGTTACCGTTACTTCCATACTACTTTGCTACTAAATACTTTGCTGCAAATATTAAGTCTTTTAGGTGCGGTTGAATTGACAACTCAACTGTTAATACTTGAGAATATTCTTTGGCTCCCCTTGTGTCGAATCAATAAATTTGGGTTGAATACTCTACCCTCAAAAACTGTTGCGATCCCCAATACTTGTGGGTTATCAACAAGTCATGGATTGATGTTTGTTGGTGGTGGGGGAGTATAAACTTTACCATTTTGTTTGGGAACTGCCTATAATGTGTGTAGCATGGAAGATATCGAGATCTATTGGTTGTTATGTTGACAATGAAAGTATGCTACTCAAAATACTATTTATCTCTGTTTCAAAACATGAGCTCTGACACCTTTGCAAATCCCTGCTTCCCTCTGCGAAGGGCCTACCTATTTACTTTTATGTTGTGTCATCATCCTCTTATTAAAAAGCACTAGTTAGAGAGCACCGCTATCATTCACATGCATTGCTATTAATTTACATTTAGTATGACTGTGACTGGATCTCTTTTACCATGAATTACAATGTCTAGTTAGTCCTTGATCTTCAGGAGTGCTCTGCATTTATGTTTTGCGGTCTCAGACAGGGCTAGCGAGATACCATCTTTTTATATCATATTATGACTGTTTTGAGAAAGTGTTGTCATCCGAGATTTGTCATTATTTCTCGCTAGTTGATTATGCCATTGATATGAGTAAACATGAGACCTGAATGTTATTGTGAATATGGTTAGTTCAGAATCTTTGCTGAAAACTTGAATGCTGACTTTACATATTTGCAACAACAAGATCAAACAGAGTTTGTAAAAGTTTTTCTTTATCACTTTCAGTTTGTCAACTGAATTGCTTGAGGACAAGCAAAGGTTTAAGCTTGGGGGAGTTGATACGTCTCCAACATATCTACTTTTCCAAACACTTTTGCCCTTGTTTTGGACTCTAACTTGCATGATTTGACTGGAACTAACCCGGACTGGCGGTGTTTTCAGCAGAATTGCCATGGTCTTATTTTTGTGCAGAAATAAAAGTTCTCGAAATGATCTAAAAATTCACGGAGACATTTTTTGGAATTTATAAAAAATACTAGCGAAAGAATCAGTGTAAGGGGGCCCACACCCTATCCATGAGGGTGCAGGGCACCCCCCCGGGGCGTGCCCCCTGCCTCGTGGGCCCCCTGAGGCTCCATCGACGTCAACTCTAACACTTTATATTCACGTTCGGGGATAAAAAAATCAGAGAGAAGGATTCATCAAGTTTTACGATACGGAGCCACCGCCAAGCCCTAATATTCATCGGGAGGGCTGATTTGGAGTCCGTTCGGGGCTCTGGAGAGGGGAATCCGTCTCCATCGTCATCATCAACCTTCCTCCATCACAAATTTCATGATGCTCACCGCCGTGTGTGAGTAATTCTATCATAGGATTGCTGGACAGTGATGGGTTGGATGAGATTCATCATGTAATCAAGTTACTGTTGTTAGGGTTTGATCCTAGTATCCATTATGTTCTAAGATTGATGTTGCTATGACTTTGCTATGCTTAATGCTTGCCACTAGGGCCCGAGTGCCATGATTTCAGATCTGAACCTATTATATTTTCATGAATATATGTGAGTTCTTGATCCTATCTTGCAAGTCAATAGTCACCTACTATATGTTATGATCCGGTAACCCCGAAGTGACAATAATCGGGACCACTCCCGGTGACGACCGTAGTTTGAGGAGTTCATGTATTCATTAAGTGTTAATGCTTTTGTCCGGTACTCTATTAGAAGGAGGCCTTAATATCCCTTAGTTTCCAATAGGACCCCGCTGCCACGGGAGGGTAGGACAAAAGATGGGATGCAAGTTCTTTTCCATAAGCACGTATGACTATATTCGAAATAATGCCTACATTGCATTGATGAACTGGAGCTAGTTCCGTGTCACCCTATGTTATAACTGTTGCATGAGGAATCGCATCCGACATAATTATCCATCACTGATCCATTGCCTACGAGCTTTTCACATATTGATCTTTGCTTAGTCACTTTTCCGTTGCCACCGATACAATCACTACAAAACCAATACTGTTACTTTTGCCACTGTTACCGTTACTTCCATATTACTTTGCTACTAAATACTTTGCTGCAGATATTATGTCTTTCAGGTGCGGTTGAATTGACAACTCGACTGTTAATACTTGAGAATATTCTTTGGCTCCCCTTGTGTCGAATCAATAAATTTGGGTTGAATACTCTACCCTCAAAAACTATTGCGATCCCCAATACTTGTGAGTTATCAACAAGCCATGAATTGATGTTTGTTGGTGGTGGGGGAGTATAAACTTTACCATTTTGTTTGCGAACCGCCTATAATGTGTGTAGCATGGAAGATATCGAGATCTATTGGTTGTTATGTTGACAATGAAAGTATGCCACTCAAAATACTATTTATCTCTGTTTCAAAACATGAGCTCTGACACCTTTGCAAATCCCTGCTTCCCTCTGCGAAGGGCCTACCTATTTACTTTTATGTTGAGTCATCATCCTCTTATTAAAAAGCACCAGTTAGAGAGCAACGCTATCATTCGCATGGATTGCTATTAATTTACATTGAGTATGACTGTGACTGTATCTCTTTTACCATGAATTACAATGTCTAGCCAATCCTTGATCTTCAGGGGTGCTCTGCATTTATGTTTTGCGGTCTTAGATAGGGCTAGCGAGATACCATCTTTTTATATCATATTATGACTGTTTTGAGAAAGTGTTGTCATCCGAGATTTATTATTATTGCTCGCTAGTTGATTAAGCCATTGATATGAGTAAACATGAGACCTAAATGCTATTGTGAATATGGTTACTTCATAATCTTTGCTGAAAAATTGAATGCTGGCTCTACATATTTGCAACAAGAAGATCAAATAGAGTTTGTAAAAGTTTTTCTTTATCACTTTCAGTTTGTCAACTGAATTGCTTGAGGCCAAGCAAAGGTTTAAGCTTGGGGGAGTTGATACGTCTCCAACGTATCTACTTTTCCAAACACTTTTGCCCTTGTTTTGGACTCTAACTTGCATGATTTGAATGGAACTAACTCGGACTAACAGTGTTTTCAGCAGAATATCCATGGTCATATTTTTGTGCAGAAATAAAAGTTCTCAGAATGACCTGAAAATTCACGGAGACATTTTTTGGAATTTATAAAAAATACTAGCGAAAGAATCAGCGTAAGGGGGCCCACACCCTATCCACGAGGGTGCAGGGCACCCCCCGGGGCGTGCCCCCTGCCTCGTGGGCCCCCCTGAGGCATAATCCAATTGAAGGTTAAAATCATGATGGCAAGTTTCATGGATATCATTATTCTTTATAGCATACAAGTCATCACAATAATCATCATAGATAACAACTTTGTTCTCATAATCAATTGGAACCTCTTCCGGGATAGTGGATTCATCACAAAATAAAGTCATGACCTCTACAAATCCAGTTTCATCAATATAATCATCATAAATAGGAGGCATGCTTTCGTGATAATAAATTTTCTCATCAAAACTTGGGGGACAAAAAATATCATATTCATCAAACATAGCTTCCCCAACCTTGTGGCTTTGCATATCATTAGCATCATGGATATTCAAGGAATTCATACTAACAACATTGAAATCATGCTCATCATTCAAAGATTTAGTGCCAAACATTTTGATGCATTCTTCTTCTAACACTTTGGCACAATTTTCCTTTCCATCATTCTCACTAAATATATTAAAAAGATGAAGCGTATGAGGCAAACTCAATTCCATTTTTTTTGTAGTTTTCTTTTATAAACTAAACTAGTGCTAAAACAAGAAACAAAAAGATTCGATTGCAAGATCTAAAGATATACCATCAAGTGCTAACCTCCCCGGCAACGGCGCCAGAAAAGAGCTTGATATATGGTGGGTTTATGGTACCGGCGAAAGTTGCGCGGTACTAGAGAGGCTAGCAATGGTGGAAGGGTGAGAGTGTGTATAATCCATGGACTCAACATTAGGCATAAAGAACTCACATACTTATTGCAAAAATATATTAGTTATCGAAACAAAGTACTACGCGCATGCTCCTAGGGGGATAGATAGGTAGGAAAAGACCATCGCTCGTCCCCGACCGCCACTCATAAGGGAGACAATCAATAAATAAATCATTCTCCGACTTCATCACATAACTGTTCACCATACGTGCATGCTACGGGAATCACAAACTTTAACACAAGTATCTCTCAAATTCACAACTACTCACTAGCATGACTCTAATATTACCATCCTCATATCTCAAAACAATCATCAAGTATCAAACTTCTCATAGTATTCAATGCACTTTATATGAAAGTTTTTATTATATCCCCCTTGGATGCCCATCATATTAGGACTAGCTTCATGACCAAAGCAAACTACCATGCTGTTCTAAAGACTCTCAAAATAAGATAAGTGAAGCATGAGAGTTCATATATTTCTATGGAATAAAACCACCACCGTGCTCTAAAAGATATAAGTGAAACTCTAGGACAAATGACAAACTACTCTGAAAGATGTAAGTGAGGATCAATGAGTAGTCGAATAATTATGCAACTATGTGAAGACTCTCTAACTTTTAATAATTTCAGATCTTGGTATTTTATTCAAACAGCAATCAAAACTAAATAAAATAAATTGACGCTCCAAGCAAAACACATATCATGTGGTAAATAAAAATATAGCTCCAAGTAAAGTTACCGATGAACGAAGACGAAAGAGGGGATGCCTTCCGGGGCATCCCCAAGCTTAGGATCTTGGTTGTCCTTTGAATATTACCTTGGGGTGCCTTGGGTATCCCCAAGCTTAGGATCTTGCCACTCCTTATTCCATAGTCCATCGAATCTTTACCCAAAACTTGAAAACTTCACAACACAAAACTTAACAGAAAACTCGTGAGCTCCGTTAGCGAAAGAAAACAAAACACCACTTCAAGGTACTGTAATGAACTCATTCTTTATTTATATTGGTGTTAAACCTACTATATTCCAACTTATCTATGGTTTATAAACTATTTTACTAGCCATAGATTCATCAAAATAAGCAAACAACACACGAAAAATTGAATCCGTCAAAAAACAGAACAGTCTGTAGTAATTTGTAACTAACGCAAGCTTCTGGAACCCCAAAATTCTAAAATAAATTGCTGGACCTGAGGAATTTATCTATTAATTATCTGCAAAAGGAATTAACTAAATATCAATCCCCAATAAAAAATGGCAGCAATTCTTGTGAGCGCTAAAGTTTTTGTTTTTTTACAGCAAGATCAACAAGACTTTCCCCAAGTCTTCCCAACGGTTCTACTTGGCACAAACACTAATTAAACACAAAAAACACAACCAAAACAGAGGCTAGATAAATTATTTATTACTAAACAGGAACAAAAATCAAGGAACAAAAACAAAGTTGGGTTGCCTCCCAACAAGCGCTATCGTTTAACGCCCCTAGCTAGGCATGATGATTTCACTGATGCTCACATAAAAGATAAGAATTGTAACATAAATAGAGCATCATGAAGAATATAACTAGCTCATCATGATGCCCCAGATAGATTTGAACTTGTTCATGTCAATCTTCAATACTTAGAAAAATTCTTGCCCTGGCACCTTCGCATGAATCTGGTAAACCGCCGTGATGCCATCCTTTAGATCCGTAGTAAATCGTCATGACGTCATCTATCTGTTGAAGCTGAAGATACCCTTCATTAATGAATATCCAACCCTCGAGGCAAAATCCTTATTAACTATCCGTTTTAATCTCCTCGATTTATGCACTTGTCGCTTATCGGTTCACCTTATAAATAGGCCCAAGGGCCATTCTCTTTTCCCCCTTCGCCTCCTTCGCTTCTTCTTCCTCCTTGCGACGTCTCTGCACCCGAGCGCCGCTGCCATCGCCGAGTTTCGCCTCCGCCTCTCCATTAGCCGCTACATCAACCTAGTTGCACCAGAGAGCTGCGGTGGGCCTCCGTTGCTTCAACAATCGCTATAAGTCTTTTCCTTTCCCCCTTTGTAGATCTGCCTAGGGTTTCCTTGTTCTTCACAGTTCATCGAAGTTCATCAGGGCTCCGATGCTGCTCTTCCCTATTCCTCCTTAGTCCATGGATAAAAAACCTCAAGTTTGATATATTCCGCGTAATGGTTTATCTTCCGCTACCACAACAAACCCTTGTGCACATAAAAACTGACCTGAACCCTTTCGAACTGCTTCGGGACCAACCCTTTTAGGTCAAAATATTTTTGCTTTCCTGTCTTTCGGTAGATCCAAAATTTCCATGTCCCCTTGTGGAACCTGTTTTACCCTACTTAGTCATTCTTGCCTCAGATCTGTATCTTCTTTATCACTTCGGCGATTTACCTTTGTAAAAGCAATCTATCACATACCATTAGTCCCCTGTGAACCGGCAAGTCCTTTATCTCCGTTGTCATACTCCGGTTAAACAGCATATATATATATATATATATATATATATATATATATATATATATATATATATATATCTTTGTTCTGATATTGCTTTGTTATTCATTATTGTAGCAGCCTCCGGTTTATGAAATTTACATACTTGTATACCTTTATTCCATTGCACCTCATGCACCACCATGAATGAATTGTAAACCGGTATTTCTTTGCAGCTTTTCACTTGCAATGGCCAAACAGTTTTATGCCTATAACTGGGCTCCTTCCCGGGTTACCGAGGAGCAGCTTAATGGAATGGTCAGAATTGGTACCTTACCAAAAAAATGAAATCTGGTGGCGAGTTCCTGGACCGGAGAACCCTCCCACCCCTAAGCAGGGTGAGGTAGTGGTATTTGTTGATCACATAGGCCGTGGTTTCAAACCGCCCGGGTCAAAGTTTTTCCGAGACGTGCTTGCCAGTTTCTAGCTCCATCCTCAAGATATTGGACCCAACTCGGTGTCCAATATATGCAATTTTCAAGTCTTCTGTGAAGTGTACTTACAAGAAGAATCAACTGCTGAGCTGTTCCGGGATTTTTTCCATCTGAATCGGCGCACTGAATTTGTAGAAGGACCCAACACTAAACTTGGGGGTGTCTCAATTCAAAAAAGAAAAGAGGTCGAATTTCCTCATGCCAAGCTGCACAACCACCCCAAAGAGTGGAACCAAACTTGGTTCTACTGTAAAGATACGTCCCCTGAAGACGAGAACCCTCTGCTGGGTTACCGTGCCCACCGGCTTTCCAACACTCATCCACTGCCGCAACGTCTAAGTGCTATGGAACGGGCCTCATATGCCCCTCAACTCGCCAAGCTCCGAGCCTTTATGGCCAACGGTTTATCAGGCGTCGACTTTGTGCGTTGTGTAGCGACCCGACCCGAATGGATCAAGTCTCTGTGCTTAAGTGTCATCCCTGGATCGGTATGCTGACACACACAGTACTCGAGGATTTATAATAGAGGTAAATCACATGTATAAAGTAACGTAAATACTATTACCTCGATCCAAATAGCGAAAGTAACAAGGTTGTGGATTCCCATCAACACCAACGGCAAAGTTGAGTGTAGAAATCATAACCCTGACATATCACTTACTCGTCATAAGAAATCCTGCAACATGAGACGTTGCAGCCACAAAGGGTCAGTACATTGAATGTACTGGCAAATTCACACCATAGAGAATGATGAACAAAGGCTATCACTACATGCATATTTGGCTGGTGGAAAAGCTCTATGGTTATAGTTTTTGCGAAAAGCCAATTTTTCCCTACTGCAAAGGAATAAATTTTATTTAACTATCATGGTGGTTGTTAAACATTGAGAATAGTTGACAGCATTCTCAATCCCAATTAAGCATCATCATTAAAACCCAACAATATTCATTTAAAGTAACATGATGAGATTCACATGATAATCCAGGTACTAGATACTCAAGACGTCCATAACCGGGGACACGGCTAATCTTGAATAGTTTATACACTCTGCAGAGGTTGCGCACTTTTCCCCCAAGACTTGATCTTCTCCGTTGGATTTCTCGCACTACATGGTGTTTGAGAAACGGATGACCGAGACATAGTCTTTCAGAAGCGTTTGCACCTTACGATGGGTAGACCGTACCACCTACAACCCCTACATCTGCTAGTCTACCACTTTAAGAGTTCGCACGACTTAATCAACTATGCTAGAGCCCATAATAGCTTGTGGCTGCACACGGAAGTTTCTAGTATGAATAGTCTCATGATCCCTTTGAGCCTGGGTGGCGGTCCATAAAAAAACAGGCAATCCTGGTCTACCCAGGTGCCTAGACAGGCAATCTTGGAATAACCCGGTGCCTCAATCCACCCAGATGTGTGTTTAAGTTGCCACCTTAAGTAAACCATTAATTAACAATCTCACATCTGTCATGAATACTCTCAAAACCTAATCCATGTCTACGAGCATAGCATGGCAATGTAAGCATAACGTAAAAGTAACTCCCAAGGTTTGAATGCAGGGAAATAGGTTCCTACCTCATCAACTACTTCCCAATACCCACATGTTATCAATCCTACTCATGCAATGTTTGAGGGTGAAACTAATGCATAAAACTGGGTATGAAAAAGGTATGATCAAAGTGTGAACTTGCCTGCAATGTTGATGAAGATGATTCGCACTCAAAACTCTTGATAGTTCTACTCGTCACACTCTGGTCAATCTATCGTAAGCAAGCAATAGTAACCACACATAAGCAATCACTAAAAGATTAGAAAGAACGAAGAGGGCGATTCGGAAAACTTCAAAACCAATCGAATAACTCTTGCAGTATAAAACAATTTCTAACAGTACCAAAATTATGTGAATTTGGCCTTATTAGAATGTTTAGGTCAAGAGCTTCGATTTGCAAAAAGAATCAACTCAAACGGAGCTATGAAACTCAAGTTATGATCAAACGAAGTTTGAATTCAAATCTGATCTAATTCAAATTTTAAACTTTCAAAAACATATTTGAGTTATTTTAATGGATAGAGGAGATCATACCGAAGATGTGGGTGTTGGTTTCGTTGGATTTGGATAAACGGGTAAAAAGTTATAGTCACTTGAAAATCAGGGACTAATCTGTAAAGAAAATCCTCACATATAGGTCCCTCGCCAAAATAATAAGAAAAAGGAAAAATTTATCGAGCGAACGCTCGCTACAGAACCTAAACCGACGAAAACCGTTCGCTAAGGAGATCTAAACAGTGAACGTTCGCAAAATAACTAGATTTAAAAAAAAAACAGGTTCTTAAGCAAACCGAAGAAAACCTAAACCTAAAAGAAAACCGATGAACCGGGGGCGGTTTTATACCGGTTCGGGGCGGTTCTTCGGTGAAAAACCGGAGACTCTCCAGCGAGGTTGCGGACTCCGGCGAGTCCGGCGAGCTCCGGCGTCGGCGGATCTGGCGCGGCAGCGAGGCGGTGAGGGCGGAGGCTACGCGGCAGTGGCGGTGCGGCGCGGCAAGGCGGCGAGGCGCAACTGCGGCGTCGCGGCATAGGCGGCAAAGCAACAGCAGCTAGCGGCGGCGGCGGCGATGTGCGTCGGCGGCGCGGGCAGCCAGTAGCGGCGGGAGGCGGCGGTTGCGGGGAGAGGATAGAGAGAGAGGAGGCCCGGGGCTCTGGATTTTATAGGAGGGAGGAGAGAGGCGGGGAGGGGAGTCCGGGCACGGTACGAACGTCGAGGCGGCGACGGTCGTGGCGTTACTCGGGACTCTGTCCCGAGCTAGAGGGCGAGGCGGATGGGGAGCTGGGCTGGGCCGCGGCCTGGCAGGAGCTGGGCCGGCCCAGTCGGGGAAAGAATTTTTTTAAAACATATTTTTTTCCAGAGAACTAAAATAATAAAAACAAAATAACTAAAAATATTATATAGGCATATAATATATCAAAATTTTTAGAAAAAGATTCTCTACGACATGAACATTTTTATAGCCTCAAATAAAATCCACACAAATTCAGATAAATCAAAGAGTGTTACTGGTCTATTAAAATCGACTAAAAATCATTTTTAAAAAAACAAAATGATTTCAAATTAATTTTTCTCCAATTTTCTATTGTAGGGAATCATGTTACCCTATTTTCCATGTATTTTATTTTTGGAGAAAAATAATTTGAATAAAACTCAAATAACTCCAAATCGAAAATAAATTCAAAAGAACTTTGAATTTAATTCTTTGAAACTCCCAACTCATATTTCATAGGTTTGAAGAAGTCATTTTATCTTCGCTCATGAAAATCATTGAGTTGCATAAAGTTTCAGAATTGGAAATATTCTCAAATGAAATTCAAATATTTTCAACACCCCTTGTCATTTAATTAAATGGAAGAAGTCATGTCATCTTCTCTCCAGGGTTTCGTGATGAAAAAGTATTTGAATTCACTGAGAGCAAAAAGCAAATATGATAGTTTGGGAAAGTCCTTTTATTCCCTCTCATTTAACTTTCAAAAAGGTTTCGAACTCACTCACTTTTAGACAATCAATCAAACAATCAATCAAATCTATCTATTTATTATAACATTCCAAAATTTAGAATTTTGGGATGTTACAAACCTACCACCCTTAAAATGAATCTCGTCCTCGAGATTCGGAGAGGCTACCAAGAAATAGGTTAGGGTTTGGGGGTGTCCTCAAAATCCATTGATCATCACAGGGGTCTGGGGTGCTACCACCCTTAGAAGTATGGTTACGGTTTCATCAAAACTCATATACTTCATTCATATTGTTAACAGTGTCGGTCTTCTCAGATCTTCAGGATAATTCCTTATTCGGGCTCTTCCGGTAGTGGCATAACCTTTACCACAATTCTTCTGTCTTTCATCTAGGTAAGGTTCTTCCGAGACTGGGTCTTCTTAGCTGACGGGTCTGGCGCCAATACTAATCAACTATCGATATCTCTCGTGGTGGTCAACAATTTAGGGTTTCTCCTGCAGGAAATGGGTCTGGGTTGATCCTCACCGTATAACCTACGGTTGGCAAAGCTACCTTGTACAAGGGAAAAATACCTATACCATTCTAAGCTTTAAACAAGGTTTTGATCGTTGGCGCTCTACTATAGGTAAGTCACTCAGATTTACCATCCCACATAGTAAGGCGAATAATAAGAGTAAGTCGGTATGGTGATCAATCCATCCCGCACCCAAATGATTACCTTGTATACGGTTTAGCGAATCTCGCATTCTAACACTCGGTCATCCTCACAAGCATTGCCGAATTTCTCTTGTCCACGAACTGCGTTCGGAGTAATCCATTGATTCTGCAAGCCAAACAAACATCTATCGTTCCTTCACCACTCTCAGGTTTTGCGTAATTCCTATAAGATTGCCTATCGATAAAACATAACTCCTTCCAGGGTTTTTCCTTCAGCAAGAGTGTGCTTGCTTCTTGGAAGGTCCTGGGGCCTGTGGGTTATGGCCCATCTCATCACTTGTAGTCCTTGAACTTATCATCGGGCAATGGATCATTATTCCAACTTCCAACTTCCTAGTATTCTTTAGATCCATCCAATTGTACTGTCTTTCTTCCTTCTATTGGCACCAAACTAGGACATGATTACTCAGACTCATCATGGAGTTTCCATTGATCCATATTTCCGACATCATTCCTCCTTTATATCCAATAGTAATTTATCTCTTCATTCCCGTGGGATATCCCACATACCGAGATAAAAACTTATACTTATGGAGTCCATATTCCACTTCGTGGAACATCATTATCCTTTCCACGGTCAAGCATCGTTACAGGGTAATATTGGCCATCTCTGCATGGCACTTCTTCAACTGGGAGACGTGAAGCACATCATGAACTTCCGACAGTCCTTCGGGTGACTCCAACTTGTTGGCCACTTCTCCCGTATGCTCCAAAACTCGGTATGGTCCTACAAATCTCGGGGCTAACTTTCCCTTAACTACAAATTGTTTAACTCCTGGCAGAGGGGACACACGAAGACATGCTCTATCTCCAATTTCATAGACTACCTCCTTGCGTTTTTAAGTCTGCATAACTCTTCTGTCTGGACTGAGCTACCTTCAGTCTATCTCAAATCAACTTAACATTCTCTTCTGACTCCTTGATCAAATTTGGTCCAAACAACTGACGGTCTCCAACTTCATCCCACATACTCTTGGCGTATCACACATATCGAGACAAAACTCATATTCATTTTGTCCGAGATCCACGCAGTGGAGTATCTTTATGTTTTCCAGGGGTCAAGGGTTCTTACAGGGTACTACCACCCTTAAAATGCACAAATCTTCCGTATACCATATTTCTCTTATCCTAAAAAATGGTCAAAATCCTTCTTCATAGAGTAAAACCCAAATCTTTACCAACGATGCTAACTTTATTGATTCTCCAATGATTACATTCTCTTGCTTTTCCATTACATGTCTCAGCTCAACACCTCAATATAAAGAAAATGTTCTCACTTCTACTACTCCATTTCTTTTGTTGCAAACTCAACTATCTAGCACAAGTTTCCTTCTCCTTAGGGCATTCTCTGGCAAAGTGCCTTGCTCCATTACAACTAAAACATATTACTTCTGACAAGTATCGAGGTTTCCTTCTTGGGCAACTATTGAGGTAGTGCTCTGACTCCTTGCACCGGTAACAGGTGATATGACTCAGATCCTTCCTGGAATCCACTCGGTTTCTCTTCCTGGAATTTTCCATTCCAATCAGGGCTTCTATTTCCTGTGGGTCATATTCTACTTCCTCTGTCGGGAATTCTACTAGATCCCCATTCAAACAATTTTGGGAGATGTGTCCTTCTTCTCCACATGAATAGCAAGACTTAGTGCAGGGTTTACTCGGGTATTCTTTAGGTGTGTCCTCCATATCTTCCTTCATCACAAGTTCTTCTAAAATTTCCATGAGGGCTCCTTTCATTACTTCTTTCTTCTGCTGGATGGTTTGTTGTACCATGGGGTAAATGTGACACTGAGCAGGATAGTGGGTAGTCCCTTCACACAAGAAACAAGTAATCTGCCTAATTGGGCATTCTTCAATTGGGTGACTTACTTCACAATTAGGGCATTCATCCTTGTGTTCTTTATGGGTGTGTCCTATTTCTCCACAAATCTTGCATGCACAAGGTTTCTTCATATCCTTTCCATAAGGCTTCAACTTCTGGGACACAAGCCGAGACTTTGGCAGAGTCAACTTAAATTCTTTCCAAGTGGTTACTCCTTGCCATCCATTGATGGTTTGGTACATCCTCCACCAAGTAGCAGCACCTCTTTCAAAGCATTGAAGAGCATGCTGGGTCATATCCTTTTCGACTATAGGGTTATTCTTCATGTGATCCTCCATGTTCTGAATCCATTGGTCCGTCTCCAATTGACTCATCGGTCTAGAAAATATAAGCTCATCTTCATTCATCCTCTATTGGGTCCATGGGTTTGGGGTGAGATAAGAGAGATAGAGAGGTATACACACAATACAAACAAAAGTTTTGAAAAGACAGATTTTATTTGTGGCTGTCGGGAAAAACATCAAACAAATGACAACTCACAAACATCGCATCTAACGTAGGTATATAACAGGGGTTTGGTCTTCTAAAGGTCAATAAATCTTCAACGTCTCCAAACTCTTCAAGCCTTGTTCATCCCTCCAATGGCTTCTTCCTGATCATGCTTGTCTTTCTCAAGTCCTTTTGCCAGCTCATATCTGTTGACGCGAAGTCTCTCGCGACGTCCTTTAATATTCTGGAGTTGCGTTCCAAACTTCTGGTTTCAACATCCTTCGCATGAACCATGGTCCTACCGTCCTTCAGTTCCTGGTGAATCTTCGGTATCTCGAGGTTTTGCTCCTCCAGCTTGGCTACTTCAGCTTTTGGACCTAAGTTCTTCACGAAATGCTTCCTTGTCTAATACGGCTTCTTGGAGCTCCACCTTAAACTTCTTGATGTACTACTCCAGATCCTGGTGATACGCCGACTAAGGTTAAAACTTCATCTTACTGATAGGTGCTCCATCAACCTTATTCTTCCATCCAATCCATTCTGAAGAAATGCATCCTTAACTCAGCACGGTGATAATAGCATGAGCGGGCGATAACATCATGGATAGCTGGGTTTCTGCTCTTGTCATTTCCATGAGCTCTCTCTCCATAGTTGATATCTCCTGCCTTAGGATTTTCTTTGACAAAACTTCGAGTTCTCATGCTCCTTGTTTCAGTCTTTCTCTGATACACCTTGATCTCGGGCATTGACAACTTCCATAATCTGTCAAGTTCCATAAGGGTAGCCTTCCTAGGTCATACAAATCTGGGAATTCTTCAGAGCCTTCAAATTCTACTTGTCTTCGGTCTTCAACCGTTGTAGTTTCCATTATTATAATGTATGGTAAAATCCTCTTCATTCCGAATGGTCTTAGTTGTCCGATATCTCGTACTTCTTGAAGTGGTCTCATTAGCCGAAACTTCGTGTGGTCAAAAGGGGAAAGGGGTATGGTCTCACTAAAAGGGAATATTTGAATAAGCTCAGAAGAGAAGAGAGGTAAAAGATCTTTTTAAAAGGGAAAGTTGTAGAGAAAAAAATCTTTGCTATGGGCTTGCCAGTTTCTAGGGTCACGTGCTATAGTCAACATGTGCTCTGATACCATCTTGTAGCGACCCGACCCGAATGGATCAAGTCTCTGTGCTTAAGTGTCATCCCTGGATCGGTATGCTGACACACACAGTACTCGAGGATTTATAACAGAGGTAAATCACATGTATAAAGTAACGTAAATACTATTACCTCGATCCAAATAGCGGAAGTAACAAGGTTGTGGATTCTCATCAACACCAACGACAAAGTTGAGTGTAGAAATCATAACCCTAACGTATCACTTACTCGTCGTAAGAAATCCTGCAACATGAGATGTTGCAGCCACAAAGGGTCAGTACATTCAATGTACTGGCAAATTCACACCATAGAGAATGATGAACAAAGGCTATCACTACATGCATATTTGGCTGGTGGAAAAGCTCTATGGTTATAGTTTTTGCGAAAAGCCAATTTTTCCCTACTGCAAAGGAATAAATTTTATTTAACTATCATGGTGGTTGTTAAACATTGAGAATGGTTGACAACATTCTCAATCCCAATTAAGCATCATCATTAAAACCCAACAATATTCATTTAAAGTAACGTGATGAGATTCACATGATAATCCAGGTACTAAATACTCAAGACATCCATAACCGGGGACACGGCTAATCATGAATAGTTTATACACTCTGCAGAGGTTGCACACTTTTCCCCACAAGACTCGATCTCCTCCATTGGATTTCTCGCACTACACGGTGTTTGAGAAACAGATGACCGAGACATAGTCTTTCAGAAGCGTTTGCACCTTACGATGGGTAGACCGTAACACCTACAACCCCTACATCTGCTAGTCTACCATTGTAAGAGTTCACATGACTTAATCAACTATTCTAGAGCCCATAATAGCTTGTGGATGCACACGGAAGTTTCTAGTATGAATAGTCTCATGATCCCTTTGAGCCTGGGTGGCGGTCCATAAAAAAACAGGCAATCCTGGTCTACCCAGGTGCCTAGACAGGCAATCCTGGAATAACCCGGTGCCTCAATCCACCCAGATGTGTGTTTAAGTCACCACCTTAAGTAAACCATTAATTAACAATCTCACATCTGTCATGAATACTCTCAAAACCCAATCCACGTCTACGAGCATAGCATGGCAATGTAAGCATAACGTAAAAGTAACTCCCAAGGTTTGAATGCAGGGCAATAGGTTCCTACCTCATCAACTACTTCCCAATACCCACATGTTATCAATCCTACTCATGCAATGTTTGAGGGTGAAACTAATGCATAAAACTGGGTATGAAAAAGGTATGATCAAAGTGTGAACTTGCCTGCAATGTTGATGAAGATGATTCACACTCAAAACTCTTGATAGTTCTACTTGTCACACTCCGGTCAATCTATCGTAAGCAAGCAATAGTAACCACACATAAGCAATCACTAAAAGATCAGAAAGAACGAAGAGGGCGATTCGGAAAACTTCAAAACCAAACGAATAACTCTTGCAGCATAAAACAATTTCTAACAGTACCAAAATTATGTGAATTTGGCCTTATTAGAATGTTTAGGTCAAGAGCTTCGATTTGCAAAAAGAATCAACTCAAACGGAGCTACGAAACTCAAGTTATGATCAAACAAAGTTTGAATTCAAATCTGATCTAATTCAAATTTTAAACTTTCAAAAACATGTTTGAGTTATTTTAATGGATAGAGGGGATCATACCGAAGACGTGGGCGTTGGTTTCGTTGGATTTGGATAAACGGGTAAAAAGTTATAGTCACTTGAAAATCAGGGACTAATCTGTAAAGAAAATCCTCACATATAGGTCCCTGGCCGAAATAATAAGAAAAAGGAAAAATCTATCGAGCGAACGCTCGCTACAGAACCTAAACCGACGAAAACCGTTCGCTAAGGAGATCTAAACAGTGAACGTTCGCAAAATAACTAGATTTAAAAAAAACGGGTTCTTAAGCAAAACCGAAGAAAACCTAAACCTAAAAGAAAACCGGCGAACCGGGGGCGGTTTTATACCGGTTCGGGGCGGTTCTTCGGTGAAAAGCCGAAGACTCTCCGGCGAGGTTGCGGACTTCGGCGAGTCCGGCGAGCTCCGGCGTCGGCGGATCTGGCGCAGCAGCGAGGCGGCGAGGGCGGAGGCTACGCGGCAGCGACGGCGAGGCGCAGCTGCGGCATCGCGGCAGAGGCGGCAAAGCAGCAGCAGCTAGCGGCGGCGGCGGTGATGTGCGTCGGCGGCGCGGGCAGCCAACAGCGGTGGGAGGCGGCGGTTGCGGGGAGAGGAGAGAGAGAGAGGAGGCCCGGGGCTCCGAATTTTATAGGAGGAAGGAGAGAGGTGGAGAGGGGAGTCCGGGCACGGTACGAACGTCGAGGCGGCGGCGGTCGCGGCGTCACTCGGGACTCCGTCCCGAGCTAGAGGGCGAGGTGGACGGGGAGGTGGGCTGGGCCGCGGCCTGGCAGGAGCTGGGCCGGCCTAGTCGGGGAAAGAATTTTTTTTAAACATATTTTTTTAGAGAACTAAAATAATAAAAACAAAATAACTAAAAATATTATATAGGCATATAATATATCAAAATTTTTAGAAAAAGATTCTCTATGACATGAACATTTTTATAACTTCAAATAAAATCCACACAAATTCAGATAAATCAAAGAGTGCTACTGGTCTATTAAAATCCACTAAAAATCATTTTTAAAAAAACAAAATGATTTCAAATTAATTTTTCTCCAATTTTCTATTGTAGGGAATCATGTTACCCTATTTTCCATGTATTTTATTTTTGGAGAAAAATAATTTGAATAAAACTCAAATAACTCCAAATCAAAAATAAATTCAAAAGAACTTTGAACTTAATTCTTTGAAACTCCCAACTCATATTTCATAGGTTTGAAGAAGTCATTTTATCTTCTCTCATGAAAATCATTGAGTTGCATAAAGTTTCAGAATTGGAAATATTCTCAAATGAAATTCAAATATTTTCAACACCCCTTGTCATTTAATTAAATGGAAGAAGTCATGTCATCTTCTCTCCAGGGTTTCGTGATGAAAAAGTATTTGAATTCACGGAGAGCAGAAAGCAAATATGAAAGTTTGGGAAAGTCCTTTTATTCCCTCTCATTTAACTTTCAAAAAGGATTCAAATTCACTCACTTTCATACAATCAATCAAACAATCAATAAAATCTATCTATTTATTATAACATTCCAAAATTTAGAATTTTGGGATGTTACACGTTGCTGGATATCTTGGAGCATCTTGCCATTAAGTCGCCGCTCCAGTTTAATGTGTGAGTACACTGGTGAAGTAGAAGACCCCCAACGTCACATCAACATTTAGTTAACCGATGAAGAAGTCACTGAGGGTGTCAAGAAGATTTTGAATGAATTGGAGGCGGTCTATCGCCAAACCGGATTAAACCCCTTCTATACTAAAAAAAACCGCGAGCTGTAAGTACCATCTTCCGCTTTACACTTGATATCCTTGTACTATACAGGCTTGAATATCCTTTGCTCCTCTTTGAAACAGGGTGATGATCCGTTCTGGAAGAAGAAACCTCAAGAAAAACGGCAAAGCCATCCCGTCCTAAAACAAAATCCGTTAAGAGGACCTCGAAGCGGAAGGCAGCTGAATGCATCAGCATGGAACTGGATGATGATGCGGATGAACCGGAAGTTGAGGTAGAACTTGATTCAATTGGCTCCCTTTTCATGCATCTCATTAACAATGATACTTATCAGAAGGACGTGGAGGGCGGCCAAGCTGATGATGTAGAGGTAATTACCCTTTCCTCCGGTTCAGACTCTATGCCAACGCAAAAAATCCGTCAAGCGGTCCGGAAAGTAAGCTTTTCTTATCCTCTTGCTTACTTGGATCCAACATTTATTTTGAAGAAGCAGTAGCACGAGGCTCACCGCACTACTCGGCACAGCGGCCAAAAGGTCACTTCGGCCGGTTTACCTGACACCCCGGTTCGAAAGCGCCGATCTGAGGTCTCACCTCCTTCTGACAATTCTTATCCCAAGGCAGGTTATTTTTGACAACCTCTTAATCCATCCGATTCAAATTATCAGGTGACACCTCCCTCATCTTCTGGTGAGTCAACAGCGACCCAACTTCCTCCCCTCAAAACTGTAGCTGGGTAAGTACTTAAACCCCTTCTTTGAATGTTTGCATACCTTGTATATTATGCTTAACTTTCACATCTTTTCCTGTTTTTAGAGCCAAAGCTAGACCCAGCAAAAAGGCTCGGGTGAACAATCCGCCCAAGACCAGGCGGCTCATGAACCAGAGCAAACGGTTGAACCGGAACAAGCTATGGAACCGGAGGGTCCCAATCCTGAAGCTACTTTTGATGAGCCACCCCCTCATGATCACAATCTCGATGAACAACCAAAAATTGACATTGCTGTGCCTGATGCTAAACCGACCGATCCAATCCGAGCTGATGACAGGCATTCTAGTCCGGTGAGAGCTACTGAAACCCCATCAACTCTAGAAAAAGATGTTGGAGACAAAGAAGGTGATGTTATCATTACCGGTATGGGCCACATCTCTCCTGGCCATCCTGTAATCTTGGCCAAACATAGTGCCAAGGAAGAGCGTGCTGCCATGGAAAAAGGCAAATGGAGCACTGACTTGTCAAGCTACGCTCATCTCAGCGCTGAAGAACTCCACTCCGGCTTTTTAAACCTTCTGCGCTCAAACCGTGATTACGAAACCGGCTTGGTGAACCTAATGAAGGAACGCTATGAGGTATTTTCATCACCTTTCCTTTCTTCATTTCAAAGTATAAACATCAGCCCAAGTAGCCCCCAAGGGCCGGTTTATGATGTTAATCGTAAGCCGGGACTTTGTAACATCTTAATCCTTGAATGCTGATCCTCCATATGTCAAGTCATTGTTTAGAAACAAATCGGTGCTTTATCATTGTATTCATGTAGTTTGCATCGGTGTAGCCCCCAAGGGCCGGTTTAGCTTTGCGAGGTAAACCGGGTCTTTAATCAATGCGTCAGTTGTGAATAGATGTACATTAGCCCCCAAGTGTTAAGGATAATGCTTGCATTGTACTTGAGACTTGTGAAAAATATGTTGATGATAGAGAAAATAGGCATTAGACCCCAAGTACAAAGTGCATAACTTGTTATATGCTTGGTACTTTAGAAAATACACATCTCATTGTTGATATATCTTCGCCTTTGCAAGCCGAGCTGAGTAAAAGGGATGCTCAAACCGATGATCTTCAAGAGAACGTCAGATCTCAGCGAACAGAGGCTGCTAAAGCCAAAGAAGAGCTGACCAATGCCTTAGCAGCTATGGAGAAGCTGAAAGAAGCTTTTGATAAAGAGCGTGCAGACTGGGAAACAGAGAGGGCCGGTTTAACAAAGAAGGCTGAGGATGCAGAAGCATCCCTGAAGCCGGTGGTTGACGAACTGACCGGCTTGAAGCGGCAAATTAACGCCATGACTTCCGCTGTGCTTGGTAAGTACCTCCTTGTGTAGTTTGTCCAAGTCATAAGATCTTATCCACGACCGGTTTACTAATGCTGAACCATCACAGGGACCCGCATTGCGCATCTGGGCTCTGATATGCGGATGAAACTTAAAGCGGCCTAAACTTTGATAGAACAACTATTCTCTGGATCCCAACATGCCATTTGGACTGCAACCTATAACAAGCCGGCGCCATCATTGATAAAGGAAACAATTGAGAAGCTGGCCATGCTACCTACCCGGATCAATGAACTGAAGAGATCAGCCGCAAGATCAGGAGCGCTGACCGCGCTAATCCGGGCCAAGGCATTGATTCCGGATCTTGAACCGGCAGATATCATCAAAGGGTATCCTGGCGTGAAAGAAGATGGCTCCGACTTCAACAATGACGATCTGCGAAGGCTGACAAAGGAGATGCAGCCAATAGCAAGCAAGCTGGTGAAGGACACAGATTTATCTCATTTCCAACCGGTTTATGATGCTGAGGGAAAGAGACAGCCCGCGGTGATCCATGATGTTGAAGATCTTGTGCCTCCAATCCGTAAGCATACTTACGCTCCTGACATTGACCCCTCCAGCCTTATCCATGAAGAGGCCGTGTTTCAAGCGTTAACCGGAATCGATTGGTTAACGGTTGATTTCCAGCGTCTGGGGAGGGATGAAGAGGATGTCACCATGCAAGATGACCCTCAATCATCAAGCCGTCCCAATGAAGAATCCTAAACCAGCGGCCGGTTTATCAGCTACAGTCTGCCACTTCTTGAAAACAATTATTCATTTTGGGCCATTTTGAAATGCCTTGTAATAGGATAGCAAAAACGACTTTATCCGCCATGCCATCAAGCATGTTTAGGTTGCTTGATACTTTGAAAACTTGTTTCACTTTTGGGATCTATTTATGCATAGTCCATTATGAGTTGTGTTCCTGCATACAAGAACTTGAAAGCGTCCTAGTGGTTTACCACTGGACGGGTCATGATGCCCAAAAATATATACATAACTTGGATGAATAACCAAGATTTGTTTTACCATATAGAATAAATAATATCTGTGACATACCTCGTTGGGTGACCAACTGCTTGTATGGTAAAGGTGAAAAATACGAACCCGGAGTGTTAATAACTCCTTGCCCTCTTGCCGGTTCATATGGAAACCATACTCGGCTAGAATAGCCGTTGATGTGTTCGTATAATGCTGGTGACATCTAGTCAAACCAGACCGGAGCAGTACGCTACCGGTTTAAAAACTGATCATGTACTGGCAACTAAGCGTTGAAAGTCATGCCGGGTTGTCATGAACACCGGTTTATCAGGAAAATATTCATAAATCCCTTATCATAAAAAACAACAAAGACAAAAGAAATATGCAAGGCTTTTCATGGGCTGCTAGGCCCTAAGTCGAGGCTTTTCATGGGATGCCAGGCCGCTGTGTTAAACCATTTTGCAAAGCCTTTCAAGATGGACCTCAATCTTTAACCAATCACGTTTTAACTTTGACAAGTTCAGGGTCCATGGGGTTGACTTGTCAAACGTTCGATGGGTCATACCAGGTTTACTTGGATGGAGTGGCTTACTTAAAGAGGCAGGATAACCCGGGGTTTTAGGTGAATACACCTGGCTTCCAAGCCTGCTTGATAGCCTATTACAAGGGTGCAAGCTCGTTGTTCTTTGAGAAGCAAGGAGCCCCCAGGTAATATTTGAGCTGTGCTCAGTGGTTACCTATGTTTGAGTTGTGCTTAATGCAATAGACTCTCTTTGGTTCCACATAGTTTCCTTTTGGCTTGAAGCCTATCAAGAGGTGTAGCTATGGTGTGAAGACAACCAAGCCCCCTAGTGATATCCCTTTTTGGTTTTAAACCGATCAAGAGGTGTAGCTATGGTTCGGATACGACCAAGCCCCCTAGTGGTTTTCTTTATATCTGTGTGGCCATATAGGCCGGTTTAATAAAACGCCGCTTTGTCAGTAGAAGCTCCTGTAGGCTCACACATGATGTAAAAAGAACAGAGACCTCGCTTTATTCGAGGCTTCGGTTTATTATATAATATATACATTGTCATAAGTATGTACATAAGAAGAGCCTATGGCTCAAGTATAGTAAGGCCGAAGAAGAGCTATATTCCACGGCCGCTTGGTCTCCTCCTCCGATTTACGTGAGTCTTTGTGCTCTCGAACATCAATGAGGTAGTATGACCAGTTGTGCAGATTTTTGCTTACCACAAAAGGTCCTTCCCAAGGTGGGGATAACTTGTTCATATCAGTCTGATCCTGGATGAGCCAGAGCACCAGATCGCCCTCTTGAAAAGTTCTGGTCTTAACCCGGCGGCTGTGATAACATCGGAGATCTTGTTGATAAATCATCGAACGTGCTGCTGCAGGATCACGCTCCTAATCTAACAGGTCCAGTGAGTCCTGACATGCCTTCTCATTGTCAGATTCAACATAAGCTGCCACACGGGGCGATTCGTGATGGATGTCACTAGGAAGAACCGCCTCTGTTCCATAAACCATGAAGAAAGGCGTGTAACCCGTAGATCTGTTAGGTGTGGTGTTGATGCTCCACAACACAGAAGGTAACTCCTCCACCCAACAACGCGGTGTCCGCTTTAAAGGAACCATAAGCCGGGGTTTAATACCTCCCAAAATTTCTTGATTTGCCCTCTCTGCTTGACCATTAGACTGGGGGTGAGCCACTGATGCTACATCAAGCCGGATGTGCTCACGTTGGCAAAATTCCTCCATCTCACCCTTTGAAATATTAGTACCATTGTCAGTAATAATACTATGTGGGAAACCAAACCGGAATATCACCTTTTTGATGAATTGAACCGCCGTGGCTGCATCACACTTACTGATTGGCTCTGCTTCCACCCACTTGGTGAACTTGTCAACTGCCACTAACAGATGGGTATTTTTTTCCTTGGATCTCTTAAAGGGTCCAACCATATCAAGCCCCCAAGTCGCAAACGGCCAAGTTATTGGAATCATCCTCAACTCCTGAGCCGGAACATGAGCGCGGTGTGCAAATTTTTGACAACCGTCACACCTTTTGACTAAATCCTCAGCATCAGCATGAGCTGTTAACCAATAGAAACCGTGACGAAAAGCCTTAGCCACCAAGGATTTTGAACCGGCATGGTGACCACAATCTCCTTTGTGGATTTCTCGCAAAATCTCACAACCCTCTTGAGGAGATACACAACGCTGAATTGCCCCTGTAACGCTGTAACGATGTAACTCCCCATTGATTATGGTCATTGACTTGGAACACCGGATTATCTATTGGGCCAAGGTTTCGTCCTCTGGTAACTCGCCCCGGTTCATGTAAACCAAGTACGGGACTGTAAAATCTAGTGTAACATGCAAAGCTGCCACCAATTGGGCCTCCGGGTCAGGAATAGCCAACTCCTCCTCTGTTGGTATCTTGACCGATGGATTATGTAGTACGTCGAGGAAGACATTAGGTGGGACCGATTTATGCTGAGAGCCAAGGCGACTTAAAGCGTCCGCTGCTTCATTCTTTCGCTGGTCTATATGGTTGACTTGATAACCCTTGAAATGACCAGCCACTATGTCCACCTCTCGTCGATATGCAGCCATGAGTGGGTCCTTAGAATCCCAAGTGCCAGATACCTGTTGGGCCACCAGGTCCGAGTCACCGAAGCACTTAACCCGGCTTAAGTTTATCTCCTTAGCCATCCGAAGACCATGGAGTAAGGTCTCGTACTCAGCTGCATTGTTAGTACAAGGGAACATTAAGCGAATAACATAACAAAACTTGTCACCTCGTGGGGAAGTTAATATGACTCCAGCCCCCGAGCCCTCCAATTGCCTGGGCCCATCAAAGTGAATAGTCCAATACGTGTTATCTGGCTTTTCCTCTGGTGCCTGCAACTCTGTCCAATCATTGATGAAGTCCACGAGTGCCTGGGATTTGACCGTTGTGCAAGGTGTATATTTGAGCCCGTGAGGTCCAAGCTCAATAGCCCACTTGGCAATCCGGCCAGTTGCTTCTCTGTTTTGAATGATATCTCCCAGAGGGGCTGAACTGACCACTTTGATAGGATGACCCTGAAAATAATGTTTGAACTTCCGGCTTGCCATGAAAACCCCATACACCAGCTTCTGCCAATGTGGATATCTCTGCTTTGATTCGATAAGCACCTCACTAATATAATAAACCGACCGTTGAACCGGATATTCCTTTCCAGCCTCCTTGCGCTCCACAACAATAGCCACACTAATAGCCCTGGCATTAGCAGCCACATACAGCAGTAAAAGCTCTTTATCGATCGGAGCTGCAAGCACAGGCGGTTTAGCTAACTGCCTCTTCAGATCCTCGAACGCTTTATCAGCCGCATCGCTCCACACAAAGTCATCCGTTTTCCTTAACATCTGATATAACGGGATAGCTTTCTTCTCTAGACGACTGATAAACCGGCTCAAAGCCGCAATCCGGCCTGCCAAACGCTGAACATCATTGATACATGCCGGTTTAGCCAAAGAGGTGATAGCTGCGATCTTCTCCGGTTTAGCCTCAATGCCCCTGTTAGATACTAGAAAACCCAAGAGCTTGCCTGCCGGAACACCAAAGACACATTTGTCTGGATTAAGCATCATCTTATAAACCCAGAGGTTATCAAAGGTTTCTCTTAAGTCATCTATCAATGTTTCCTCCTTCCTGGACTTTACCACAATATCATCCACATATGTGTGAACATTGCGCCCAATCTGCTTATGAAGACAATTCTGAACACAACGTTGATAAGTCGCCTAGGCACTCTTGAGCCCAAAGGGCATGGAGACATAGCAGAAGGCTCCAAAGGGAGTTACAAAGTTGTCTTCTCCTGGTCCTTAACTGCCATTTTGATCTAATGATAACCGGAATAAGCATCCAGAAAACACAAACGGTCACAACCTGCCGTAGCATCAATAATCTGATCAATACGAGGGAGGGCAAAGGGATCTGCTGGGCAGGCCTTGTTCAAACCTGTGTAGTCCACACACATACGCCAAGTGCCGTTTTTCTTAAGAACCAGCACCGGATTAGCCAACCACTCCGGGTGAAAGACCTCCACGATAAACCCTGCGGCCAACAGCCGAGCTACCTCCTCACCGATAGCTTTGCGCCTTTCTTCGTTGAAGCGGTGGAGAAACTATTTGACCGGTTTAAACTTAGGATCTATGTTAAGTGTGTGCTCAGCGAGTTCCCTCGGTACACCTGGCATGTCAGAAGGCTTCCATGCAAAGATGTCCCAGTTCTCACGGATGAACTCGATGAGCGCGCTTTCCTATTTGGGATCCAAGTTAGCGCTGATGTTGAACTGCTTGGATGAATCGCTAGGAACAAAATTAACCATCTTAGTGTTTGTGGCCGATTTAAACTTCAACGCTGGATCATGCTCTGTAGTTGGCTTTTTCAAGGAAGTCATGTCTGCCGGATCAACCTTGTCCTTATAAAACTTCAGCTATTCCGTGGCACAAACCGACTCAGCGTAAGCCATATCACCTTCCTCAAATTCCAAAGCAATCTTCCTGCTCCCATGTACTGTGATGGTCCCCTTGTGACCTGGCATCTTAAGCTGCAGATAAACATAACACGGCCTTGCCATGAACTTGGCATAAGCCGGTCGCCCAAACAGAGCGTGATACGGACTCTTGATTTTTACCACCTCAAAAGTCAATGTTTCTAACCTTGAATCATGATCATCTCCAAAGTCCACTTCTAGAGCTATCTTGCCCACTGGATATGCCGACTTACCGGGCACCACACCATGAAAAATGGTGTTCGACGGTTTAAGATTCTTATCTATCAACCCCATACGGCGGAAGGTGTCATAGTAGAGAATATTGATACTGCTTCCCCCATCCATGAGCACCTTGGTGAACTTATACCCCCCAACTTGAGGTGCCACCACTAAAGCCAGATGACCCGGATTATCAACCCGGGGTGGGTGATCCTCTCTACTCCATAAAATGGGTTGCTCAGACCAGTGCAAATACTGAGGCACCGCCGGTTCAACAGAATTCACGGCCCTCTTGTGAAGCTTCTGATCACGCTTACACAAGCTAGTGGTGAAGACATGATACTTCCCACTATTCAACTGCTTCGGATTGCTCTGATAACCCGACTGCTGCTGCTGCCGATTCCCTTGATGGTTATAACCTCCCTGGTTGCCCTGGTTCCCTTGATTGCTATGTCCGGTTTGATTGCCTTGAAATCCTGAACCGGAGCTACCGCCTCCATAACCTGGCCCATGAAAACCACCTCCTGAACCGCCGGGCGGGCCATTGTCGTATTGAAACATATTGGAGTTCTTGAACTCTCGCATGATATAACAATCCTTCCAAAGATGTGAAGCTGACCTCTCCTTTGATCCATGCTTTGGGCAAGGTTGATTTAACAAGCGCTCTAGATTGGGGCCTGAACCTCCACCCCTCTGGGGTTGTTTGCCCTTACGACCCTGACCGTTATCCTGAGCATTGGTGTTAGCCACAAAATCCAAACTATTGTCTACCTTGCGCTTACCGTTGTTCCCATGACCTACCGGGTTATGTTGCTGTCCCTTGGTGTTGCCATTCTTCTTCCCTTTCCCCGGTTTGTCCTCCTCTGAGTTAGGGTCTTTGGTATTATCTGAATCGGCATATTTAACCAAAGCGGCCATAAGTGTTGCCATATCATTGCAGTGACGTTTGGGCCTTCCTAACTTCTGTTTTAGCGGTAGAAACTGGCAATTGCCCTCCAATTAATACTGATGTATCCGCATTGATGCGATCCGACGAATGCAGAATAGCTGAGACCCGCTTCACCCAATGGGTTGTGGACTCTCCATCCTCTTGAACACAAGCGGCCAGGTCCACAATCGACATAGGCTGCTTACATGTATCTTTAAAATTCTGGATAAACTGGTGTTTCAATTCGGCCCATGATCCGACAGAGTTAGCTAGTAAGGTCTTTAACCAAGTACGAATTGCCCCCTCCAACATCATGGTGAAGTATTTAGCACACACCGCTTCGTCCACATCCAACATCTCCATTGCCATCTCATAACTTTCAACCCATGACTCTGGTTGCAAATCGGCGGTGTAATTGGGTACCTTACGAGGGCCCTTAAAATCCTTAGGCAGTCATACATTGCGCAATGCGGGGGTAAGACACGACACCCCTAAAGAACTGAAGACCACGCCTGGCTCCACCGAGGCGGTAGGGCGAACCAGAGTAGGTTGACGAGCTGCATGCAGAGCGGCTAACTCGGCCTCTCGATGTGCACGACCATGATCCACCACATCCTGCACATTAGCACCTCCACCCGCCGGGTTGTGCCCTCGCGGTGAGTTACAGTGATGTGCACTGCTTGATACAACCGGTTCATCCTCAACATGCCTGCTGTAGCTCCGGCTCGGACGGGTGGGGTGGAATGAATCCTCTCGCGACTATGCGAATAAGCCTGCTGCTGGTTCAAAGCTATTTGAAGGAGCTCTCTGGCCCGTCGTGTCTCAATCGCAACTGGCGACTCGCCGTCCACTGGGAGTGCTGCTAATCGTGAAGCGGCGGCCACAATGTTGTCTAACGGGTTGGAGTAATGCCCCCGGGGCATTGGAACATACTGCGGTACAACGTTGTTCTGACGAGACAGGTCCATCGTGCGCGGCTGAACCGACGCTCCTGTTCCCGGCGCTTCCGTATGGTTTACCACTGGCTGGTTACTGGTTCCGGCTCCTGGTGTGTTGAAGAGATTTCTTGGCTCATAACCCGACGGGAGGTGCGACCGGTGTCTTCTTCTCATGACCTCCTCTGAGGCATTCTGATCCAACCTAAGCCGGTAGGCCTGAGCTTCCAACTCGGCCTGTTCTATAGCCATCCTAACGTTCTCTACTGCCAGGTCCGCTTTAGCCTGGGTTATCTGATCTTTCACCTTTGCGGTCTATGCATTGTGCTGATCTCGGGCTGCTGCATCCACCTCCGCGGCCATCAATGTTGCCAAAGCGTCGAACAAATCAGACAAAACTTGAGCGGGAGGTGGCGCTGAGCCCCCTGCTCCCGCTGGCGTTGCTGTTGCTGAACCAGAAAGCATTGCCGCGGCGGTGGATCAGTGATGCGCTGATAGTGTACCGGTCATGAAGATAGCGACCCGGTTTGGCAGATCGAGAGGGTCCGGAATACTGTTGCCATCGGAACCTCCACTAATCCGGCTGTCCTGCAATTGATACAGCGATTCGGTCTCTCCGGTTGAAGACTCGTCATCAGAGCAGACAACGGTTTCTCCATCAGATGCCGGTCCATCCTCACATTCCACCCCGTCGATGACACCTACGAAACATGCCTTGCTGTGGGCTGAACCGGGGAAGGGCTTGCACGCTGAGCCGGCTCGATGATGTCGGTGCAGGTGTCCGGCTCAAGGCTCGGTTCGCCGATCTTGCCGATGAAGACGTGAATCCCACCAAAGGGGACCCGGTACCCGTATTCAATTGAACCGGCCTCGGGACCCCATCCTGCATAGTCGATGTAGAGCTTGCCGTGATGACTCTTCGTCATCCGGCCCATAGCGTATCCCTTGAGTCCATCAAAGCTGCCCTTCAAGAACTCAAAACCACCGTGCAAACGCCCCATGGTGGGCGCCAACTGTCGTGGGTTTGTCACGGCAGATGTCCTCGTGCAAGGACTTCGTCATGGAGCCATCACTACGGGTTAGCTTAAAGGGGTTAAACCAGACAAGGGACACGAGGGATTTTATACTAGTTCGGCCCCTTCGATGAAGGTAAAAGCCTACGTCTAGTTGTGATTGGTATTACTAGGGTTTTGATGACCAGGGAGCAAATCCGCTTTGCCTGGCTCTCGAGTTGTTGTCTGTTGTCCCTAAACCGCGGCCGAGTCGTCCCTTTATATACATAGGTTGACGCCCGCTGGTTTACAGAGTCCCGAGGCCGGATCATAAACGTGTTCGGCTCGGTCTCTATTCCTCTAACTTACAATACAAGTTACATGACAAAGTTGGTTTACATCTACATGCCTTAACCCGCCTTTGGGCCTTGGGCCTTCGTAAAGCGCCACCATCCTCACATCTTCATGGGCTTCTATCTTCATGGAGCTAACCCGGCCACTCCTAGCCGGTTTACCTCCAGTAATCATATCCCCAACAAGGTCAATTGGACTCCGTTTGATTTTCCTTTTCTGTGATACTCTAAAACAAGGGAAAAAAACAGAAACTGTCACTAGGCTCTGGGCTAATAGGTTAGTCCCAAAAATAATATAAAAGTGCATAATAAAGCCCATAAACATCCAAAACAGATAATATAATAGCATGGAACAATCAAAAATTATAGATACGTTGGAGAAGTATCAGGCTGCTAAAGTAGAGATGAGGCCTTTGCAAATTTGTTTTACACTTGCATATATGACTCAAAACCCATTGAAGAGTTTGAGGAAACATGGCAGCTTTTCCTCTTTTTCTCAGCACAACCCATATGCCTCTTTGGGGCCGATCAACTACAGCTTTTAACAAGGGTGGATGCATGAAGAATCCATGGTTAGATTCAGGCCATTGGGTCTTATCACACATAGCAGGGATTAGTTGGCCATAAGCTGCTCGAAACTTGTCAATGGAGTAGTACGAGTCCACATAATTCTGTATATGCGCACTGACAAGTGATGTGATGAATGCTAGAGCAATGTTTGCAAGGAAGGCCAGAAACTTGCCATTGTCTACAAGAACATGTGTTGTCATGCAAGTTGACGACAAACCTAAACCCGTTGCCTCCCAATTGAGTAACTTCAGCAAGTTTTTCCGAGCTTTCTACCACCTCCAAGTTTAACTCTCTACTCTTTGCATTCAACTTCTTAATTATGTGGGGCAAAATTAAGCCAACTAACTTCTTTGCTACTTTTCTCCGGCGATTCCACGTGATCATAATCATCTGCCTAAGCTTGTCCATAAAGTCATCCAAGTTTAAAGACTTGTGGTGCTTAATCCAATTATTGAAGCACTCTGCTAGGTTGTTGGTTACATGGTCAACCTTACAAATGGTTGGGAACTGACTCCTAGTCCATAACCTAGCGTGCCACTTCCTATGATATGCAGTTGCTGATGGCTTTGCTGTATCCATTGCAACCCAATATTTCTCAAATATATATTGATGGAAATATGCCCTAGAGGTAATAATAAAGTTGCTATTATTATATTTCCTTATTCATGATAAAGTTTTATTGTTCATGCTAGAATTGTATTGACCGAAAACTTACATACATGTGTGAATACATAAACAAATACCGTGTCCCTAGTGAGCCTCTACTGACTAGCTCGTTGATCAAAGATGGTTAAGGTTTCCTAACCATAGACATGAGCTGTCATTTGATAACAAGATTACATCATTAGGATAATGATGTGATGGACCAGACCCAACCGTTAGCATAGCATATGACCGTTCAGTTTATTGCTATTGCTTTCTTAATGTCAAATACATATTCCTTTGACCATGAGATCATGCAACTCCCAGATACTGGAGGAATACCTTGTGTGCTATCAAACATCACAACATAACTGGGCGATTATAAAGATGCTCTATAGGTATCTCCGAAGGTGTCTGTTGAGTTGGCATGGATCAAGATTGGGATTTGCCACTCCGGGTATCGGAGAGGTATCTCTGGGCCCTCTCGATAATACACATCACAAGAAGCTTGCAAGCAAAGTGACTAAGGAGTTAGTTAGGATATGATGTATTACGGAACGAGTAAAGAGACTTGCCGGTAACGAGATTGAACTAGAGATACTGACGATCGAATCTGGGGCAAGTAACATACCAACAGACAAAGGAAATTACGTATGTTGTCATAAAGGTTCAACCGATAAAAGATCTTCGTGGAATATGTAGGAATCAATATGGGCATCCTGGTCCCGCTATTGGTTATTGGCCAGAGAGGTGTCTCGGTCATGACTACATAATTCCCGGACCTGCAAGGTCGCATGCTTAACGTTTGTTGATGCTAGAGTGGTAACCAAATGTTGTTCGGAGTCCCGGATGAGTTCCCGGACGTCATGAGGAGTCTCGGTATGGTCGAGAGGTAAAGATTTATATATGGGAAGTCATATTTTGGGTTCCGAAAAAAGGTGCAGTTTTTTCGATATTGTACCGGGAAGCTTCTAGAAGGTTCCGAAGGATTCTGGAAGTCCACAAGTGGGTCCACCATGACCCAAGGGATAGCATGGGATGCGAGGAGGCGCCCTGTCCTTATTGGGCTAGGCGCACCAAGTCCTCAAAAGCCCATGTGGCTAGGTGAAAGATCGAGGATGTCGCCTAGAGGGGCGGGGGTGAATATGTGCTTAATTTGTCAAGCACAAAACCTACAACAACTAGGCTCACCTATGTGAACCAACAACTTATTCCAAGCAAGATAAACAACTAGGTGATAGAAAGAAATATAACATGAAACAATATGGCTATCACAAAGTAAAGTGCATAAGTAAATGGCTCGGGTAAGAGATACCCGAGGCACACAGAGACGACGATGTATCCCGAAGTTCACACCCTTGCAGATGCTAATCTCTGTTTGGAGCGGTGTGGAGGCACAATGCTCCCTAAGAAGCCACTAGGGCCACCGTAATCTCCTCACGCCCTCGCACAATGCAAGATGCCGTGATTCCACTAAGGCACCCTTGAGGGCAGTCACCGAACCCATACAAATGGCAACCCTTGGGTGCGGTCACCGAACCTGTACACTTTGGCAACACTTGGGGCGGTCAGCAGCGTCAAATTGCTTGGGGCAATCTCCATAAGCTAATTGGAGACCCCGACGCTTGATCGGAGCTTTACACCACAATGATTGAGCTCCAAACACCACCAACCGTCTAGGGCGCCCAAGCACCAAAGAGGAACAAGCTCTAGGGAACCAAGCACCCAAGAGTAATAAGCTTCTCAACTTGTAACTTCCACGTATCACCGTGGAGAACTCGAACCGATGCAACTAATGCAATGGCAAGGGCACACAGAGTGCCCAAGTCCCTTACTCTCAACTCCTACCAAAGCAACGAAAGCTATGGAGGAAAAAGAGAGGAAGAATACGGAGAACACCAAGAACTAGATCCAAGGGGTTCCCCTCACATAGTGGAGAAAGTGATTGGTGGAAACGTAGATCTAGATCTCCTCCCCCCCCCCAAAACTAGCAAGAATCCATGGAGGGATTGAGAGATAGCAAGCTCGAAGAAGGTTAACAATGGGGGAAGAACACGAGCTAAAGGGATAAGGCCCAATGGGGAAGAAGACCCCCTTTTATAGGTGGGAAAAAATACAACTATTATCCCCGTTCTTAGCCTTCAGCGGGCAGTACTACCGCTCAAGGGAGCGGTACTGCTGCTCGGCCAAGTGGTACTACCGCTGGGACCGTGCACAACGCCAAAGGGAGAAGGGATAGAGGACAGGGCCATTGAGCGACACTACTAGCGGTAGTAGGTGCGGTAATACCGCTTAATAGCGGTACTATCGCTCCTACTGCCGCTGAGCCCGACACGAGACATGCAGGTCTCGAGTCGAGGCGGTAATAGCGCGGAACCGGGGCAATACTAGCGCCTGTGGCCCTAGGCAGTACTACCACTGATACAGGGGTACTACCGCTTGATGCTTTCAGCGGTACTGCCACTCTGGGCCATGGTACTACCGCTGGCACCTCCCATATGCCACTTCCAAGCAAAACAGATGCTCCAGGAAAACTAGAACTGCCACAACTTCTGCAAATGAGCTTCGAATTGAGCAAACCCAAGCTTGTTGGATAGATGATGACGAGTAGCATCCAACAGCAAGAAACCTCCAAAAGAGAAGAACCGATATAACCTCCAACATCGAAAACATCATAGAAGATGCATGTGAACTCCGTTTTCGATTAATTCGAGCTTGTCATCAAGATGACCATAAGCTCTAAGACTTAAGAAGAGAATGGGAAAAAACCCCAACATCAAAAACATCATAGAAGATGCATGTGAACTCTATTTTCGATGAACTCGAGCTTGTCATGAAAATGACCATAAGCTCCAAATCTCACAAGGAGAACAACCAAACAAGAACCAATAAAGATGATGCAAAAATAGAGGAAGAATACAGAGAACAGCAAGAACTAGATCCAATGGGTTCCCCTCACATAGAGGAGAAAGTGATTGGTGGAAACGTAGATCTAGATCTCCTCTCTCTCCCCAAAACTAAAAAGAATCCATGGAGGGATTGAGAGATAGCAAGCTCGAAGAAGGTTAACAATGGGGGAGAACACGAGCTAAAGGGATAAGGCCCAATGGGGAATAAGACCCCCTTTTATAGGTGGGAAAAATCCAACCGTTATCCCCATTCTTAGCCCGCAGCGGGCGGTACTACCGCTCAAGGGAGCGGTACTACCGCTGGCTGCAGCGGTACTGCTGCTCGGCCAAGTGGTACTACCGCTGGGACCGTGCACAACGCCAAAGGGAGAAGGGACAGAGGAGAGGGCCATTGAGCAGCACTACTAGCGGTAGTAGGTGCGGTACTACCGCTTATGAGCGGTACTACCGCTCCTACTGCCGCTGAGCCCGACACGAGACATGCAGGTCTCGAGTCGAGGCGGTACTAGCGCGGAACTGGGGCAATACTACCGCCTGTGGCCCTAGGTGGTACTACCGCTGATACAGGGGTACCACTGCTTGACGCTTTTAGTGGTACTGCCACTCTGGGCCACGGTACTACCACTGGCACCTCCCCTATGCCACTTCCAAGCAAAACAGATGCTCCAGGAAAACCAGAACTGGCACAACTTCTGCAAATGAGCTCCGAATTGAGCAAACTCAAGCTTGTTAGATAGATGATGACGAGTAACATCCAACAACAAGAAACCTCCAAAAGAGAAGAACCGGTATAACCTCCAACATCGAAAACATCATAGAAGATGCATGTGAACTCCGTTTTCGATTAATTCGAGCTTGTCATCAAGATGACCATAAGCTCTAAGACTTAAAAAGAGAATGGGCAAAAACCCCAACATCAAAAAGATCATAGAAGATGCATGTGAACTCTATTTTCGATGAACTCAAGATTGTCATGAAAATGACCATAAGCTCCAAATCTCACAAGGAGAAGAACCAAACAAGAACCAATAAAGATGATGCAAAGATGCAATGGTATGAGCTCTGTACGAATGATACGATGAAGCTACCCATCGAGAGCCCCCTTGATAGTACGGCAATCGATCCTATAACCCGGTCTCCCAACTACCACCATGAGACCGGTAAAACATAAACCTATCAAGGGCAAACCTTTGCCTTGCACATAGTCCACTTGAGCTAGATGATGATGATCTTGACTCCCTCAAGTTGGAGCACCTTTCTTGATTGCGTTGGCTCGATGAAGACTAGTTGATTGCTCATACTCCATTCTGGGAGAGCCACTCTTTGGCACATCTTCACAAGTCCATTAACACCATAATGGACGACAAGCTTCAAGGATGATCTCTTCGTGGTGCTCCACTTGAACTTGCACACCGCAATCTTGATGACGATCACCACTTGATGTAATCCGCCATGGGTTGTATGAGATCTTCCTCTTGATGCAAACCCATGGAAACAGACGTAACCCCACATAGAACTCACACATAGATCATGGGTTAGTACACAAAGCGTAATGGACAATGCTTACCATACCATGGGATCACTTGATCCCTCTCGGTACATGTTGTACGCTTTGTGTGATGATCAACTTGATTCAGTCTTGACTTAGTCTTGATCGACCTTGTATCATGTCTTCTACATGACCACTCTTTAGATAATTCCTTGAATATCACATTGGTCAACATATAAACTCCTTGAAACCAACAAATGGACTTCAAGAAATTCCTATGGACAAATCCTTCAAATATAACCCAAGACAACCATTAGTTCATAGATATTGTCATCAATTACCAAAACCAAACATGGGGGCGCCGCATGTTCTTTCACTAGGGAAGGCAAAAAAGAAAGGAGTCCTAGTAGGAATATGATTGGACTTGGAGTCCAAGTCCTCTCCCCCTTAGCTATGCCCTAGGGCTTGGAGGGGCAGTTTCCCACACCTCTCCACCTATATATAGAGGGGAGGGGCGCCCCAAGAGCACACTTCAAGCCCTTGGCGTCCCTCTCTCTCTCTCGTTACTCCGTAGTTCCACTGCCTCGTCCCGGCGATGCTTAGCGAAGCGCTGTCGGTGCTCCACCATCACCATCACCATCACGTGTTGGTTGTGATCCCATCTACTTCCCCTCTCCCGCTTGTTGGATCAAGAAGGAGGAGACGTCATCGAGCCGCACATGTGCTAAACTCGGAGGTGCCGCCCTTTCGGCACTAGATTAGTTGGATCATGATCGGATCGCAAAGAGTGCGACTACATCAACCGCGTGATAAACGCTTCCGCTTAGCGATCTACAAGGGTATGTAGATGCTCTCCCCCTCTCATAGCTATGCATCTCCATGGATAGATCTTGCGTGTGCATAGATTTTTTTTTGTTTTCCATGCAACGTTCCCCAACATATATGTGTTCCATGAGTAAACTGCAGCCCAAAGGTGGTCAACAAACACCTTTTCGTGATACTTTTTCTTAAAGTTTGACACCAAGTAAAACATGCATTCCCTATGTTCTACCTTTGGGAAAGCTTCCTTTACCCCTGTCATCACCGCCTGCCCGGCATCAGTGCTTACAGATACACCCCTTGGTGATCCTATGGCTTGCCTAAGCAATTGCATGAACCAAATCCAGTTCTCATTTGTTTCGGAATCAAAAACTCCAAAGCAAAGTGGATACATCCAATTATGGCCATCTATAGCGATAGCACTAGCCAGCTGCCCCTTGAACCTGCATGTTAATAATGTGCTATCTACTGCCAAATACGGCCTGCAACCACTAAGGAATCCATCTATGCAAGGTTTCGGAGCAAAGAAGAACCTTCTAAACCTGATTTTTTCTTTTATAGTGTAATGATCAATCTAAACTATGCTACCAGGGCAAGAGATTTCAACTTGTGCTTTAAACCTATACAAATTATCAAGGCTACTATCCCAATCACCATATAGTTCTTTCAAAGCTAGCTTCTTACCCATATATACTCTCTTGTAGTGGAGGCCAACCTTGTGGTGTTCTTTAATCATCTTCTGCATTGCCTTCGCTCTGAGAGTAGCATCTTCAATCAGGCAATCCTTCACCTTATCACATACCCAATTCTTGGTTCCATTCTTTGTCTTCTTTTTCCTTCATGCACTAGAGCAATCATGACCACATGGGTTTTTCTTCACCTGCAAAAGAGAAAACAGATAATTAGCTAAAAACACTTAACAATTATGCAAGAAATGTTCACAAATGGTTAAAGTTAAACAGTTACCATTACGTACACTTATGCTCCGTCATAGAAGCATGTATCCTCCATGGACAATTATCTGCATCCCATCTTGAACAATAGCCCCTAAACCGATGAGGTGTACTATACTCGGTGTCATACTCAAGTTCATGTTTGATTGCATGCTGAGGAAGTGCCAACTTGAACTCTTTCATTCTGGGATATGTAAATACTTTTGTTATTGGAGGGTCTAATTTGTCATGCTCTACATGTGGAGTATGCTCTGCCTCATGCAACTCCTCATACTCCTCTACTTCAGCCTCCTCTACTTCACTCCCAGCCTCGCTATCATCCTCAAAAATATAGTCTTTGTCCTTTTCTTTATTAGGACAAAGAACCACATCTAAGGGCATAGGTTCATCCACGTCATACACATTTTCCTCATCAACACCAACATGCACATTTGCAAGTCTTGGGTTGCGAAGGTAAGTATCATCCTCTTGTTCTATATTGTTGTTAGGTTTGCTATGCACATCACAATGCCACTTGGTGATAGGCTCATATGGTTCAGAGGGATCATAATATGCAATGATCATACAGAGCACCATTGTCTGTGTGTGTTTCTAAAACATAAGCATCAAATCCTGGTTGGACTGTACTTCTGGACATGTTTTTAGAGCATCATCGTAATACTGCACATGTGCAACTTCCAAATAACACGATGGGTACTTCTCTACAATTGATTCAACCAAATCCTTATAATTTGTCAAGTCATAATCAATGACCTTCTCAAAACAAAAACATCTTATGTCCTTTCAAGCTTTTTTATTGCCAAACAATTCAATCTTGAGCAAATAACTTGAATTTAGATCCATCCTATCAATTAAAGAGACCACTTTGCATCAAATCTATGCATGACTATTGCTAGACAATCTGATCTTTTACTTGAAACTAAGTGAACAAGTACTCTTGTTGGAGTCTCATCTTGTTGTGATCACACGCAAGCAAATTAACAGCAACATAAACCAAGTACAACCTATGCATGAACTTACCAATCTGGACAAAAACCTATGCATGATCATTTCTACTAGTACAAAACATATGCATGATCATTGCTACTAGTACAAAACTATACAAACTACTAAGCCATGAACTTACCGGACTGGACATGCCCATGTAGCTCCTTCCGTGGACGACCTAGCCTTTCCCTTGCCTGACCCAGCAGCTCCTTCCGGGGTCGACCCAGCCATGCCTCGCCTGATTCTCCACCCACGCCGGCGGTTGAGCCCCTGGCCAATGCAACACCCTGGCCCGAGCCCGTTGTAGCCGTGCCCTGGTCACCTGCCAAAGCCGTGTTGTCTCCATCTGTAGCCGTGCGCTGGCCCGACCCCTTTGCTTCTGGAGCCTCGCCCTGGCCGCACCTAGCCGCAGCCCTGCCGTCGCCATTCTCCACCAATGTCGGATCCACATCAGCACCTAGGTTTGACCCCTCCGCGGCCGCGCCCTGGCCATCCTCCGCAGCGCCGTCCCCATCCGTATCGCCGCCACCATCCATAACCATGAGTAGCCGCCGCCGCCGCTAGGACTGGACTAAGGTCCGCCGCCGCCACCTAGGGTCGGGAGGAAGGGATGAGGAGGCGGGTCGGGAGAAAGGGGGTGAGGAGATAGCCCGTTCGGCTGCTCCTTTCTCTTTTTTCTAATTTTATACGGGCAGGGGCAATTCCGTCCAATTGCAAAAGACTGACATCACTTGTGGCATGTTTTAACGCTATGTGCTCACAGAACTAACGACAGTGCTAGAAAGGGCAATTTTTTACACCGGGTTAGATAAGGAAGAAAAAAGAATCCAATGTTAAATAGGGAAACAATATTTAAAAGAGTGTCATATAAGGAATTTTCTCTATATTTTCCTACCAGACCCTCTCCTTCCCGCTCGGTTTCCCAGCATAGTGGGACATTTCTATCTGGAGCCCCCTTCCATTAAAACGAGATGAACCCCACCTCACCTCATCATGCCTTTCAATAGGGGATGGATCTTTTCATATTTACAATACAATAGAGTGGGTTAAAGTAACACATATTGTTGACACAAAACGACAAATAACTATAGATATCATTCTCAAAGGTCCATTCAACTTTGCAAATCTACACTGACATAGGAGGCGAGTGATAACATGAACGTATTCTTTGTCACCAATAAGCTCCACCTCCATCCCACAAACCATTAATTGCTAGAAGCGGTAATTGTCGGTCTTCGCTTCCCCATCCTTCCCTACATCTTCTACTCCTAGCCTCTTCGCCAACCAATTTCGTTGTCATCAACCAGCACCACGTTAACATCAGTGCGTTCATTAGTGGCGCCTTATCTTCTTATTGCTCCTTCCTCGCCAGATTTTAGTTCTCCTTCCTACTTATTTTTTAGAATACTCTTTCTTTATTTGTTTTCTCTTTATTTTTTGGAATACCGGTTTCTTCTCCAACATCATGGATCACTTGGTTGCTTTAGTTTCTTTTCCTTCTTGTTCTTGGAACACACTTTTTTTTCTACTATAGCATGAACCATCTGGCGAATGTTGTGTCGTGTTATCCCCGCTCGTGAATCTTTCAGTAACCTTTAGCGTGCGGACATCCTGCAGAGTATGGTCGTCATCCTTCTTAGTGAATGCTAGTTCATCCATGTTGCAAGCGCACGGTGACCGTTGTCCTTGTTGTCAAGCAGTCCTCGACCATGTCGCTGATATCCTGTTGATCGTCCTTGTCCACGAGCGCTTTCAAAACAATTCAGCGTGATTAACTGCTTAATTATTAATTAATTAATTACACAAATAATTAATGAACTACCTAATTCTCTGCATGCCTAATTAAGTGCCAACCAAATCAATTAATTATCTTCCCAATTGGGAATCCGTACTTCTAATTATATGTAGGCATAATTAACTCTCTACCTAATTAAGTAATTAATTGTTGACTCGGTTTCCAAATTGATTGGGTGAAAAAAATATCCTATTCAACTGGCATAATTTATTGCACACATAATTAACTATCTACATAATTAATTTCATTGATGGTTTGATTTCCGAATTGATTCAATGCTCGACTTCCAAAATATTTTTGCTTAAATGATAGCTATGGACGATGAGGACGACTACCGAGTATTGTAGGACAGATTTCTTTAACATATATTTTAACATTTGAATAGTCACACTTGACTTGAGAATGTAGCATGTTTGACTCTTTGTATGGTTGGCAAGAACTATGATATGACTGCATACATGAGCGTGTATGTGGTGGTCTGACTCCCTGCCTTCTGCCATCGTCCTTGGCACCGTGATCGATGCCCTGGCATTGTCAAGCATCGCTCTGACGTCTGGCCCGGCCATGGCGTCCTCCATGGTGTCGCGCACGGTGCCCCCTCCACAGTGGCACGTGAACGTGTACGCTCGTAACAAAAAAATGTTAATTTTGTTATATTAAGAAACTTGTGATTGTCAATTGATAGTAGAGATAATGATAATAATAAATGGCATAGTGTGCAGTATTAGCGATTTGTTATTGAGAAATATCTGATTTTGTTTTGAAAAGTTATCGAGAAAAATCTTATGTCTGTCTTTTAGTAATGTCATCTCAAATATATAGTGTGATTTTTGAATTATTAATTATCTATTATTTATGTGATTGAATTAAAGCAAAACCTGCCAAAGAAAACACGAAACAAGATCTCCCTCTTTATTGAGATTTGTTTTTTTAATGCGAGGAAGAAAATCTAGTGAGAAGGGGTGGTGAGAGGCGAGATGAAAAAAATCATACGAAAAATATCCAAATGAAAATAAACCATGGAGTATTTTTTAGGGGTAAATAAAGTTTCTTTTAGACAATCACGCGAAGCTTTATTCAAGTTGTCATAATGTTTACAAAAACAAAACCAAGATCATCGAGGTGCCCTAATCAAACATGGCGGCCCAGGAGCGAGGGGTAAATAAATTGAAGCTACCAACTCCGTAGAGATGAGTGGAGATGCTCACCAAACATCGTCCCGACCCAGCTAAATATAATAGTTTCCTTCCGGGCAAGTTACTTGTGGAATAATTATCTAAGTAAAATTCCAGCTTTCCCTCTCGTTAGGGTTTCACATCCTCTCGGCGATGATCATCGCCGTGCGTGGAGATCTCTTTCCCTACCTCTGATCGCTGAGTCCTCTCCATCTAACGACGGGTGCGATGTTCTGGTTTCACTCCCTGTTCTGGGCGATGAGCTAGCGGCGACTGGTTGGTTAGGGTTAGGTCACAGCCCGGTAGAACTCATCTCCGGGCAAGGGAACAAGAAGATGGCGACTGAAGCTTTTGGATCGGGCGATCCGGATGATCTGGCAGCGATGATGAAGGAGTTGGGTCTCTCTGAGGAAGATTTAGATGATGTGGTGGTGGATCAGCAATTTGTGCCGCCTGAAGTGACCCGCTGGATGGCGGTGGCCAGGGTAAATATAGAGAAGCAGTATAGTCAGTTTTGGTTCTATAAAAAATATGTGTGCAGCCTGGAACCTTGCGCAGAAAGTCAACATCCACCCTCTGGAGGACAATCTGTACACCCTCCAATTCACATGCTTGGGGGACTGGGAGCGAGTAATGGGGGACGGTCCATGGGTATTCTGAGGGGATGCTGTGGTTCTGGCACCGTATGATGGTTTCTCAAAGCCGTCTTTGATCAAGCTCGACAGGTTGGAAATTTGGGCTCAGATACACGACTTCCCAGAGGGATATGTATCCCAGATCCCACCGCTGGCCTCAAAGCTAGGGGAATTCATCTATGCCGAACCAGCCTCACATGACTTTGAAGGCAATTTTTATAGGGTCCAGGTCAAGATCGATGTGGGTAAGCCGCTGAAGAATGTTGTTTCACTCAAGGTGGGTGATAGAAGGATGATTTTCCGTGTGAAATATGAGCGTCTTCCGAACTGGTGTGCCATTTGCGGGAGACTTGGCCATTTGTATTAGGAACATGGAGATGGTGTGCATCCGCCGTCGGCGTTGGTCTTCAAGAACCTGAAGGCTGACTGGTTCAGAGGCGCGGGACCAGGACCTAGTGGAGCAAGGAATGGCAGCAAGGAGAAAGCCGGACAACAGACACGAAAAAGTTCTGATGCGGATGAACAGATGGTCGATGCAGAAGGAAACAGAAAACGCACACAAGTTTCAGATGCAATAGCCAGTATACTGGGCGGATACAAGTTTAAACCGAAGGGAGGTGAGATCCTTGCCCTCCCTTCACCACAGGTCCCACTGAGCCCACCCCCAAAGCAGGACCCTAAGCGTGCTCGGAAGGAGACAGCGGAGGACAAGGGGAACCAACTCCAGAGTAGCATCAAGAGATCAGGCATCGAAGTAGAAGCATCATCGGCGGACTCCTGAGAGGAGTACCGCTGGGGTACAATGAGTATCTTGAGTTGGAACTGCCACGGTGCGGGCAAAGCCGCGACAGTTCGAGAACTTCACAATTTAGCAAAGAAGTTTGTTCCTACCGTGCTTTGTATTGTCGAAACTCATCTAGATAGAGTTCGGGTAGAAAATTTAGCTAGTACTCTTGGTTTTGATAATTCGTTTGCTGTTAGTAGTCAGGGTCGGAGTGGAGGCCTTGGCATTTTCTGGAACAATCCAATAAAAGTTGAGATTTTGGGGTACTCGGTGCATCATATTGACTGCTCCATAGATGAACCAGGTCACGAGAATTGGCGTGCATCTTGTTTCTATGGGGAGGCACGCACACACCTGAGACACCAGACATGGGACACCATGAAGGGAATAGCAAGTTTGAGTGAGCTCCCATGGGTGTGCATGGGTGATTTTAACGAAGTGCTACATCTAGATGAGCAAGAAGGCATAGGAGAGCGAAGCAATGCTCAAATTCAGGGTTTTCGTGAAGCTGTTGATGTTTGCATGTTGATGGATGTGGGCTATGAGGGCAATTTTTGGACCTTTGAGAAAAAAGTGACCGGTGGAAGCTATACAAGGGTTAGGCTGGACCGGGCTCTGGTGTCATCCAAGCTTAGTGCACATTACTCGGAGGCAAACCTAAGACACTTAACAGCAGCCGGCTCCGACCATTGCCCGATCCTATTCAGCCTGAGAGGCGAGCAGGGGCGCCCGCCGGCAAAACCTCCATTCAGATACGAGGTTATGTGGGAATCACACGATTCATGGCGTGATACTATCGCCCAACAATGGAGCCAGGGGCAAGTTTCATTAACCATGGAGGGACTCAGGGAGAAGTTAAAAACAATTCAAGTAGTTTGGGTCGATGGAACAGGGAGACTTTTGGATGTGTCCGGAAGGAGATAAAGCACCTTTGCTCTGAGCTGCTCCGTTTGAGAGGGGAGCCAACCAGGGTGGGCCATCACATGCTGAGCTGAAAATTAATGAAAGGCTTGTTGAGCTATATCATCAGGAGGAGATTATGTGGAGGCAACGGTCACGCATAGAGTGGCTAGCGGCGGGAGACAAGAATACGAGGTTCTTCCACATGAGAGCTAGCATGCGGAGGAAGAAGAACATGATCAAAGCACTAGCTAACTCCTTGGGAGCCATGATTGATGACCAAGCAGTCCTAAAAGGTATGGTATCCAATTTCTATCAGAATCTTTACTCTTCTGAGGGCGTCACGAACATTGACCAAGTGTTACAACATGTCCCCGTCAAGGTCACATATGTTATGAATGAACAGCTCACTGCACCGTACACAAATGAAGAAGTGAAAACAGTGCTCTTCCAGATGTTTCCTACCAAGGCACCAGGGCCGGATGGATTTCCCGCTCACTTTTACCAACAGCACTGGGATCTATGTGGGGAGGAGGCCACTAAAGCGGTATTGAGAATTGTTCGAGGGGAGGAGAGTGCAGCATGTGTGAATGACACGGTCTTGGTTCTCATTCCGAAGGTGATCAATCCAACTTTTCTAACCCAGTCCGTGTAATGTCATTTACAAAATAGCCTCCAAGGTCGTTGCAAACAGGTTGAAAGTGGTGCTACCAGACATTATTTCTGAGGAGCAATCTACGTTCGTTCCGGGCAGACTCATAACTGATAACATCATATGTGCATATGAGTGTTTACATTTTATGAAACGAAGCAAGGCAAAGATGAATAGCTATTGTGCATTGAAGCTGGACATGATGAAAGCATACGACAGGTTGGAGTGGTCCTATCTCCAAGCAATTATGATCAAGCTCGATTTCAACCAACAATGGGTGGATATAGTGATGGGGATGATCAGCTCCGTTTCATTCTCAGTTCAGTTTAATGGTGAGAGACTTGAGAATTTTTTGCCTTCTCAGGCATCCGACAGGGAGATCCGATCTCCCCCTACCTCTTCTTGATCGTAGCAGAGGGCCTTTCGTGCCTTTTAAAATCCAGTTCTCGATCATCAGCACTCAGTGGGATCAATGTGGCACCCACAGCTCCGGCTGTTAACCACCTTCTCTTCGCCGATGATAGCCTGTTGTTGTTCAAGTCAAGTGTGGAGGGGGCGGTAGCTGTATCAAACCTACTGGATTTGTATTGCAATGCTTTCGGACAAAGGGTAAATCATGACAAATCCTCTATCTTTTTCAGCAAGGGGTGCCCGCAACCTCTAAGGGATAATATCAAGAACACTCTCAACGTATAGAATGAATCCTTGAGTGACCGATATTTGGGGATGCCAACGGATGTGGGGCAGTCAAAGATGGGTACTTTCAGATATCTTCGAGACAGAGTCTAGGAGAAGGTGAAAGGCTGGATGGAAAAATTATTATCAGCCGCGGGCAAGGAGGTACTCATAAAGGCGGTGGCCCAAGCTTTGCCGGTCTACTCTATGGCTTGTTTTAGGCTTCCCCATGGTCTATGTGAGAACATCACATCTATTATTCGCCAGTTCTGGTGGGGAAGCAAAGCGGGCAAGAGGAAGCCTAGCTGGGTGGCCTGGAATATCATGACGCGACCAAAACACTTGGGCGGTCTGGGATTCCGTGATATGGAGATTTTCAACCTTGCTTTGCTTGCCGACAAGCCTGGAGAGTACTTACTGAGCCTGCTTCTCTTAGTGCGAGAATTCTGAAAGCAGCTTACTTCCCGGAAACCACATTGCTGAATGCAGAACTTGGTGGGAGGCCGTCTCAGATCTGGAGGGCGGTCCTGGATAGTCGAGATATGCTAAGATTGGGGATAATCCGCAAAATTGGTAATGGACAATCTACACGCATATGGAGCCATAACTGGTTACCAAGACATGGCATGATGAGGCCTATTTCCTTGAGGATCCCATCGCCGCCGATCATGGTGTCTGAACTGATCTCTACAGCAACTGTCGCATGGAATGAAGCACTTGTCCGGTCTGTCTTTTTACCTATCGATGCGGAGGCAGTTCTCAGTATACCGCTCTGTACAAGAAATATTAGCGATTTTTGGGCATGGAGCGGGGAGAGGAAAGGTTTCTTCTCAGTTAAATCAACATACAGACTGATCATGCATACCAAGATCGTAAGAGAGTCATGGATAGATGAGGAGGAAGGAACATCGGGGGCTGGACTTGAAAGCAATGCTTGGTCGGCGCTATGGAAGATCAAACTTCCACCAAAGATTAAATTTTTCCTTTGGCGACTTGCAAGAAGCTCTATTCCGACAGCTGACGTGCTTGTTCACAGACACATGGGGGACTTGGCCGCCTGCAAGCTGTGTGGCGCCATGGACTTATGGAGACACATGATGCTTGATTGCACAAACGCCCGTTGTGTGTGGGCGCTCTCGGACGGTGAGCTAGTTGAGCAGATGTGTCAACATACCACCGAGGACCCACACGAGTGGTTATTTTCCCTGAATGAAGTACTTAATCCAGAGCAATTTATGAAGATGGCAACTACATTGTGGACAGTCTGGAGTGCAAATAGGAAAGCAGTTTATGATGATTTATACCAATCCCCCTTGTCAACACACCTCTTCATACAGCGATACATTGCAGACTTCCAGATACAGACCAACATTGTGCCGACGAGAATTACCGACCAGCCACAACGTCCGAAACACTGGTTGAAGCCCCCGCACAATATGTCGAAGCTCAATGTGGATGCAGCAGTTGCAGAGAGGCGAGGGGTTGGAACCATTGCAGCTATAGCCAGAGATGAGGAAGGTACGTTCTTGGGAGCTTCTTCGCTGGGCTTCAGAGCGATTACCAACCCTGCTACCTTGGAAGCGTTGGCCGTGAGGGAGGCTTTGGCGCTGTCCGAGGATCTTCAACTTCAGTCTATCCTCGTGGCCTCATATTGCAAGGAGGCAATTGATAGTATCATGCAGAAGAATGGAGCGGAGTATGCAGCGATTGTGCATGAAATCATAGATTATTCTACTACTTTTTCTTGCAACTTTGTTCATGAGTTTAGGAGCTTCAATGTGGAGGCTCACAATTTAGCGAAGCATGCTTTGAATTTAGGGGTGGGCTGCCGTGTGTGGTTAGGCCATCCCGGGAACCTCTCTTTCGTCCCAGTTCAACTGGTGACGACGTAATAAAGCTTCGTAAATTGTCTCAAAAAAAACTTGTGGAATAATTTCTCAAAAAAAAAACTTGTGGA
>NC_041384.1:123880273-123889980 GCF_002162155.2 Triticum dicoccoides | reverse complement strand
CGCCGGAGGCCGGAGAGAAAGAGCAAGTGCGTCTGCCGACATGCATGGCAAGCCTCTCCGCCGCATCGGCGAAGATTGTCCTGATCTCGCTACGCACAAGAGCGTTAGGCAGGACATATGCATCTTGCTCGATCGCATCCACGGTTTCTACGAGTCGGCGCTCGAACGGCTGCCGGCGGAGAGGATACCCTCGCTGACCACGCGCCTGCTCAAGGCCGGCGTTTGCTTCGGTTTCCTTGACCCGGTCTCCAACATCATCGCCAACACCATCTCCTACACGCCAAGCCCCGAGGACAAAATTAAGGAGGAAGAGGAAATCATCTCTAAGGTGAGGACCAACACAAAAGATGAACTAATCTTTCATATACCGCTGTACCCAGGGACGGTCGACTCCATGACCGTGGCACGGCGGTCGCTGGAGGGTCTTGTCACCTTCCTTTGCTTCCAGTACCGCTACTTGGAGAAAACAGAGGCACTGCGCTACCTGCGCCTGGCCGGAGGCGACCTGCTCGCCGCTGTAGGTCTCCTCGAGCAAGACCGTAACAGGAGCCCCGAGGAGCCCGTGTTCAATATCATGTCGCCTACCACCAAAATAGCCCTGGAGTGTGCTGCCCTGTCCGCGAGGCATCCCAAACCAGCAGTCCTGGTGGGCGTCTCGCTGTCATTGATGTCTCGGACGGTCAAGGTGTCCAAGATTCTTGGGGCACACTGCTGCTTACCCTCTGCAGCTGTCAAGCCCCTTGCCAAGCCGCTCAGGGCCTCGATTGATCTTGGTGCCGATAGAAAGAAGAAGAGAAAGAGGGGCGAGCTGACACCCAGGAACACAGAATCTGTTGAGTGGAGGCCGGGTATGGATGGAACATTCAGACACACACAGACTCTGAAGCTGCTGCTCCTCGGCAGGATCCATGGTTTCTACCTAGAGGCACTCGCGCTGCTGCCTAGGGATGGCCTGCGCAAGCTTCACCACTGCAGCCTCATCAAGGGCGGCTACTGCTATGGCCCCATGGATCCTGTCTCCAACATCATCCTCAACACCCTTTGGTATGGCACTGCATTCCCCACGCACCTTTTTTTGTGAGCATAGTGGGATAAACATTGTGCATCCATATTTTGGAACATATAATGGACGCTGCGATGATTTCCAAGAGATGGCTTCCGGAGGGCAAGATGTCCTAATTCAAACTATCATCAGTCGCTACGAGTTTCAAGTCGATGGTATGTTTACTCTGAAGGAGGACTGGATCTATTTTGATCCCAACATGGACGCAAAGATTGCCCAGATGAATCCTATTCCTGACTGGGCTAGGAAGGTGCGAGAATGGGGCAGAATCTTCTGACTTGGTTACAAATCCCCCCTTCGCCAAGTACGAGAATGGTGCCTGAGATGTGTGATAACAGTTTCATTTGAATTTAAAGTACTCTTTCCCTGTTGTTGATACCAAATTGTTATGGCGCTGTTAGAAGGAGGGTGCGAGAGGGCCAGCCGAGAGCCCTTTTGCCCACGGCCGGACAAGAGGGAAGGGATTTCCTTTTTAATTCTTACTTGATTAGATTGATACATCTCCTCTCTTTATATAGAGAGGTTTACTTGACTACCAAGCAAGACTTACTTGACTCCTAAGCAAACGACCCTTATCTCTAATTAATCCTAAGACTAAAGGGCTATACCGTCAGCCCAGGCCCATTAGCCCCATTACGTACTCTAACATAAATCATGTTCTAACATTCAACCTTTCACTAGATTTGATAGAATGGGAGCTTTTGTAATAATTTGATTTTGATGAAATGGGAGCTTTTGCAGTAATTTGATGTTTGATGAAAATGCAGTTTGGATCTGGCATGGTTTTTTTACCACTGAAGATTTCTGTCAGAGTTGTCCATGGGCTGAAACAACGTCGGACAAGCAGCAACAAAAAAGTACAAATTTGCTTTACTTGGAATCTACGGTTTGTTTGAAATGCGGGATTAGAAAACTGAGAAACAGAACAATGGAAAATGATTGTAGGCCTATTTGAACTGCGGGACTAGGAAACAGAGGAACAGAGCAGTAATTTTTTCCTTAACACTGCAACAGCACTGCACAGCGATTGCTCTTGCTTTTCATCTCACTTTTTTTTGTCAGGGTAATGATTTCATTCGTCAAAGGATGAGAGTATCATTTAGAAACACCGAATGAAATAAAATCAGGGGCATCCGCGTCTCAGACGGAGGAAACCTTCGAGCTCAGCAAGCTGGGAGCATTCAACAATTGTATGTCTTATGTTCCATTGGAAAACTTGCGGGTCTTTAACTGAATCAATTACCACAGAACAATCACACTCCGCGTCAAACCGCAAGCATCCGTCCGAACCGCGTTGTCCACTCCGCTTCAACCTTACGGCATCTTCAAGACGGACTTGCAAACTGCACACATCCATTTGGACTGCGCTGTTTACTCCGCTTCAACTTTAGGGCATCTCCAAAGCGGACCCACGAACCAACCGCATCCGTTTGGACCGCGCTGTCCGGATCGTGAAAACCATCCAACACGGGCATGTATCGGTCCGCAGCATGGTCCGAATGCATTTCCTCGCGCAAACTGAAGACAAGCGTGAGGGAGCTTTACGGGAGTCCGGACACCAGACATGTAGAACTCCAATACCCCCGCCCACCCAAAACCCTTCCCGAACCCCACGCCTCCATCCTCCATATTTTCTCTTCTTCCTTTTTTCTCTTCTTCCTTTTTTCTCTCCTGTCTTCGCCACCGCTCCACCACCCCTGCCGGTGTTGGGAACGTTGCATGGAAAAAAAAAAACTTACGCTCACGCAAGATCTATCCATGGAGATGCATATCAACGAGAGGGGAGAGTGTGTCTATGTATCCTCATAGACCGTAAGCGGAAGCGTTTATTAACGCGGTTGATGTAGTCGAACTTCTTCGCGATCCAACCGATCAAGTACCGAACGTACGACACCTCCGCGTTCAATACACGTTCAGCTTGGTGACATCCTCGCCTTCTTGATCCAGCAAGACGGGCGAATCAGTAGATGAGTTCCGGCAGCACGACAACGTGGTGACGGTGCTGGTGATGCTATCTCCGTAGGGCTTCGCCTAAGCACTCCGAAAATATGACCGAGGGATGAAACTGTGGAGAGGGACGCCGCACACTGCTATATATCAATCTTTACCTCCGAACCATTCCGGAGCTCCTCGTCATGTATGTGATTTTATCCGGGATTCCGAACAACATTCAGTCACCATATCACATAACTCATATAACACTATATCGTCAATGAACATTAAGCGTGCGGACCTTACGGGTTTGAGAACTATGTAGACATGATCGAGACACCTCTCCGGTCAATAACAAATAGCAGAACCTGGATGCCCATATTGGTTCCTACATATTATACGAAGATCTTTATCGGTCGAACCTTATGACAACATACTTAATTCCCTTTGTCTATCGGTATGTTACTTTGCCCGAGATTTGATTGTCGGTATCTTCATACCTGGTTCAATCTCGTTACCGACAAGTCTCTTTACTCATTCTGTAATACATAATCTCGTAACTAACTCCTGAGTCACTTTGCTTGCAAGCTTCTTGTGATGTGAATTACCGAGAGGGCCCAAAGATACCTCTCCGATACACGGAGTGACAAATTCTAATCTCGATCCATGTCAAGTGAACAAACACCTTCGGAGATACCTGTAGAGCATCTTTATAATCAGCAAGTTACGTTGTGACGCTTGATAGCACACAAGGTATTCCTCCGGTATCCGGGAGTTGCATGATCTCATAGTCGACGGAATATGTATTTGACATTAAGAAAGCAATAGCATGAAACTGAACGACCATATGCTAAGCTAATGGATGGGTCTTGTCCATCACATCATTCTGCTAATGATGTGATCGTGTTATCAAGTGACAACACATGTCTATGGTTAAGAAACCTTAACCATCTTTAATCAACGAGCTAGTCTAGTAGAGGCTCACTAGGGACACGGTATTTTTTTATGTATCCACACATGTATCTAAGTTTCCGATCAATACAATTATAGCATGAATAATAAACCTTTATCATGAATAAGGAAATATAAAATAACAACTTTATTATTGCCTCTAGGGCTTATTTCCTTCAGTCTCCCACTTGCACTAGAGTCAATAATCTAGATTACATTGTAATGAATCTAGCACCCGTGGAGTCTTGGTGTTGATCATGTTTTGATCGTGGAAGAGGCTTAGTCAACGGTTCTGCTACATTCCGATCCGTATGTATTTTGCAAATTTCTGTGTCTCCATCCTTGACCTTTTCACGAATGGAGTTGAAGCGTCTCATGATGTGTTTAATTCTCTTGTGAAACCTGGATTCCTTTGCTAAGATAATTACTCCAGTGTTGTCACAAAAGATTTTCATTGGACCTGATGCACTGGGTATTACACCCGGGTCGGATATGAACTCCTTCATCCGGACTCCTTCATGTGCTGCTTCCGGAGCAGCTATGTACTCCGCTTCACACGTAGATCCCGCCATGATGCTATGCTTGGAACTGCACCAACTGACAGCTCCATCATTCAATATAAACACGTATCTGGTTTGTGACTTAGAGTCATCCGGATCAGTGTCGAAGCTAGCATGGACGTAACCATTTACGACGAGCTCTTCGTCACCTGCATAAACGAGAACCATATCCTTGGTCCTTTTCAGGTACTTCAGGATGTTCTTGACCGCTATCCAGTGATCCACTCCTAGATTACTTTGGTACCTCCCTGCCAAACTTATGGCAAGGCACACATCAGGTCTGGTACACAGCATAGCATACATGAAAGAACCTATGTCTGAGGCATAGGGAATGACTTCCATTTTCTCTCTATCTTCTGATTAGTCGGGCTGTGAGTCTGACTCAATTTCACACCTTGTAACACAGCTAAGAACCGTTTCTTTGACTGATCCATTTTGAACTTCTTCAAAAATTAAGTGTCTTGATCTATCCTTATAGATCTTGATGCCCAACATATAAGCAGCTTCACATAGGTCTTTCATTGAAAAATTCTTATTCAAGTATCCTTTTATGCTATCCAGAAATTCTATATCATTTCCATTCAAGAATATGTCATCGACATATAATATCAGAAATGCTACAAAGCTCCCACTCACTTTCTTGTAAATATAGACTTCACCATAAGTCTATATAAAACCATATGCTTTGATCACCTGATCAAAGCATATATTCCAACTCCGAGATGCTTGCACCGGTCCATAGATGGATCGCTGGAGCTTGCACACTTTGTTAGCACCTTTTGGATCGACAAAAACCTTCTGGCTGCATCATATACAACTCTTCTTTAAGAAATCCATTAAGGAATGCAGTTTTGACGTCCATTTGCCAGATTTCAAAATTATAAAATGTGGCAATTGCTAACATGATTCAGACTGACTTAAGCATCGCTACGGGTGAGAAAATTTTAATCATAACAACATATAGCTCATTGAGCTAATGCTATTCCAAGATGATTATTTCAGGAAAGCTCAATGATTGGCATGGCATGGATGTGAAAGTGGAACCCTCAAAATGCTAAGGACAAAGGATTGGCTCAAGCTCAAAAGCTCAAGACTCTTCATTTTATATTTTAGTGATCCAAGATCACATTGAGTCTTTAGGAAAAGCCAATACTATCAAGGAGGGATGAGGTGTTGCTTAATGAGCCTCTTGCTTCATGTGCTTAGTGATATGCTCCAAAACCCTCAACTACTTTCCCATATCCACATATGACCTAAACCCTAAGCCAAACTCAGTCATACCGATTCTTTCTATCCGGCGCCACCGAGTTTCACTTGTCATAAGCCACTGCCAAACCCTAGAAATTCGGTTCTACTGATAGGGATCTCGGTCTCACCGAGATGGGATTGCAAACTCTCTGTTTCCCTTTCGTAACTTTTGGGTCTCACCGAAAGAGCGAATCGGTCCCACCGAGATTGCAATGTAAATTCAGTATTTCCTTTTTGTAACTTTTCGGTCTCACCGAAAGAGCAAATCGGTGCCACCGAGTTTGCCTCACGAACTCTCTGGTTAGCTAATTACCAAAATCGGTCTCACCGAGTTTGTGTAATCGATCTCACCGAGATTACGTTATGCCCAAACCCTAACCATATCGGTCCTACCGAGTTGCATGTCAGTCCCACCGAAAATCTCTAACGGTCACTAGGTTTACCTTTTCGGTCCGACTGAGTTTGTTGATTCGGTCCCACCGAGATTGGAAAACTGTGTGTAACGGTTGGATTTTGTGTGGAGGCTATATATACCCCTCCACCTTCTCTTCATTCATGGAGAGAGCCATCAGAACACATACACAATTCCAACTCATATGTTCTGAGAGAGAACCACCTACTCATGTGTTGAGACCAAGATATTCCATTCCTACCATATGAATCTTGATCTCTAGCCTTCCCCAAGTGCTTTCCACTCAAATCTTCTTTCCACAAAATCCAAATCCTATGAGAGAGAGTTGAGTGTTGGGGAGACTATCATTTGAAGCACAAGAGCAAGGAGTTCATTACCTACACACCATTTGTTACTTCTTGGAGAATGGTGTCTCCTAGATTGGCTAGGTGTCACTTGGGAGCCTCCGACAAGATTGTGGAGTTGAACCAAGGAGTTTGTAAGGGCAAGGAGATCGCCTACTTCGTGAAGATCTGCCGCTAGTGAGGCAAGTCCTTCGTGGGCGATGGCCATGGTGGGATAGACAAGGTTGCTACTTCGTGGACCCTTTGTGGGTGGTTGCTTCTTCGTGGACCCTTCGTGGGTGGTTGCTTCTTCGTGGACCCTTCGTGGGTGGAGCCCTCCGTGGACTCGCACAACCGTTACCCTTTGTGGGTGGAGCCCTCCGTGGACTCGCGCAACCGTTACCCTTTGTGGGTGGAGCCCTCCGTGGACTCGCGCAACTGTTACCCTTCGTGGGTTGAAGTCTCCATCAACGTGGATGTAGGATAGCACCACCTATCCGAACCACGGGAAAAACATCCGTGTCTCCAATTGCGTTTGAATTCTCCAAACCCTTCCCTTTACATTCTTGCGAGTTGCATGCTTTACTTTCAGCTGCCAATATACTCTTTGCATGCTTGCTTGAATTGTGTGATGATTGCTTGACTTGTCCTACAATAGCTAAAATCTGCCAAGAACTAAAATTGGGAAAAGGTTAACTTTTTATTTGGTCAAGTAGTCTAATCACCCCCCCTCTAGACATACTTTTGATCCTACAAGTGGTATCAGAGCTTTGGTCTCCATTTGCTTTGATCTCCATAGCTTTTGGTGGTCATAGTCTTGCTTTCACAACCTAGGAGAGTATGGCGTCTAGCGAGGGAAATTATCACCATAGAGGTGCTTACTTTGATGGTACTAATTTTGCTAGTTGGAAGCATAAAATGAAAATGCATATTCTTGGACATAACCCCGCCGTTTGGGCTATTGTGTGTGTTGGTTTGCAAGGTGACTTCTTTGATGGGAAAGAACCAAACCGTGAACCTACCGCGGATGAGTTGAATATGTTGCAATACAATGCTCAAGCTTGTGATATTCTCTTCAACGGATTGTGCCCCGAAGAATTCAACAAAATCAGCCGTCTTGAGAATGCAAAGGAAATTTGGGACACTTTGATTGATATGCACGAAGGTACCGACTCCGTCAAGGAATCCAAGTTGGATGTGCTTCAAAGTCAACTTGACAAGTTCAAAATGAAGGATGGTGAAGGTGTCGCTGAAATGTACTCTAGGCTTGCTCTCATCACAAATGAGATTGCCGGCTTAGGAAGTGAAGAGATGACCGATAGATTCATCATCAAGAAGATTCTAAGAGCCTTGTATGGAAAATATGATACCGTGTGCACATTGATCCAAATGATGCCCAATTACAAAGATCTCAAGCCAACGGAGGTGATTGGAAGAATTGTTGCTCATGAGATGTCACTTAAGGATAAAGAGGAACTTCACAACAAATCAAGTTGTGCCTACAAAGCCTCATGTGAAGCCCCTACATCATCAAGTGAGAAACAAAACTTCAATGAAGAATTGAGCTTAATGGTGAAAAACTTCAACAAGTTCTACAAGAGTAGAAGCAAAGATAGAAGTTTCAAGTCAAGGTCCTACAATGACAAAAGATCTTCTAGTCGAGAGCGAAACTGCTACCGTTGTGGAAGACCCAGACACTATTCCAATGAGTGTACGGCTTCCTACAAGAGAAGAGAAGATTCTCCAAAAAGAAGAAGCAAAGAATCACCACCAAGAGAGAGAAGGAGTAGAGATGATCGTTATGAACGAAGATACTCACGGAGAAGCAAGGATTCAGAAAGGAAGGAAAAATCATCAAGGAGCTACACAAAACAAAGACATCAAGCTCATGTTGGTGAATGGGTATCCGGCTCTGACTCCGACAGCCACTCCGAGAGAAGTTATCACTCCGACTCCGAAGATACTCAAGATGAAGGTGTTGCCGGTCTAGCACTTGTGTCAACCAACTCCTACGACATATTTGACTCACCAAATGAAGGAATTGGAAGATGATTCATGGCCAAAGGTCCTAAGGTAACACACCCCGAGTATGTTGATTTCAATAGTGATGAAGAACTTGTTAGGTGATGATTTGCTTGTTGACAAATCTAGTGATGAATACTATGATGAAACGTCAATTAATCATGCTAATCAAGATAAAACGAATGGCAATGATAAGGAGAAGGTTGAGGATCTAACTAAAGAACTAAACACTCTTAAGTTAGCTCATGAAACTATCTTCGAAGATCATCGAGAACTTTTAAGAGCTCATGAGAAATTACGCCTTGAAAAGCTCAATCTTGAGCAAGAGCATGAGTTCTTAAAAGCAATCAATGATGATCTCTGCAAGAAAAGTTCTTCTTACATTGCCAAGCGTTTACTCTTATCCACTTACATGCCTCAAGTCAAGTCTAGTAACAAGAACAAGAAAGATTCTTCCTCTAGCAGTAACAATGATCATGCTAAATCCAATATTGTTGCTTCTAGTAGTTCTCTTGGTTCCACTAATGGTTCTCTTAGCCAAGTTACACTTGAGCAAGAAAATACTTATTGAAGGGAATTATAGAGAAAGGAGTGTACAAAAGCCTTGCCGGGAGTAAGCAATTCGAGGAAATTGTGCGCAAGCAAGGAATGCACCGGAATAATCAAGGTGTTGGTTTTGAACAAAAGTTCAATGCAAATGGAGTTGAGTGGGAAGAAGATCAATACCCCAAGACAAAGTTTGTTCCTCAACAAGAGAAGTATGATACTTATTTCAAGGGGACACAAGCTCAAGATGATCTTCCACCACAAGACTACAAGCAAAAAGGCAAGGACAAGCTTCAAGAGGAAATTGATGCATTTGAAGAAGCTCCTAAGACCTCAGTCAAGTGGATTCCCAAGACTACTTCAAGTTCCACTTCATCAAGTACGACTACAACTCCAAGGATTCCCATCAAGATGGTGTGGATCCAAAAGAAGAAGAACTAAAGAGTTCTTGAGGGTGACTCCGCCAACATACTTCACTCTTATCATTTTGGCAAGAACAAGTGCAATCAACTTCCACATCTTGCACTAGTTCAAGGAGTCACAAACCCTCTTGTTGGTAAGACAAGGGACAAGGTAACCTAAAAGTTTTCATGGACATCATCTTGTGTGTGCATCACTCTATGTCTATGGATATCCTTGTTTGTTCCTTG
>NC_041384.1:123779061-123880082 GCF_002162155.2 Triticum dicoccoides | reverse complement strand
ACTCAAATGGATAGCTCCAAGTGATCTACATCAACATTGAGCATCCACATCTTCAACATCTACATGAAGTCATCATCGACAAAACCCGAGGTTAGTTCATCCCTCTAAGGGGGGATATCACATCTAGGGGGAGCTTTACTCTAAGACTTGAGCTAAAGCAACTCTAAAGATGTGAACAAAACAATGCTTTATGTAAAAGTGGTAACCCCACTTGAGCTTAAACGATGAGTATGACCTATGATCAAGTGTTCTCACTTGACTCCTAAGTCAATATACTCATATATAGATGACCTTGTCATCGCAAATTGCTTGATAGATGCTAGAATTGGTTGTGCATGCCTTGTCACATATTTCATTTGCCATCTTATTGTGTGAGCATGCTGATTGCATATTTTACTCATTCGAGGACATCCACTTGTTGTTTTGATTGTTTGGTTTTATTTCCTTTTGCCAAGTGGATGGACAAGAATGCCTAAGAACCTCCTCTAGCTATCTATGCTTTTCTCGTCTCAAACTCTATTCATGCTACATCACAAAATTTGATCATGTCAGATTCGAACCACTCTGTGTGAGGAGCGCTCGGAGTCCCCGATTCGTCATACACTTAAACTTCCAAAACCTCTTTATGATTCTCGGTCTGACCGATACCCTACTTTCGGTCCTACCGAGATCATTAAGTTGATCTATGTTTTCGATCTCGGTGCAACCGATTTGAACCACTCGGTCACACCGAGTTGCAATAACTGTATACAGTTTTGCATCTCGGTGCCACCGAGTCGTTCCACTCGATCACACCGACAGGGTCGGGCTATATATAGTCACGGGCAAAAATTTGGAAATTTCTCCGAACCCCTTCGCCCGCGCGATAGCCTGCTCTGCCAACGTGGTCTCCGGATCATCTCCTCGCCGCCAGCCGCCTCCAATCGCTGGTCTCCGTCACTGTCAACGGAATTCTACCCCGCCATTACCGCCGTAGCGAGTCTCCGCCAAACTAGGGTATGGACTCGATCTTTGTGCTATTCCCCAATCCGATTCTTAGCACATTGTGATCATCATGATTCTTGCCACGATTGAAACACTCCTATCCAGTCAATGCGTTCGTAGATTAGTTTTGATTCGAAAATTTTAGGGTTAGGTTTCCGCCGAAACCATCTCGGACCCACCGAGTTGAAAAACTCGGTCCCACCGATTTGGCTTATGCCATTGCACAAGTGAGACTCGGTCTGACCGAGAATTACTAATCGGTGTGACCGATTTTGGAACTTTGTGAAACCCTAGTAGTCTTGGTGCCACCGAACTGTGACTCGGTCTAACCGAGTTCACTAGTTTAGGTTCCAAAACTACTTCGGTATCACCGAGTTTGAAAATCGGTAGATCCGAGATGATTTCAGTGGGAAACAAAAACTAAGTTTTTGAATCATTCTTTTGCAAAAATCTCTGCATTTTGTGATTCTCATCTATTCTACCTCATCTATAAACTATTCACAGGGTCAGCAGTCAGCTTGTTCATCATGTCAGACCAAAGTGATAGCCAGAACATGTCAGAAGAGCAAGTGCAGATGAGTGAGGGCACTAGTCCCTCAAGTTCTTCAGATGATGGCAGCAGAAGTACTCCTAGCAATCTTCCTAAAGCTGCCACCAGACAGAGGAAGAAGAGAACCTCAGAATCAGATGATGAGGATTATGTGGCAGAAGAGGAAGCAACTTCAAAGAGAGTAGTGCTTGAGAAGGAACATGGCTCAGCTCAAGGCACAAAGCCAGGGATGAAAATCAAAAGGCCAACAGGTAGGCGGCATATGCCAAAGGCCAAAGCTTCAACCAAAATTCCTGAGAAGTCCACTCCCATAGAGCCAGTTGCTGCTGAAGGCAAGAAAAGGAAGGAAAGGGTCAAGAAGACCGTAGCCAGAGTGCTTGGAAAGGCTTCCATCATGGAAGAAGAGGAAGAAGAAGAGGTAGCTGCACCAGCACCTAAGGCACCCATGCTGATGGGTGATGCCATAAGATCAGGGGCAGCTGCTTCCAAGGCCAAGCCAGCTCCAAAGCCAAAACCAAAGAGGAATACAAGAAGCATCCCAGCTGCTGAGAAGAACAAGGCCCCAGTGCCTGAAGCTGCAGAAGAAGATGATGAAGAGCAAGTACTCAGAAAACTCAAGCCCAAGATCCCAGACCACAATGATGCTCATCCTGTGGCTGAGGATATGAAGCTCAGGAGAGACTCAAGGCTGAGGAAGTGGAGAGAAGCAGATCCATATGCTTCAAGAAGGAGGACTGCTGTTGACTACAGATTCCACACTAAGGAACAGCAGGACTTCTATGAGACAGTTTTGCTTGACAAGAAGCCGATTGTATGTGATATGAGATGGGTCGACTGGGAATACATCAAGGAAAACGAAGAGTACTACCCTAGAGTGCAGGACAGCTTCAAGGCATGTGGAGTAGAGGACTTTGTTGGGCAGAAGCTCACAAAGTGGAATGAGGAGCTTATCATGCAGTTCTACTCCACAGCACATTTTTATCCAGATGGTAGGATCACATGGATGTCTGAAGGTACGAGGTACCAATCTACAGTTGCTGAATGGGCTCAGCTGATTAATGCCCCAGAAGAGCAGGAAGATGACTTGGATGTATATGCCAAGAAGAAAATGGATCATAACTCAATGTCAAACATGTACAAGGAAATTCCAAATGAAGCACTTGACACTTTCAAGTTTGGCTCAGTGCACTATCTTCTGTCAGGGCTGCCAACAATCAATTGGATACTGGGGCACACCTTATTGCCGAAGTCAGGTGATCACAAGATGATCAGAGGCCATGCAATCAATTTGCTTCATGTATTTGATGTACCTCAGAAATTCAAGGTCATGAGCCTCATAGTAGAGACTATCAAGAGGACTGCAGCAGACCAGAAGAGGAGCTATGGATATGCCCCACAGATTCAGGAGCTCATCAACTCCAAGATGGGCACGGGCATATACTTATTGGACAAGGAACACCTGCCCATCCGTCCAGATTTTGAAGATAATCAAGATGTTATGACTGAGAATGAACCATCGTCTGCACAAGCCCAAGCAAAGAAGGAGAAGGCAAGGAAGGAGAAAGCTGCCAAGATGCCAACTCAAGAGGAGGCATCTGAGTATTTCTTGAAAACCAAACAAGAGCAGCTTGGTTACTTGATTGCATCCACCCTGTGGATTGAGCAAGGACTAGCCACCCTAACTCAGAACCAGGCAAGCCTAGAGAGAATCATGGAACAAAAGTTCTATGACTTGGATGTCAAGGTGACAGAGATTCAGACTGCAGTGGAGCAGCTCCAAGATGACATGCAGGAGAGGAGAGGCAAGACTACAACTGATGCCTTTGCCAGAGTGCCACGAGGTCCGAGGTCGTCTGCAGTGCCAGTTGCTGACACCAGAGCCACCACTTCTGCACCAGCTACAGCTTCAGTTCCACCAGCTCCAGCATCTACTTCAACCTCAACTCCAACCACGTCTACAGAAGGCTTCGTCCTTGGAGTGCTCCGGACTCCAGCACCACCTGAAGATCAAGCCTGAGTGTCGATCTAGCACTATGCATTTTCTAGAAACTTTTTGGTAACTTGTTGCCAAAGGGGGAGAAAAATATATAGATCATAGGCTTCGAGAGAGAGAGTGTTGCTTTTTTCTCTCTTGCTTTATTTGGTGGTTTTTCGAACTTTGTTTGCTTTTGAGTGCTTGAGATACTATGTCATTGCTCGTGAGACATTGATGATCATGTGTCTGATCAAGCTACACTTAATGCTTGCTTAATGCTATTATCTTATCTATCTTATGTGATCATTCACTATTCTTGGTGATGAGTGCATGTATTTCATTATTATCATTTTAAGCGCTCCACCAAGATGTATGTGACATGGAAGAGTAACCCATGACTCTAACTCTTTGTGCATTTGCAGTCCAAAGCAAATTTTAAATATGCACAAATTTAGGGGGAGCTCTTACTTGTCACATACTACTCAAAGCGACGATATATTTCATGCTTATTATCATTTGTCGAAGCTTTGATCTATATGTTGTCATCAATTACCAAAAAGGGGGAGATTGAAAGTGCAACTATCCCTAGGTGGTTTTGGTAATTCATAACAACATATAGCTCATTGAGCTAATGCTATTCCAAGATGATTATTTCAGGAAAGCTCAATGATTGGCATGGCATGGATGTGAAAGTGGAACCCTCAAAATGCTAAGGACAAAGGATTGGCTCAAGCTCAAAAGCTCAAGACTCTTCATTTTATATTTTAGTGATCCAAGATCACATTGAGTCTTTAGGAAAAGCCAATACTATCAAGGAGGGATGAGGTGTTGCTTAATGAGCCTCTTGCTTCATGTGCTTAGTGATATGCTCCAAAACCCTCAACTACTTTCCCATATCCACATATGACCTAAACCCTAAGCCAAACTCGGTCATACCGATTCTTTCTATCCGGCGCCACCGAGTTTCACTTGTCATAAGCCACTGCCAAACCCTAGAAATTCGGTTCTACCGATAGGGATCTCGGTCTCACCGAGATGGGACTGCAAACTCTCTGTTTCCCTTTCGTAACTTTTGGGTCTCACTGAAAGAGCGAATCGGTCCCACTGAGATTGCAATGTAAATTCAGTGTTTCCTTTTTGTAACTTTTCGGTCTCACCGAAAGAGCAAATCGGTCCCACCGAGTTTGCCTGACCAACTCTCTGGTTAGCTAATTACCAAAATCGGTCTCACCGAGTTTGTGTAATCGGTCTCACCGAGATTACGTTATGCCCAAACCCTAACCATATCGGTCCTACCGAGTTGCATGTCAGTCCCACCGAAAATCTCTAACAGTCACTAGGTTTACCTTTTCGGTCCGACCGAGTTTCTTGATTTGGTCCCACCGAGATTGGAAAACTGTGTGTAACGGTTGGATTTTGTGTGGAGGCTATATATACCCCTCCACCTCCTCTTCATTCGTGGAGAGAGCCATCAGAACACATACACAATTCCAACTCATATGTTCTGAGAGAGAACCACCTACTCATGTGTTGAGACCAAGATATTCCATTCCTACCATATGAATCTTGATCTCTAGCCTTCCCCAAGTTGCTTTCCACTCAAATCTTCTTTCCACAAAATCCAAATCCTATGAGAGAGAGTTGAGTGTTGGGGAGACTATCATTTGAAGCACAAGAGCAAGGAGTTCATTACCTACACACCATTTGTTACTTCTTGGAGAGTGGTGTCTCCTAGATTGGCTAGGTGTCAGTTGGGAGCCTCCGACAAGATTGTGGAGTTGAACCAAGGAGTTTGTAAGGGCAAGGAGATCGCCTACTTCATGAAGATCTACCGCTAGTGAGGCAAGTCCTTCGTGGGCGATGGCCATGGTGGGATAGACAAGGTTGCTACTTCGTGGACCCTTTGTGGGTGGTTGCTTCTTCGTGGACCCTTCGGGGGTGGTTGCTTCCTCGTGGACCCTTCGTGGGTGGAGCCCTCCATGGAATCGCGCAACCGTTACCCTTTGTGGGTGGAGCCCTCCGTGGACTCGCGCAACCGTTACCCTTTGTGGGTGGAGCCCTCCGTGGACTCGCGCAACCGTTACCCTTCGTGGGTTGAAGTCTCCATCAACGTGGATGTAGGATAGCACCACCTATTCGAACCACGGGAAAAACATCCGTGTCTCCAATTGCGTTTGAATTCTCCAAACCCTTCCCTTTACATTCTTGCAAGTTGCATGCTTTACTTTCCGCTGCCAATATACTCTTTGCATGCTTGCTTGAATTGTGTGATGATTGCTTGACTTGTCCTACAATAGCTAAAATCTGCCAAGAACTAAAATTGGGAAAAGGTTAAGTTTTTATTTGGTCAAGTAGTCTAATCACCCCCCTCTAGACATACTTTCGATCCTACACTCCCCTCTCTTTCCTTCCCCTCAGGTGCAGCCCATATGGGGGCGCGACGCCCCTGCTGGCTGCTATGTTTCCCCTGTTGGCCCATTAGGCCCATATCTTTGCCGGGGGGTGCCCGGAACCCCTTCTGATGACCCGATATGTACCCGTACCCTCCGGAACACTTCCATGTCCGAATACTATCGTCCTACATATCAATCTTTACCTCTCGACAATTTCTAGACTCCTCGTCATGTCCATGATCTAATCCGGGACTCTAGACAACATTCGGTCAGCAAATCACATAACTCATATAATAAAAAATCATCATCGAACGTTAAGCGTGCGGACCCTACGGGTTCGAGAACTATGTAGACATGACCGAGACATCTCTTCGGTCAATAACCAATAGTGGAACCTGGATGCTCATATTGTCTCCTACATATTCTACGAAGATCTTTATCGGTCGAACCGTTATGACAACATACTGTTGGGGAATGTAGCATGCAATTTCAAAAATTTCCTACGCTCATGCAAGATCTATCTAGGAGATGCATAGCAATGAGAGGGGGAGAGTTTGTCCATGTACCCTTGTAGACCGAAAGCGGAAGTGTTTGACAACGCGGTTGATGTAGTCGAACTTCTCCTTGTTTCGACCGATCAAGTACCAAACGTACGACACCTCCGAGTTTTGCACACGTTCAGCTCGATGACGAACCTCGAACTCTTGATCCAGCAAATTGTCGAGGGAGAGTTTCGTTGGCACGAAGGCGTGGTGATGGTGATGGTGAAGTGATATGCGCATGGCTTTGCCTAGGCACTACGTGAATATGACCGGAGGCATAAACTGTGGAAGGGGGCGCCGCACACGGCTAAAAATGTTTGTTGTGTGTTCTAGCGGTGCCCCCCACATATATATATGGGTTGGAGGGGAGGGGAGGCAGCCAATGGGGCGCCCCAAGTAGGAGGAATCCTACTTGGGGTCCTCCCAATTCGGCCTCCCCCCTTTCCTATTCCTATTCGGAGTAAGAAGGGAAGAGGAGGAAGGGGGGATCCTATTCCCTTTTTCCTTTCCTTCTCCAATTTGGCAAGCCCATATGGGGGGCGCACCAGCCCCTTAGTGGCTGGTGTGTTTCCCCTCTTGGCCCATTAGGCCCACATAGCTTGCCCGGGGTTGCCCGGAACCCCTTCCGGTGACCCGATACATACCCGGTACCCCCAGAACACTTCCGGTGTCTGAATACTATCGTCCTATATATGAATCTTTACCTCTCGACCATTGCGAGACTCCTCGTCATGTCAGTGATCTCATCCGGGACTCTGAACAACATTCGGTCACCAAATCACATAACTCATATAATACAAAATCGTCATCGAACGTTAGGTGTGCGAACCCTACAGGTTCGAGAACTATGTAGTCATGACCGAGACACCTCTCTAGTCAATAACCAATAGCGGAACCTGGATTCTCATATTGTCTCCTACATATTCTACGAAGATCTTTATTGGTCGAACCGTTATGACAACATATTGTTGGGGAACGTAGCTTGCAATTTCAAACAAATTCTACGCTCACGCAAGATCTATCTAGGAGATGCATAGCAACGAGAGGGGGAGAGTGTGTCCACGTACCCTTGAAGACCGAACGTGGAAGCGTTTGACAACGCGGTTGATGTAGTCGAACTTCTCCTCGTTCCGACCGATCTAGTACCGAACGTACGGCACCTCCGAGTTCTGCACACTTTCAGCTCGATGATGTCCCTCGAACTCTTGATCTAGCAAAATGTTGAGGGAGAGTTTCGTCAGCACGAAAGCGTGGTGATGGTGATGGTGAAGTGATCTACGCAGGGCTTCGCCTAGGCACTACGTGAATATGACCGGAGGCGTAAACTATAGAAGGGGGCGCCGCACACGGCTAACATTGTTTGTTGTGTGTTCTAGCGGTGCCCCCCCCCCACATATATATGGGTTGGAGGGGAGGAGAGGCAACCAATGGGGCGCCCCAAGTAGGAGGAATCCTACTTGGGGTCCTCCCAATTCGGCCTCCCCCCTTTCCTATTCTTATTCGGAGTAAGAAGGGAAGAGGGGGAAGGGGGAATCCTATTCCCTTTTTCATTTCCTTCTCCAATTTGGCCAGCCCATATGGGGGGTGCACCAGCCCCTTAGTGGCTGGTGTGTTTCCCCTCTTGGCCCATTAAGCCCACATAGCTTGCCCGGGGTTGCCCGGAACCCCTTCCGGTGACCCGATACGTACCCGGTACCTCCAAACACTTCCGGTGTCCGAATACTATCGTCCTATGTATCAATCTTTACCTATCGACCATTTCGAGACTGCTCGTCATGCCCGTGATCTCATCCGGGACTCCAAACAACATTTGGTCACCAAATCACATAACTCATATAATACAAAATCGTCATTGAAAGTTAGGTGTGCGGACCCTACAGGTTCGAGAACTATGTAGTCATGACCGAGACACATCTCCGGTCAATAACCAGTAGCGGAACCTGGATTCTCATATTGTCTCCTACATATTCTACGAAGATCTTTATCGGTCGAACCGTAATGATAACATACTGTTGGGGAACGTAGCATGCAATTTCAAAAATTTCCTACGCTCGCGCAAGATCTATCAAGGAGATGCAGAGCAATGAGAGGGGGAGAGTGTGTCCATGTACCCTTGTAGACCGAAAGCGGAAGCGTTTGACAATGCGGTTGATGTAGTCGAACTTCTCCTCGTTCCGACCGATCAAGTACCAAACGTACGACACCTCCGAGTTTTGCACACGTTCAGCTCGATGACGAACCTCGAACTCTTGATCCAGCAAAGTGTCGAGGGAGAGTTTCGTCGGCACGAAGTCTTGGTGATGGTGATGGTTAAGTGATATGCGCATGGCTTTTCCTAGGCACTACGTGAATATGACCGGAGGCATAAACTATGGAAGGGGGCGCCGCACACGGCTTACAATGTTTGTTGTGTGTTCTAGCGGTGCCCCCCACATATATATATATATATATATATATATATATATATATATATATATATATATATATATATGGGTTGGAGGGGAGGGGGAGGCAGCCAATGGGGCGCCCCAAGTAGGAGGAATCCTACTTGGGGTCCTCCCAATTCGGCCTCCCCCCTTTCCTATTCCTATTCGGAGTAAGAAGGGAAGAGGAGGAAGGGGGATCCTATTCCCTTTTTCCTTTCCTTCTCCAATTTGTCAAGCCCATATGGGGGGGGGGGGCACCAGCCCCTTAGTGGATGGTGTGTTTCCCCTCTTGGCCCATTAGGCCCATATAGCTTGCCGGTTGTTGCCCGGAACCCCTTCCGGTGACCCGATACATACCCGGTACCCCCAGAACACTTCCGGTGTTTGAATACTATCGTCCTATATATGAATCTTTACCTCTCGACCATTGCGAGACTCCTCGTCATGTCAGTGATCTCATCCGGGACTCCGAACAACATTCGGTCACCAAATCACATAACTCATATAATACAAAATCGTCATCGAACGTTAGGTGTGCGAACCCTACAGGTTCGAGAACTATGTAGTCATGACTGAGACACCTCTCTAGTCAATAACCAATAGCAGAACCTGGATTCTCATATTGTCTCCTACATATTCTACGAAGATCTTTATTGGTCGAACCGTTATGACAACATATTGTTGGGGAACGTAGCTTGCAATTTCAAAAAAAATTCTACGCTCACGCAAGATCTATCTAGGAGATGCATAGCAACGAGAGGGGGAGAGTGTGTCCACGTACCCTTGAAGACCGAACGTGGAAGCGTTTGACAACGCGGTTGATGTAGTCGAACTTCTCCTTGTTCCGACCGATCAAGTACCGAACGTACGGCACCTCCGAGTTCTGCACACGTTCAGCTCGATGATGTTCCTCAAACTCTTGATCTAGCAAAATGTTGAGGGAGAGTTTCGTCAGCACGAAGGCGTGGTGATGGTGATGGTGAAGTGATCTGCGCAGGGCTTCGCCTAGGCACTACGTGAATATGACCGGAGGCGTAAACTATGGAAGGGGGCACCGCACACGGCTAACAATGTTTGTTGTGTGTTCTACCGGTGCCCCCCCACATATATATGGGTTGGAGGGGAGGAGAGGCAACCAATGGGGCGCCCCAAGTAGGAGGAATCCTACTTGGGGTCCTCCCAATTCGGCCTCCCCCCTTTCCTATTCCTATTCGGAGTAAGAAGGGAAGAGGGGGAAGGGGGAATCCTATTCCCTTTTTCATTTCCTTCTCCAATTTGGCCAGCCCATATGGGGGGTGCACCAGCCCCTTAGTGGTTGGTGTGTTTCCCCTCTTGGCCCATTAAACCCATATAGCTTGCCCAGGGTTGCCCGGAACCCCTTCCGGTGACCCGATACGTACCCGGTACCCCCAAACACTTCCGGTGTCCGAATACTATCATCCTATATATGAATCTTTACCTCTCGACCATTTCGAGACTCCTCGTCGTGCCCGTGATCTCATCCGGGACTCCAAACAACATTCGGTCACCAAATCACATAACTCATATAATACAAAATCGTCATCGAAAGTTAGGTGTGCGGACCCTACAGGTTCGAGAACTATGTAGTCATGACCGAGACACATCTCCGGTCAATAAACAAGAGCGGAACCTAGATTCTCATATTGTCTCCTACATATTCTACGAAGATCTTTATCGGTCGAGCCGTAATGACAAAATACTGTTGGGGAACGTAGCATGCAATTTCAAAAATTTCCCACGCTCGCGCAAGATCTATCAAGGAGATGCAGAGCAATGAGAGGGGGAGAGTGTGTCCACGTACCCTTGTAGACCGAAAGCGGAAGCGTTTGACTATGCGGTTGATGTAGTCAAACTTCTCCTCGTTCCGACCGATCAAGTACCAAACGTACGACACCTCCGAGTTTTGCACACGTTCAGCTCGATGACGAACCTCAAACTCTTGATCCAACAAAGTGTCGAGGGAGAGTCTCGTCGGCACGAAGGCTTGGTGATGGTGAAGTGATATGCGCATGGCTTTGCCTAGGCACTACGTGAATATGACCGGAGGCATAAACTGTGGAAGGGGGCGCCGCACACGGCTAACAATGTTTGTTGTGTGTTCTAGCGGTGCCCCCCCCACATACATATGGGTTGGAGGGGAGGAGAGGCAGCCAATGGGGCACTCCAAGTAGGAGGAATCCCACTTGGGGTCCTCCCAATTCGGCCTCCCCCCTTTCCTATTCCTATTCGGAGTAGGAAGGGAAGAGGGGGAAGGGGAATCCTATTCCCTTTTTTTCCTTTCCTTCTCCAATTTGGCCAGCCCATATGGGGGCCGCATCAGCCCCTTAGTGGCTGGTGTGTTTCTCCTCTTGGCCCATTAGGCCCATATAGCTTGCTGGGGGTTGCCCGGAACCCCTTCTGGTGACCGGATACGTACCCGGTACCCCCAGAACACTTCTGGTGTCCGAATACTATCGTCCTATATATGAATCTTTACCTCTCGACCATTTAGAGACTCGTCGTCATGTCAGTGATATCATCCAGGACTCTAAACAACATTAGGTCACCAAATCACATAACTCATATAATACAAAATCGTCATCGAATGTTAGGTGTCCGGACCCTACGGGTTCGAGAACTATGTAGTCATGACCGAGACACCTCTACGGTCAATAACCAATAGAGGAACCTGGATGCTCATATTGGCTCCTACATATTCTACGAAGATCTCTATCGGTCAAACCATAATGACAACATACGTTATTCCCTTTGTCATCGGCATGTTACTTACCCGAGATTCGATCGTCAGTATCTTCATACCTAGTTCAATCTGGTTACCGGCAAGTCTCTTTACTCGTTCCGTAATGCATCACCCCGCAACTAACTTATTAGTCACATTGCTTGCAAGGCTTAGAATGATGTGCATTATCGAGAGGGCCCAGAGATACCTCTCCGATATTCGGAGTGACAAATCCTAATCTCGATCTATGCCAACCCAACAAACACCTTCGGAGATAACTGTAGAGCATATTTATAATCACCCAGTTACGTTGTGACATTTGATAGCACACAAGGTATTCCTCCGGTATCTGGGAGTTGCATAATCTCATAGTCAAAGGAATATGTATAAGTCATGAAGAAAGCAATAGCAATAAAACTTAACGATCATAATGCTAAGCTAACGTATGGATCTTTTCCATCACATCGTTCTCCTAATGATGTGATCTCGTTTATCAAATGACAACATATGTCTATGGTTAGGAAACTTAACCATCTTTGATTAACGACCTAGTCTAGTAGAGGCTTACTAGGGACACAGTGTTTTTTCTATGTATCCACACATGTATCAAGTTTCTGGTTAATACAATTCTAGCATGAATAATAAACATTTATCAGTATATAAGGAAATATAAAATAACAAATTTATTATTGCCTCTAGGGCATATTTCTTTCAGTCTCCCACTTACACTAGAGTCAAAAATCATGTTCACATCGCCATGTGATTTAACACCAATAGTTCACATCACCATGTGATTAACACCCATAGTTCACATCGCTATGTGACCAACACCCAAAGGGTTTACTATAGTTAGTAATCAAGTGCACATCGCCATGTGATTAAAACCCAAAGAGTACTAAGGTGTGATCATGTTTTTCTTGTGAGAGAGGTTTAGTCAACGGGTCTGCCACATTCAGATCCGTATGTATTTTGCAAATTTCTATGTCTACAATGCTCTGCATGGAGCTACTTTAGCTAATTGCTCCCACTTTCAATATGTATCCAGATTGAGACTCAGAGTCATATGGATTAGTGTCAAAGCTAGTATCGACGTAACTCTTTACGATGAACTCTTTATCACCTCCATAACCGAGAAATATTTCCTTAGTCATCATAGGTAACTAAGGATAACTTTGACCGTTGTCCAGTGATCCACTCCTAGCTCACTATCGTACCCCCTTGTCAAACTCATGGCAAGGTACACAATAGGTCTAATACACAACATAATATACTTTATAGAACCTATGGCTAAGGCATAGAGAATGACTTTCATTTTCTTTCTATTTTCTGCCGTGGTCGGGTTTTGAGTCTTACTCAACTTCACACCTTGTAACACAGGCAAGAACCCTTCCTTTGACTGGTCCATTTTGAACTGCTTCAAAAACTTTATCAAGGTATGTGCTTTGTGGAAGTCCTATCAAGCGTCTTGATCTATCTCTATAGATCTTGATGCCCACTATATAAGCAGCTTCTCCGAGGTCTTTCATTGAAAAATTCTTATTCAAGTATCCTTTTTATGCTATCCAGAAATTCCATATCATTCCCGATCAACAATATGTGATCCACATATAATATCAGAAATGCTATAGGGCTCCCACTCACTTTCTTGTAAATACAGCTTCACCATAAGTCTGTATAAAAAACCATATGCTTTGATCACCTCATCAAAGCGTATATTCCAACTCCGAGATGCTTGCACCAATCCATAGATGGATCACTGGAGTTTGCACACTTTGTTAGCACCTTTAGGATCAACAAAACCTTCTGGTTGGATCATATACAACTCTTCTTTAAGAAATCCATTAAGGAATGCAGTTTTTTACATCCGTTTGCTAGATTTCATAAATCGTCATCGAACGTTAGGTGTGCGAACCCTACAGGTTCGAGAACTATGTAGTCATGACTGAGACACCTCTCTAGAAAATCTCATCATAGTCAACACCTTGAACTTGTCGAAAACCTTTTGCGACAAGTCGATCTTTGTAGATAGTAACACTACCATCAGCGTCCGTCTTCCTCTTGAAGATCCATTTATTCTCAATGGCTTGCCTATCATCGGGCAAGTCCACCAAAGTCCATAGTGTGTTCTCATACATGGATCCTATCTCAGATTTCATGGCCTCAAGCCATTTATCAGAATTTGGGCTCATCATCACTTCCTCATAGTTCATAGGTTCGTCATGGTCTAGTAACATGACTTCCAGAACAGGATTACCGTACCATTCTGGTGCGGAACATGCTCTGGTTGACCTACGAGGTTCGGTAGTAACTTGATCTGAAGTTTCATGGTCATCATCATTAGCTTCCTCTCTAGTTGGTGTAGGCATCACGAGAACGGATTTCTCTGATGAGTTACTTTCCAATTTGAGAGAAGGTACAATTACCTCATCAAGTTCTACTTTTCGCCCACTCACTTCTTTCGAGAGAAACTCCTTATCTAGAAAGGATCCATTCCTAGCAACAAAGATCTTGCCTTCGGATCTGTGATAGAAGGTGTACCCAACAGTTTCTTTTGGGTATCCTATGAAGACATATTTCTTTGATTTGGGTTCGGCATCAGGCTGAAGGTTTTTCACATAAGCATTGCAACCCCAAACTTTAAGAAACGACAGCTTAGGTCTCTTGCCAAACCATAGTTCATACGGTGTCATCTCAACGGATTTAGATGGTGCCCTATTTAATGTGAATGCAGCTGTCTCTAATGCATAACCCCAAAACGATAGTGGTAAATCGGTAAGAGACGTCATAGATCACACCATATCCAATAAAGTATGATTATGACATTTAGACACACCATTACGATGTGGTGTTCCATGCGGCGTGAGTTGTGAAACTATTCCACATTGTTTTAATTGAAGGCCAAACTCATAACTCAAATATTCGCCTCCGCGATCAGATCATAGAAACTTTATTTTCTTGTTACAATGATTCTCCACTTCACTCTGAAATTCTTTGAACTTTTCAAATGTTTCAGACTTGTGTTTCATCAAGTAGATATACCCATTTCTGCTCAAATCATCTATGAAGGTTAGAAAATAATAATACCCGCCGTGTGCTTCAATACTCATCGGACCATATACATCAATATGTATTATATCCAATAAGTTATCAGCTCGCTCCATTTTGAGACTCCTCGTCATGTCAGTGATCTCATCCGGGACTCCGAACAACATTCGGTCACCAAATCACATAACTCATATAATACAAAATCGTCATCGAACGTTAGGTGTACGAACCCTACAGGTTCGAGAACTATGTAGTCATGACTGAGACACCTCTCTAGTCAATAACCAATAGCGGAACCTGGATTCTCATATTGTCTCCTACATATTCTACGAAGATCTTTATTGGTCGAACCGTTATGACAACATATTGTTGGGGAACGTAGCTTGCAATTTCAAACAAATTCTACTCTCACGCAAGATCTATCTAGGAGATGCATAGCAACGAGAGGGGAGAGTGTGTCCACGTACCCTTGAAGACCGAACATGGAAGCATTTGACAACGCGTTTGATGTAGTCGAACTTCTCCTCGTTCCGATCGATCAAGTACCGAACGTACGGCACCTCCGAGTTCTGCACACGTTCAGCTCGATGATGTCCCTTGAACTCTTGATCTAGCAAAATGTTGAGGGAGAGTTTCGTCAGCACGAAAGTGTGGTGATGGTGATGGTGAAGTGATCTACGCAGGGCTTCGCCTAGGCACTACGTGAATATGACCGGAGGCGTAAACTATGGAAGGGGGCGCCGCACACGGCTAACAATGTTTGTTGTGTGTTCTAGCGGTGCCCCCCACATATATATGGGTTGGAGGGGAGGAGAGGCAACCAATGGGGCGCCCCAAGTAGGAGGAATCCTACTTGGGGTCCTCCCAATTCGGCCTCCCCCCTTTCCTATTCTTATTCGGAGTAAGAAGGGAAGAGGGGGAAGGGGGAATCCTATTCCCTTTTTCATTTCCTTCTCCAATTTGGCCAGCCCATATGGGGGGTGCACCAGCCCCTTAGTGGCTGGTGTGTTTCCCCTCTTGGCCCATTAAGCCCACATAGCTTGCCCGGGGTTGCCCGGAACCCCTTCCGGTGACCCGAGACGTACCCGGTACCTCCAAACACTTCCGGTGTCCGAATACTATCGTCCTATGTATCAATCTTTACCTATCGACCATTTCGAGACTCCTCGTCATGCCCGTCATCTCATCCGGGACTCCAAACAACATTTGGTCACCAAATCACATAACTCATATAATACAAAATCGTCATTGAAAGTTAGGTGTGCGGACCCTACAGGTTCGAGAACTATGTAGTCATGACCGAGACACATCTCCGGTCAATAACCAGTAGCGGAACCTGGATTCTCATATTGTCTCCTACATATTCTACGAAGATCTTTATCGGTCGAACCGTAATGACAACATACTGTTGGGGAACGTAGCATGCAATTTCAAAAATTTCCTACGCTCGCGCAATATCTATCAAGGATATGCAGAGCAATGAGAGGGGGAGAGTGTGTCCACATACCCTTGTAGACCGAAAGCGGAAGCGTTTGACAACGGGGTTGATGTAGTCGAACTTCTCCTCGTTCCGACCGATCAAGTACCAAACGTATGACACCTCCGAGTTTTGCACACGTTCTGCTCGATGACGAACCTCGAACTCTTGATCCAGCAAATTGTCAAGGGAGAGTTTCGTCGGCACGAAGGCTTGGTGATGGTGATGGTGAAGTGATATGCGCATGGCTTTGCCTAGGCACTACGTGAATATGACCGGAGGCATAAACTGTGGAAGGGGGCGCCGCACACGGCTAACAATGTTTGTTGTGTGTTCTAGCGGTGCCCCCCCCCACATATATATATGGGTTGGAGGGGAGGGGAGGCAGCCAATGGGGCGCCCCAAGTAGGAGGAATCCTACTTGGGGTCCTCCCAATTCGGCCTCCCCCCTTTCCTATTCCTATTCGGAGTAAGAAGGGAAGAGGAGGAAGGGGGGATCCTATTCCCTTTTTCCTTTCCTTCTCCAATTTGGCAAGCCCATATGGGGGGCGCACCAGCCCCTTAGTGGCTGGTGTGTTTCCCCTCTTGGCCCATTAGGCCCATATAGCTTCCCGGTTGTTGCCCGGAACCCCTTCCGGTGACCCGATACATACCCGGTACCCCCAGAACACTTCCGGTGTCTGAATACTATCGTCCTATATATGAATCTTTACCTCTCGACCATTGCGAGACTCCTCGTCATGTCAGTGATCTCATCCGGGACTCCGAACAACATTCGGTCACCAAATCACACAAGTCATATAATACAAAATCGTCATCGAACGTTAGGTGTGCGAACCCTACAGGTTCGAGAACTATGTAGTCATGATTGAGACACCTCTCTAGAAAATCTCATCATAGTCAACACCTTGAACTTGTCGAAAACCTTTTGCGACAAGTCGATCTTTGTAGTTAGTAACACTACCATCAGCGTCTGTCTTCCTCTTGAAGATCCATTTATTCTCAATGGCTTGCCTATCATCGGGCAAGTCCACCAAAGTCCATAGTGTGTTCTCATACATGGATCCTATCTCAGATTTCATGGCCTCAAGCCATTTATCAGAATCTAGGTGCATCATCACTTCCTCATAGTTCATAGGTTCGTCATGGTCTAGTAACATGACTTCCAGAACAGGATTACCGTACCATTCTGGTGCGGAACGTGCTCTGGTTGACCTACGAGGTTCGGTAGTAACTTGATCTGAAGTTTCATGGTCATCATCATTAGCTTCCTCTCTAGTTGGTGTAGGCATCACGAGAACGGATTTCTCTGATGAGTTACTTTCCAATTTGAGAGAAGGTACAATTACCTCATCAAGTTCTACTTTTCGCCCACTCACTTCTTTCGATAGAAACTCCTTATCTAGAAAGGATCCATTCCTAGCAACAAAGAGCTTGCCTTCGGATCTGTGATAGAAGGTGTACCCAACAGTTTATTTTGGGTATCCTATGAAGACATATTTCTTCGATTTGGGTTCGGCATCGGGCTGAAGGTTTTTCACATAAGCATTGCATCCCCAAACTTTAAGGAACGACAACTTAGGTCTCTTGCCAAACCATAGTTCATACGGTGTCATCTCAACGGATTTAGATGGTGCCCTATTTAATGTGAATGCAGCTGTCTCTAATGCATAACCCCAAAACGATAGTGGTAAATCAGTAAGAGACATCATAGATCGCACCATATCCAATAAAGTATGATTACAACATTCGGACACACCATTACGATGTGGTGTTCCATGCGGCGTGAGTTGTGAAACTATTCCACATTGTTTTAATTGAAGGCCAAACTCGTAACTCAAATATTCGCCTCCGCGATCAGATCATAGAAACTTTATTTTCTTGTTACAATGATTCTCCACTTCACTCTGAAATTCTTTGAACTTTTCAAATGTTTCAGACTTGTGTTTCATCAAGTAGATATACCCATATCTGCTCAAATCATCTATGAAGGTCAGAAAATAATGATACCTGTCGTGTGCTTCAATACTCATCGGACCATATACATCAATATGTATTATATCCAATAAGTTATTAGCTCGCTCCATTTCGAGACTCCTCGTCATGTCAGTGATCTCATCCGGGACTCCAAACAACATTCGGTCACCAAATCACATAACTCATATAATACAAAATCATCATCGAACGTTAGGTGTGCGAACCCTACAGGTTCGAGAACTATGTAGTCATGACTGAGACACCTCTCTAGTCAATAACCAATAGCGGAACCTGGATTCTCATATTGTCTCCTACATATTCTACGAAGATCTTTATTGGTCGAACCGTTATGACAACATATTGTTGGGGAACGTAGCTTGCAATTTCAAACAAATTCTATGCTCACGCACGATCTATCTAGGAGATGCATAGCAACGAGAGGGGGAGGGTGTGTCCATGTACCCTTGAAGACCGAACGTGGAAGCGTTTGACAACGCAGTTGATGTAGTCGAACTTCTCCTTGTTCCGACCGATCAAATACCGAACGTACGGCACCTCCGAGTTCTGCACACGTTCAGCTCGATGATGTCCCTCGAACTATTGATCTAGCAAAATGTTGACGGAGAGTTTCGTTAGCACGAAAGCGTGGTGATGGTGATGGAGAAGTGATCTGCGCAGGGCTTCGCCTAGGCACTACGTGAATATGACCGGAGGCGTAAACTATGGAAGGGGCACCGCACACGGCTAACAATGTTTGTTGTGTGTTCTAGCGGTGCCCCCCACATATATATGGGTTGGAGGGGAGGAGAGGCAACCAATGGGGCGCCCCAAGTAGGAGGAATCCTACTTGGGGTCCTCCCAATTCGGCCTCCCCCCTTTCCTATTCTTATTCGGAGTAAGAAGGGAAGAGGGGGAAGGGGGAATCCTATTCCCTCTTTCATTTCCTTCTCCAATTTGGCCAGCCCATATGGGGGGTGCACCAGCCCCTTAGTGGCTGGTGTGTTCCCCTCTTGGCCCAGTAAGCCCACATAGCTTGCCCGGGGTTGCCCGGAACCCCTTCCGGTGACCCGATACGTACCCGGTACCTCCAAACACTTCCGGTGTCTGAATACTATCGTCCTATATATGAATCTTTACCTATCAACCATTTCGAGACTCCTCGTCGTGCCCGTGATCTCATCCGAGACTCCAAACAACATTTGGTCACCAAATCACATAACTCATATAATACAAAATCGTCATCGAAAGTTAGGTGTGCGGACCCTACAGGTTCGAGAACTATGTAGTCATGACCGAGACACATCTCCGGTCAATAACCAGTAGCGGAACCTGGATTCTCATATTGTCTCCTACATATTCTACGAAGATCTTTATCGGTCGAACCGTAATAAAAACATACTGTTGGGGAATGTAGCATGCAATTTCAAAAATTTCCTACGCTCGCGCAAGATCTATCAAGGAGATGCAGAGCAATGAGAGGGGGAGAGTGTGTCCAAGTACCCTTGTAGAACGAAAGCGGAAGCGTTTGACAACGCGGTTGATGTAGTCGAACTTCTCCTCATTCCGGCCGATCAAGTACCAAACGTATGACACCTCCGAGTTTTGCACACGTTCAGCTCGATGACGAACCTCGAACTCTTGATCCAACAAATTGTCGAGGGAGAGTTTCGTCGGCACGAAGGCTTGGTGATGGTGATGGTGAAGTGATATGCGCATGGCTTTGCCTAGGCACTACGTGAATATGACTGGAGGCATAAACTATGGAAGGGGGCACCGCACACGGCTAACAATGTTTGTTGTGTGTTATAGCGGTGCCCCCCCCCACATATATATATGGGTTGGAGGGGAGGGGAGGCAGCCAATGGGGCGCCCCAAGTAGGAGGAATCCTACTTGGGTCCTCCCAATTCGGCCTCCCCCCTTTCCTATTCCTATTCGGAGTAAGAAGGGAAGAGGAGGAAGGGGGATCCTATTCCCTATTTCCTTTCCTTCTCCAATTTGGCAAGCCCATATGGGGGGCGCACCAGCCCCTTAGTGGCTGGTGTGTTTCCCCTCTTGGCCCATTAGGCCCATATAGCTTGCCGGTTGTTGCCCGGAACCCCTTTCGGTGACCCGATACATACCCGGTACCCCCAGAACACTTCCGGTGTCTGAATACTATCGTCCTATATATGAATCTTTACCTCTCGACCATTGCGAGACTCCTCGTCATGTCAGTGATCTCATCCGGGACTCCGAACAACATTCGGTCACCAAATCACATAAGTCATATAATACAAAATCGTCATCGAACGTTAGGTGTGCGAACCCTACAGGTTCGAGAACTATGTAGTCATGACTGAGACACCTCTCTAGAAAATCTCATCATAGTCAACACCTTGAACTTGTCGAAAACCTTTTGCGACAAGTCGATCTTTGTAGATAGTAACACTACCATCAGCGTCCGTCTTCCTCTTGAAGATCCATTTATTCTCAATGGCTTGCCTATCATCGGGCAAGTCCACCAAAGTCCATAGTGTGTTCTCATACATGGATCCAATCTCAGATTTCATGGCCTCAAGCCATTTATCAGAATCTGGGCTCATCATCACTTCCTCATAGTTCATAGGTTCGTCATGGTCTAGTAACATGACTTCCAGAACAGGATTACCGTACCATTCTGGTGCGGAACGTGCTCTGGTTGACCTACGAGGTTCGGTAGTAACTTGATCTGAAGTTTCATGGTCATCATCATTAGCTTCCTCTCTAGTTGGTGTAGGCATCACGAGAACGGATTTCTCTGATGAGTTACTTTCCAATTTGAGAGAAGGTACAATTACCTCATCAAGTTCTACTTTTCGCCCACTCACTTCTTTCGAGAGAAACTCCTTATCTAGAAAGGATCCATTCCTAGCAACAAATATCTTTCCTTCGGATCTGTGATAGAAGGTGTACCCAACAGTTTCTTTTGGGTATCCTTTGAAGCCATATTTCTTCGATTTGGGTTCGGCATCAGGCTGAAGGTTTTTCACATAAGCATTGAAACCCCAAACTTTAAGAAACGACAGCTTAGGTCTCTTGCCAAACCATAGTTCATACGGTGTCATCTCAACAGATTTAGATGGTGCCCTATTTAATGTGAATGCAGCTGTCTCTAATGCATAACCCCAAAACGATAGTGGTATATCAGTAAGAGACATCATAGATCGCACCATATCCAATAAAGTATGATTACGACATTCGGACACACCATTATGATGTGGTGTTCCATGCGGCGTGAGTTCTGAAACTATTCCACATTGTTTTAATTGAAGGCCAAACTCGTAACTCAAATATTCGCCTCCGCGATCAGATCATAGAAACTTTATTTTCTTGTTACAATGATTCTCCACTTCACTCTGAAATTCTTTGAACTTTTCAAATGTTTCAGACTTGTGTTTCATCAAGTAGATATACCCATATCTGCTCAAATCATCTATGAAGGTCAGAAAATAATGATACCCGCCGTGTGCTTCAATACTCATCGGACCATATACATCAATATGTATTATATCCAATAAGTTATCAGCTCGCTCCATTGTTCCGAAGAACGGAGTTTAGTCCTCTTGCCTATGAGGCATGGTTCGGAAGTATCAAATGATTCATAATCAAGTGATTCCAAAAGCCCATCTGCATGGAGTTTCTTCATGCGCTTTACACCAATATGACCTAAATGGCTGTGCCACAAGTATGTTGCACTATCATTATTAACTTTGCATCTTTTGGCATCAATATTATGAATATGTGTATCACTACGATCGAGATTCAATAAACCATTTACATTGGGTGTATGAGCATAGAAGGTTTTATTCATGTAAACAGAACAACAATTATTCTCTGACTTAAATGAATAAACCTATTGTAATAAACATGATCCAATCATATTCATGCTCAACGCGAATACCAAATTTAGGTTCAACACTAATCCCGAAAGTAGAGGGAGTGTCCGATGGTGATCGTATCAACCTTGGAATTACCTCCAACACACATCGTCATCTTGTTCTTAACTAGTTTATGTTCACTATGCAACTCCCATTTCGGGTTACTAATCTTAGCAATTGAACCGGTATCAAATACCCAGGGATTGCTACAAACATTACTAAAGTACACATCAATAACATGTATATCAAATATACCTTTGTTCACTTTACCATCCTTCTTATCCGCCAAGTTTTTGGAGTAGTTCCACTTCTAGTTACCATTTCCTTTGTAGTAGAAGCACTCAGTTTCAGGCTTGGGTCTAGCTTTGGGCTTCTTCATGGAAGTGGCAACTTGCTTGCCATTCTTCTTGAAGTTCCCTTTCCTTCCCTTGCCCTTTTACTTGAAACTAGTGGTCTTGTCAACCATCAACACTTGATGCTTTTTCTTGATTTCTACCTTTGCCAATTTCAGCATCACGAAGATCTTGGGAATTGTTTTCGTCATCCCTTGCATATTATATTTCATCATGAAGTTCCAGTAACTTGGTGATAGTGACTAGGGAACTTTGTCAAACACTATCTTCTCTCGAAGATTCACTCCCGCTTGATTCAAGCGATTGTAGTACCCAGACATTCTGAGCACATGCTCACTAGCTGAGCTATTCTCCTCCATCTTGTAGGCAAAGTACTTGTCAGAGGTCTCATACCTCTTAACACAGGCATGAGTCTGAAATATCATTTTCAGCTCTTGGAACATCTCATATGCTCCATGGCATTGAAAACATTTTTGAAGTCCCGGTTCTAAGCCGTAAAGCATGGCGCACTAAACTATTAAGTAGTCATTGATACGTCTCCAACGTATCTACTTTTCCAAACACTTTTGCCCCTGTTTTGGACTATAACTTGCATGATTTGAATGGAACTAACCCAGACTGACGTTGTTTTCAGCAGAATTGCTATGGTGTTATTTTTGTGCAGAAATAAAAGTTCTCGGAATGACCTGAAAATCCACGGAGACACGTTTTCGAATTAATGAAAAATATTAGCAAAAGAATCAGCATCAGGGGCCCATACCCTGTCCACAAGGGTGCAGGGCGCCCCCCTAGGGTGCGCCCCTGCCTCGTGGGCCCCCTAGGACTCCACAGACCTCAACCCCATGTAGCGACCCGACCTCATACGGTCAAGTCTCTGTGCTTCAGTGTCATCCCTGGATCGGTAATGCTGACACACACAGTACTCGAAGGATTTATAACAGAGTAGCAATCACACACTTATTACATATAATGTCTCAAGAGATAACTTATTACAATAAATATGGCTTCAGGCCATCTAATACGATAACAACGGAAGGCTTGGAAGATAAAGTGAGTCCATCAACTCCAACGGCATAGTTGAGTGCACGACAACGGCCTAGCGAACCTTACTCCTCGTGTGGAAAGTCTGCAACGTGATACGTTGCAGCCCGAAAACGGGCCAACACATGGAATATGCTGGCAATGTAACACACTAGAGTAATGAACAGATAATTGCTAACACTACATGCATATATGGCTGGTGGAGGCTGTATGGTTAATATGTTGTGCGAAAAGCCAATTTTTCCCTACAACAAAGGAATATATTTTATTTTACTATCATGGTAGTTGAAACATCATTGCGAAGGTTCCTCCAACTCAATCCCAATTAAAAGTAATTATCAACCCAACAAAATTAATTTAGAGTGCTGAGATCCATATGATAATCCAAGAACCAGATACTCAAGATGTCCATAACCGGGGACACGGCTAACCATGATTAGTTTGTACACTCTGCAGAGGTTTGCGCACTTTTCCCCACAAGACTTGATCTCCTCCGTTAGATTTCTCGCAATACATGGTGTTTGAGAAATGGATGACCAAGACACAGTCTTTCAGAAACAATAACTCTAACCCCGGGTGGACAGTTACACCTACTTTCCCTGTAAATCTTCTAGCCCACCACTGGAAGAGGTCATGCAACATACTCAACTATGCTAGAGCCCATAATAGCTTGTGGCTGCACACAGAAGTTTCTAGCATGAATAATCTTATGATCCCTTTGGGCCTGGGTGGCGGACCGTAGGATGATCACACGGGTACTCCGGGATGTCCTAGGACAACACTGGATTCTCCAGGTGCCCACAAGCAATCCACCCAGATGTGTATTAAAGTTGCCACCTTAAGTTGAACCATTAATTAACAAACTCACATCTGTCATGGATCCACTCAAACCCAAACTACGTCTACGAGCATACCATAGCAATATAAGCATAATGTAGAAGTAACACCCAAGGGTTTGATAGTAAAATAGGTAATAGGTTCTACCTCATCAACTACTTCTTCCCAATACCCACAAGTTAACACTTCCTAATCATGCAATGTTTGAGGATTGGAACTAATGCATAAAAACTGGGTATGAAAGAAGTATGATCAATGTGTTACTTGCCTTGCTGACGATCCGCAAAACCTAGTGACTCGTAGTAGCACGCTTCGCACTCCGGGAATTCTATCGCAAACAAACAATAGCATACATAAGCACTCAAGCAATGAAGGACTTGTAAAACTCAAATAAGAAGATCTAAACAGAAAGTTCAGATGAAGAACTCCGGTTTGCAAAGAAATCAAATCAAACGGAGCAATGGAACTCAAACTACGAAAGAAACAAGATCCGATTACTAATCTGGACTAAAGTAAAATTTTACTATATCAAAATCTTGTTCAAGTAGGTTAAACAGGAAGAGGGCTTCGAGACGAAGACCTAGGCGCTTGAATCGTCTGATTTTGATAAATGAGCGAAAAGATAAACTAAAACTAAGATCAGGGTAGAAATCGTGATCGAGAATAATCATCGAAAAACCCTGGAAAAATAAAAACTGACGAACAGACTAACGAACGAACGTTTGCTGTCTGTGACTAATGAACGAACAACGTTCGTTAAAATGAACGTCCGCTATTTAGCTAAACCGCGGAAAACCGAACAAAAACCAATCTAAAAAATAAAAATTGAATATTAGGGTTTTCAAAAAAACGAGCGGCTACCTCGGCGAGGTCCGGCGGGGTCGGTGGCGAGCGGATCCGGCGGCGAGGCGGCGGATCGGGGCGGCAGCGGTGCGGGGCGGCGGCGAGGCGGTGGCAGCACGGCGCAGCGGCGACGGCTGGCGTCGGGGCGACGCTAGTGTTTGGGGCGGCGGCGGCGTGACTTGGGCCTCGGGGGTCGCGGGGCTCGGCTTATAAAGCCTCCCGGGCGCAGTGTCCAGGTCGGACACGGCCCGGTAAGTCGGTTGCGTTTTCTTTTAATAAAACCTGACGCGGAGAAAGAAAGAAAAGAAACACTAAACGGATTCCAAAAATCCTGAAATAAATTTTCTCCATCCTCTAAAACATAGTGGACAAGGTGAACATTTATTTGGGCCTCTAATGCAATTTCAAAAAACGCATATTTTTCCTAATTCAAATAAAATAGCGATAAAACCCAAATAAAATATATTATTTGATTTTAGTATTTTCCTACAATATTTCATTTATTTTGGAGAAGTCATATTATCTCCTCTTGTTTATTTTTTTGTATGAAATATTTTCGGAGAGAAAAATAATTAAAACCAAAGTGATCCTTGTTTCGATATTTGAGAAAAATTAAAATATGAGAACTAGAAAATCCCCAACTCTCTCCGAGGGTCCTTGAGTTGCTTAGGATTTCGAGGATCGCAAAATGAAATGCAATAAAGTATGATATGCATGAATAACCTATGTATAACATTCCAAATTGAAAATTTGGGATGTTACAAACCTACCACCCTTAAGATGAATCTCGCCCTCGAGATTCGGGTTCGCTAGAAAATAGGTGTGGGTGATCTTTGCGTAGATCATCCTCTCTTTCCCAGGTGGCTTCATCCTCGGTATGGTGGCTCCACTGAACTTTGCAAAACTTGATAACCTTGCTGCGAGTAACTCGGCTGGCAAATTTGAGAATCCTGATTGCTTTCTCCTCACATGTCAAATCACTGTCTAACTGAATTGCTTCCAGTGGCACTGTATCTCTTAGAGGAATATCGGCCATCTCTGCATGGCACTTCTTCAACTGAGAAACGTGAAACACATCATGAACTCCCGACAGTCCTTCGGGTAACTCCAACTTGTAGGCAACCTCTCCCATATGTTCCAAAACTCGGTATGGTCCTACAAATCTCGGGGCTAGCTTTCCCTTGACTCCAAAACGCTTAACTCCTCGCAGAGGTGACACTCGTAGATATGCTCTGTCTCCGATTTTATAGGCTATATCCTTGTGTTTTGAGTCAGCATAACTCTGCTGCCTGGATTGAGATACTTTCAGCCTATCACGAATCATCTTAACCTTCTCTTCAGATTCTTTGATCAAATCCGGTCCAAACAACTCACGGTCTCCAACTTCATCCCACATCAATGGTGTTCTGCACCTTCTTCCGTACAGGGCTTCAAATGGTGCCATCTTCAAACTGGCCTGGTAGCTGTTATTGTACGAGAACTCCGCGTAGGGTAAATTATCATCCCAACTAGACCCGTTGTCTAGCGCACAAGCTCTCAACATGTCCTCCAGAATTTAATTGACTCTCTCAGTCTGTCCATCTGTCTGTGGATGAAAGGCTGTACTGAACTCTAGCCTGGTTCCCAAAGTCTGGTGCAACTGATGCCAAAACTTTGAAGTAAACTGTGTTCCTCTATCTGATATGATGGTCCTCGGAACTCCATGCAGACATACGATCCTGGTCATGTATATCTTGGCCAACTTCGCACTTATATATGTGGTTTTCACTGGGATAAAGTGAGCTACTTTGGTCAAGCGATCCACTACTACCCAGATAGAATCATATCCCGATTGGGTCCTGGGTAATCCGGAATAAAATCCATGCCAAGCTTATCCCACTTCCATTCGAGTATCGGCATAGACTGCAGTAATCCTGCTGGTTTCTGATGTTTTGCCTTCACTCTCTGACATACATGACATACGGCTACATACTCGGCAATATCCTTCTTCATTCCAGTCCACCAGAAATGCTCCTTCAAATCCAAATACATCTTAGTGTTTCTGGGGTGTATCGAGTATGGCGAGTCATGAGCTTCTTGAAGTATCAACTTCCTGATCTCTGCTTTATTGGGCACATAAATGGGTCCTCAAACCACAAGGTGTCATGCTCATCCTCACGAAAACCTTTGGCCTTTCCTTTGCTCATTCTCTCCTTTATCTCAGCAATTTCCTTGTCATCCTTCTGAGCTTCACGAATCTTTCCCAACAATGTAGACTGAACTTCCATCGCTGCAACAAAACCACTAGGAACAATCTCCAAACAAAGTTCCCTAAGATCCTTGGCTATCTCCTTTGGCATCCCTCCCATCAAGAGAGTATTGACATAACTTTTCCGGCTCAAAGCGTCTGCTACGACATTGGCCTTTCCTGGGTCATAATGCAGCTTCATGTCATAATCCTTTATAAGCTCCAACCATCTCCTCTGTCTGAGGTTCAGCTCCTTCTGGGTGAAAATGTACTTCAAACTCTTATGATCCATATACACATCGCAACGGTTTCCAATAAGAAAATGTCTTCGGGTCTTAAGCACATGCACTATGGCTGCTAATTCCAAATCATGCGTGGCATAATTCAACTCATGCGATCGAAGCTGTTGTGAGGCATATGAAACAACTCTTCCGTCTTGCATAAGTACTCCTCCAAGTCCTAAGTGAGATGCGTCGCGATACACTTGGAAATCCTTGCGTATATCCGGCAGAATCAACACCGGGGTTGTAGTCAGACGTTTATTTCAACTCCTGGAAACTGGCCTCACATTCTTCTGTCCATTTGAACCTGGTGTCCTTCTTCAGCAACTCCATCATGGGCTTCGCGATTTTAGAGAAATTCTCAATAAATCTCCGGTAATATCCTGTTAGTCCAAGAAAACTGCGGATCTCTCCAACTGAAGTGGGTGCCAACCACTCCGTGACAGACTGAACCTTGGTAGGATCCAATGCTATACCCTCTGCTGATATAACATGTCCAAGAAATCCAACTTCCTTCAACCAAAAGTCGCATTTGCTGAACTTGGCATACAACTGATGTTCTCTGAGTTTTTCGAGAACTAAACACAAATGCTCCTTGTGTTCCTCTTCATTCTTAGAGTATACTAAAATATCATCAATGAACACCACGACAAACTTATCCAAGAACTCCATGAACACCTTGTTCATCATACTCATAAAATAGGCAGGGGCATTAGTCAATCCAAATGACATAACCATATACTCATATAGCCCGTACCTTGTGGTGAAAGCTGTCTTAGGTATATCCTTTTCTCGAATCTTCAGCTGGTGATATCTTGATCGCAGGTCGATCTTCGAGAACACTTTAGCTCCTTGTAACTGGTCAAACAAATCATTGATCATCGACAGTGGGTACTTGTTCTTGATGTCACTTCATTCAACGCACGATAATCAACAACCATTCTCAATGATCCATCCTTCTTCTCAACTAAGAGTACTAGGGCTCCCCATGGTGATGAACTCCATCGGATGTAACCTTTCTCCAATAACTCCTTAATCTATTTCTTGATCTCCTCCAAATCATTCATGGGCATTCGGTATGGTCTCTTTGATATAGGCCCGGTGCCTGGCAACAACTCTATCAAAAACTGGATGTCTCGATCTGGCGGCATGCCTGGTAACTCCTCTGGAAATACATCTAGGTAATCCTTCACAACGGGCACTTCCTCCTGAACAACTCCCGTGAGAGAATTTACTTGGGTTCTCCTTGGCGCATGCCTGGATACATACTTGATCCTTTTTCCCTCCGGGGTGGTAAGCAGAATTAACTTACTGGCGCAATCAATGTTTCCTCCATTCATCGACAGCCAATCTATTCCTAGTATCACATCCAATCCTTGTCACTCCAGAATTATCAAGTCAGAGGGGAAAACATTACTACCTATGGTTAATGGCATCTGAAAACATCCACTGCTTGCCATATACTCAGCTCCGGGTGAGGTTACTAGCATAGGTGTCCTAAGAACTTTAGTGGGCAACTTATACTTATCCACAAATCCCCTTGATATGTATGAATGCGATGCACCAGTATCAAAAAGAATGATTGCAGTAAATGACTTAACTAAAAACTTACCGATAACTGCATCTGGTTGCTCTTAAACATCCTCCATGTTCATGTGGTTCACTTGTCCTTTGTTAAATGGATTGGGCTTCTTCCCAGAGCTCCCATTACCATTTCCGTTCTTTGCTTCAGGGAACTCAGTGGCATAGTGTCCAGTCTTCCCGCACTTGAAACAAGTAATATGACTTAGGTCCCTCTTGGCGGGTGTGGCTGGATTGGAGCGGTTCTGATTGCTGCTTGCTCCATTCATATTTCCATTCTTTGGGCCATTATGATTATGAGAACTTCCTCCATTGTGAGTGTGGCCTCCATGGTTATGGGTAAGCCCTCCCGAGTTTAGGGTAAAGCGAGGCTTCTGCTGAGCTCCTGAATTGTACTTCCCTTGTCCATATTTCCTCTTGCGACTCTCTATCTGCTGCTGCTTCCCTTCGATCATGAGAGCTTTATCTACCAACTCCTGGTAGTTGTTAAATGTTGCCACCATTAACTGCATACTCATCTCATCATTCATCCCTTCCATAAACTTCTCATGCTTCGCGGCATCAGTGGCCACATCATCTGGGGCATAGTGGGATAACTTGCTAAACTCATTCACGTACTGCCCCACAATACGGTTCCCTTGGCGTAAGTTGCGAAACTCACACTTCTTCATGCTCATAGCTCCAGTTGAGACGTGGGATGTGCGGTATGCTTGCTGAAACTGATCCCATGTGATATTGGCTATAGGAAAAGTGGATGTGTAATTCTCCCACCATGAGGCTGTTGGTCCATCCAATTGGTGTGCGGCAAAATGCACCTTCTCAGCATCTGTGCAACCTGCGGTGGTCAACTCCCTTCCAATCCTACGCAGCCAGTCATCCGCAACTATTGGCTTGGCGCTACTGGAAAACACCGGCTGCTGCAACCTCAGAAAACGGGCTAAGTTGTCAACTGGCGGTGGTGGCGGCGGGTTGTTGTTGTTGTTGCCTTGGTTCTGAACTAACAACTACATCAAGGCATTCTGCTGCTGGATCAACTGAGTGAGCTCCGGTTGGAAGACAAATCCGGTAGCACGTCTCGGAGGCATCTGATGGGTTTAGAGGGAAGAGATTAGAATAGAATGAGGTCTAGTGAGAAAGCACTACCCATATGCACATGACACAAACACAATCATATCATATCACCCAATCAATCAAGCAAGGGCATACAATCGGTCTAACTATCGTTACAATGCTCAGACTATACTATATACATGGGGAAAATTCTACTTGATCATATGGTGGTCTACTAGAAATTTTGATCAGTGGAAGACTCCATAATATCTACTCCAGCTTCATCTTCATAGTCATCATCACTACTGTCGGGGTCGGAGTCGGTGTCGTCGATGATGATGTAGTCTTCAGAACGTATCTCCTTGGGTTCATCGTCATCTCTTCCTAGTGCGGGGTCTCCCATGAACACTTCGATCTTCTTTATCAGGTCGTCATTCTTCTCCAATTGTATTGCGATTTCCTCCTCATATCCGTCGTGCGTAGACTTGAGTTACTCTTCTAGCTCCATGTTCCTGGTCATCGCCTTCTTCAAATCTATCATGTTTGCGCACATCTGGTTCTCCTGGCGTCGAATGTGCTGGTTTAACTCCTAGATGAAAGCTGCAATAGACCTGTCCTTCCTGGTACTGATCATCTCCCATTGCTCATCTCGGCGCCCACATATCTGGTAGATAGTGTCCTTCAGCTCCTGTTTGTAGACTTCTCCAATAAGTCCTATAGCAATGTGGGCTACCATACTCTTGCCTAGACTCCAGGTTGGTGCATCAAAGGAAAACTCTATGGGCTTAGTGACTGGTGTGAATGTCCTTCCTGGGACTTGAACTCGAATCATCCAGCGCTCCTCTTCTGGTAAAGTGGCGGTGTAGGTCCTGGTGAAGCTTGGTATTCCAATATTCAGGTACCTAGTGACTTCCTTCAAGTGTCGTCCAAAAGGTCTATCTTCATCCGGTTGTGCAAACTTGTTCCTCGAGTCTGCCATCCTAAAGAGTAGAAAATGGAGAGGAGTCAGCAATGAGTAGAGAAGAGTGGCCTATGGCTTTTCTTAGTGGTCATGTCCTACATTCAGTGTGTGCTCTGATACCATCTTGTAGCGACCCGACCTTAGACGGTCAAATCTCTGTGCTTCAGTATCATCCCTGGATCGGTAATGGCGACACACACAGTACTTGAAGGATTTATAACAAAGTAGGAATCACACACTTATTACACCGAATGTCTCAAGAGAGAACTTATTACAATAAATATGGCTTAAGGCCATCTAATACGATAACAGCGGAAGGCTTGGAAGATAAACTGAGTCCATCAACTCCAACGGCATAGCTGAGTGCACGACAACGGCCTAGCGAACCTTACTCCTCGTCTAAAAAGTCTGCCACATGATACGTTGCAGCCTGAAAACGGGTCAGCACATGGAATATGCTGGTAATGTAACATAGTAGAGTAATGAACAGATAAATGCTATCACTACATGCATATATGGCTGGTGGAGGCTGTATGGTTAATATGTTTTGCGAAAAGCCAATTTTTTCCTACAACAAAAGAATATATTTTATTTAACTATCATGGTAGTTGAAACATCATTGAGAACGTTCCTCCAACTCAATCCCAATTAAAGTAATTATCAACCCAACAAAATTAATTTAGAGTGTTGAGATCCATATGATAATCCAAGAACCAGATACTCAAGATGTCCATAACCGGGGACACGGCTAACCATGATTAGTTTGTACACTCTGCAGAGGTTTGCACACTTTTCCACACAAGACTCTATCTCCTCCGTAAGATTTCTCGCACTACATGGTGTTTGAGAAACGGATGACCAAGACACAGTCTTTCAGAAACAATAAATCTAACCTAGGGTGGACAGTTACACCTACTTTCCCTCTACATCTGCTAGCCCACCACTGGAAGAGGTCATGCAACATACTCAACTATGCTAGAGCCCATAATAGCTTGTGGCTGCATACGGAAGTTTCTAGCATGAATAATCTTATGATCCCTTTCGCCCTGGGTGGCGGACCGTAGGATGATCACACGGGTACTCTGGGTTATCCTAGGACAACACTGGATTCTCCAGGTGCCCACAAGCAATCCACCCAGATGTGTATTAAAGTTGCCACCTTAAGTTGAACCATTAATTAACAAACTCACATCTGTCATGGATCCACTCAAACCCAAACCAAGTCTACGAGCATAGCATAGGAATATAAGCATAACGTAGAAGTAACTCCCAAGGGTTTGATAGTAAAACAGGTAATAGGTTCTACCTCATCAACTACTTCCCAATACCCACAAGTTAACACTTCGTAATCATGCAATGTTTGAGGATTGGAACTAATGCGTAAAAACTGGGTATGAAAGAAGTATGATCACTGTGTTAGTTGCCTTGCCGATGATCCGCAAAACCTAGTGACTCGTATTAGCACGCTTCGTACTCCGGGAATTCTATTGCAAACAAAAAATAGCATACATAGGCAATCAAGAAATGAAGCACGGGTAAAACTCAAATAAGAAGATCTAAACAGAAAGTTCAGATGAAGAACTCTGGTTTGCAAAAAAATCAAATGAAACGGAGCAACGAAACTCAAACTACGAAAGAAACAAGATCCAATTACTAATCTAGACTAAAGTCAAATTTTACTATATCAAAATCTTGTTCAAGTTGGTTAAACAGAAAGAGGGCTTCGAGACGAAGACCTAGGCGCTTGAATCGCCTGATTCTGAAAAACGAGCGAAAAGATAAACTAAAACTAAGATCAGGGCAGAAATCGCGATCGAGAATAATCGCGGAAAAACCCTAGAAAAAGAAAAACAGACGAACAGGCTAACGAACGAACGTTTGCTGTCTGTGACTAACGGACGAACAACGTTCGTTAAAACAAACATACAGACGAACGTCCGCTATTTAGCTAAACCGCGAAAAGCCGAACAAAAACCGATCTAAAAAAATAAAAACCGAATCTTAGGGTTTTCGAAAAAACCGAGCGGCTTTTTAACGAAAACCGGCGGCGGCGGGCAGATACCTCGGCGAGGTCCGGCGGGGTCGGCGGCGAGCGGATCCGGCGGCGCGACTTGGGCCTCGGGGGTCGCGGGCCTCGGCTTATAAAGCCGCCCGGGCGCAGTGTCCAGGTCGGACACATCCCGGTAAGTCGGTTGCGTTTTTTTTATAAAACCCGACGCAGAAAAACAAGGAAAAGAAATAATAAATGGACTCCAAAAATCCTGAAATAATTTTTCCCTGTCCTCTAAAATCATAACAGACAAAGTGAACATTTATTTGGGCCTCTAATGCAATTTTGAAAAACGCATATTTTCCCTAATTCAAATAAAATAGCGATAAAACCCAAATAAAATATATTATTTGATTTTAGTATTTTTTTCTCCAATATTTCATTTATTTTGGAGAAGCCATATTATCTCCTCTCGTTTATTTTTTGTATGAAATATTTTCAAAGAGAAAAATAATTAAAACCAAAGTGATCCTTGTTTCGATATTTGAGAAAAATTCAAATATGAGAACTAGGAAATCCACAACTCTCTCTGAGGGTCCTTGAGTTGCTTAGGATTTCGAGGATCGCAAAATGAAATGCAATAAAGTATGATATGCATGAATGACCTATGTATAACATTCCAAATTGAAAATTTTGGATGTTACACCCCAACTCCATATATTCACTTCTGGGAAGAAAAAAATTAGAGAGAAGGATTCATCACGTTTTACGATATGGAGCAGCCACCAAGCCCTAATCTTACTCGGGAGGGCTGATCTGGAGTCCGTTCGGGGCTCTGGAGAGGGGAATCCGTTGCCATCGTCATCATCAACCATCCTCCATCACCAATTTCATGATGCTCTCCGCCGTGCGTGAGTAATCCCATCATAGGCTTGCTGGACAGTGATGGGTTGGATGAGATTTACCATGTAATCGAGTTAGTTTTGTTAGGGTTTGAACCCTAGTATCCATTATGTTTTCAGATTGATGTTGCTATGACTTTGCTATGCTTAATGCTTGTCACTAGGGTCGGAGTGCCATGATTTCAGATTTGAACCTATTATGTTTTCATGAATATATGTGAGTTCTTGATCCTATCTTGCAAGTCAATAGTCACCTACTATGTGTTATGATCCGACAACCCCAAAGTGACAATAATCGGGACAACTCCCGGTGATGACCGTAGTTTGAGGAGTTCATGTATTCACTAAGTGTTAATGCTTTGGTCCAGTACTCTATTAAAGGGAGGCCTTAATATCCCTTAGTTTCCAAAAATAGGACCCCGCTGCCACGGGAGGGTAGGACAAAAGATGTCATGAAAGTTCTTTTCCATAAGCACGTATGACTATGTTCGGAATACATGCCTACATTACATTGATGAACTGGAGCTAGTTCTGTGTCACCCTATGTTATAACTGTTGCATGAGGAATTGCATCTGATATAATTATCCATCATTGATCCATTGCCTATGAGCTTTTCACATATTGATCTTTGCTTAGTTACTTTTCCGTTGCCATTGTTACGATTGCCACAAAAACTGCTACTGTTACTTTTGCCACCATTACCGTTACTTCCATACTACTTTGCTACTAAATACTTTGCTGCAGATATTAAGTCTTGCAGGTGTGGTTGAATTCACAACTCAACTGCTAATACTTGAGAATATTATTTGGCTCCCCTTGTGTCGTATCAATAAATTTGGGTTGAGTACTCTACCCTCGAAAACTGTTGCGATCCCCTATACTTGTGGGTTATCAATCATCATACCGAGCTTGTCAAACATTCATAATGTCTGCATCTGCTCCTGCAATAGGTCTGTCACCTAGCGGTGCAATAAGGACATAATTCTTCCATGCAGCAATGAGGATAATCCTCAGATCACGGACCCAATCTGCATCATTGCTACTATCATCTTTCAACTTAGCTTTCTCTAAGAACATATCAAAATAAAACAGGGGAGCTATACGCGAGCTATTGCTACAACATAGATATGCAAACACTATCAGGACTAAGTTCATGATAAATTAAGTTCAATTAATCATATTACTTAAGAACTCCCACTTAGATAGACATCCCTCGAGTCATCTAAATGATCACGTGATCCAAATCAACTAAACCATGTCCGATCATCACGTGAGATGGAGTAGTTTTCAATGGTGAACATCTCTATGTTGATCATATCTACTATATGATTCACGTTCGACCTTTCGGTCTCTAGTGTTCCGAGGCCATGTCTGTACATGCTAGGCTTGTCAAGTTAACCCGAGTATTCCGCATGTGCAAAACTGTCTTGCACCCGTTGTATGTGAATGTAGAGCCTATCACACCCGATCATCACGTGGTGTCTCAGCACGACGAACTGTCGCAATGGTGCATACTCAGGGAGGACACTTGTACCTTGAAATTTTAGTAAGGGATCATCTTATAATGCTACTGTCGTACTAAGCAAAATAAGATGCATAAAATAAAAACATCACATGCAATCAAAATATGTGACATGATATGGCCATCATCATCTTGTACCTTTGATCTCCATCTCCAAAGCACCGTCATGATCTCCATCTTCACTGGCTTCACACCTTGATCTCCATCGTAGCATCGTTGTTGCCTCGCCAACTATTGCATCTACAACTATCGCTAACACATAGTGATAAAGTAAAGCAATTACATGGCTATTGCATTTCATACAATAAAGCGGCAACCATAAGGCTCCTGCTAGTTGCCGATAACTTTTACAAAACATGATCATCTCATACAATAACGTATATCACATCATGTCTTGACCATATCACATCACAACATGCCCTGCAAAAACAAGTTAGACGTCCTCTACTTTGTTGTTGCAAGTTTTACGTGGCTGCTACGGGCTTCTAGTAAGAACCATTTTTACCTATGCATCAAAACCACATCGATGATTTATCAAGTTTGTTGTTTTAACCTTCAACAAGGACCGGGCGCAGTCAAATTTGATTCAACTAAAGCTGAAGAAATAGACACCTGCCAGCCACCTTTATGCAAAACTAGTTGCGTGTCTGTCGGTGGAACCGGTCTCATGAACGTGGTCATGTAAGGTTGGTCCGGGCCGCTTCATCCAACAATACCACTGAATCAAAATAAGACATTGGTGGTAAGCAGTATGACGACCACCGCCCACAACTCTTCGTGTTCTACTCGTGTATACCGTCTATGCATAGACCTGGCTCGGATGCCACTGTTGGGGAATGTAGCATGCAATTTCGAAAAAATTCTATACTCACGCAAGATCTATCTAGGAGATGCATAGCAACGAGAGGTGGAGAGTGTGTCCATGTACCCTTGTAGACCGAAAGCATAAGCGTTTGACAACGCAGTTGATATAGTCGAACTTTTCTCGTTTCAACCGATCAAGTACTGAATGTATGGCACTGATACATCTCCAACGTATCTATAACTTTTGATTGTTCCATGCTGTTATATTATCATTATTGGATGTTTTATAATCATTTTATATCATTTTTTGGTACTAACCTATTGACATAGTGCCAAGTGCCAGTTGCTGTTTTTTTCCATGTTTTTTACATCACAAAAAATCAATATCAAACGAATTCCAAATGCCACGAAACTTTACGGAGATTTTTTATGGACTAGAAGACACCTAATGGGACCTGGATGCGCCTGGGGGGTGCTCCGAGGAGAGCACAACCCACCAGGGCGCACCAGGAGGCCCTGGCGCGCCCTGGTGGCTTGTGCCCACCTTGGGTGTCCATGGACCACCTCTTTGCTCTATAAATACCCCAATATTACCAAAACCCTAGGGGAGTCGATGAAATATTGATCCAGCCACCGCAGAGTCTAGAACCACCAGATCCAATCTAGACACCATCTCGGATGGGGTTCACCACCTCCATTGGTGCCTCTCCAATGATGCATGAGTAGTTATTTGTAGACCTTCGGGTCCGTAGTTAGTAGCTACTCATGGATGGCTTCCTCTCTCTCGCTTGATTCTCAATACAGTGGTCTCTTGGAGATCCCTATGATGTAACTCTTTTTGCGGTGTGCGCTGGGATATGATGAGCTTTGAGTTTATGATCAGTTATATCTTTTTATATCCATGAAAGTATTTGAGTTTCTTTGATCTCTTTTATGCATGATATCTTATAGCCTCGTATTTCTTCTCTGATATTTGGGTTTTGTTTGGCCAACTTGATCTATTTATATTGCAATGGGAAGAGGTGCTTTGTAGTGGGTTTGATCTTACGGTGCTTGATCCCAGTGACAGAAGGGGAACCGACACGTATGTATCATTGCTACAAAGGATAAAACAATGCAGTCTATCTCTACATAGATAGATCTTGTCTACGTCACGTCATCGTTCTTATTGCATTACTCTATTTCTCCATGAACTTAATACACTAGATGCATGATGGATAGCAGTCGATGTGTGGAGCAATAGTAGTAGATGCAGGCAGGAGTCGGTCTACTAATCTTGGACATGATGCCTATGTAATGATCAATGCCTGGATATCGTCATGATTATTTGAAGTTCTATCAATTGCCCAACAGTAATTTGTTCACCCACCATTTGCTATTTTTCTTGAGAGAAGCCACTAGTGAAACCTACGGCCCCCGGGTCTCTTTCTCATATAGTTGCCTTTGCGTTCTACTTTTCTTTTGCATTTATTTTCAGATCTATTAATCCAAAAGTACAAAAATACCTTGCTGCAATTTATTCTTATTTATTTATTTACTTATTTTATTTGGCATTCGATCTATCAATATCAACAATTTTATCTCACGTTCGTTTTCCCATCTTGGGGAGCCGCTACCCGGAAGGGATTGACAACCCCTTTTACACGTCGGGTTGCGAGTAGTTGTTATTTGTGTGCAAGGGCTGATTACGTTGTGTTGCTTGGTTCTCCTACTGGTTCGACAACCTTGATTTCATATCTGAGGGAAATACCTACCACCGTTGTGCTGCATCATCCCTTCCTCTTTGGGGAAATACCGATGTATCTTCGAGCGACATCCGGCACCTCCGAGTTCTGCACACGTTCAGCTCGATGACGTCCCCCAAACTCTTGATCATGCAAAGTGTGGAAGGAGAGTTTCATTAGCACGACGGCGTGGTAACTGTGATGGTGAAGTGATCTACGCAGGGCTTCGCCTAAGCACTACGTGAATATGACTCGAGGCATAAACTATGGAAGGGGGCGCCGCACACGGCTAACAATGTTTGTTGTGTGTTCTAGCGGTGCCCCCCCCTGTCCACATATATATAGGTTGGAGGGGAGGAGAGGCAGCCAAGGGGGCACCCCAAGCAGGAGGAATCCTAATTGGGGTCCTCCCAATTCGGCCTCCCCCCTTTCCTATTCCTATTCGGAGTAGGAAGGGAAGAGGGGGAAGGGGGAAACCTATTCCCTTTTTCATTTCCTTCTTCCCCTTTCCTTCTCCAATTTGGCCAGCCCATATGGGCGGGCGCACCAGCCCCTTAATGGCTGGTGTGTTTCCCCTCTTGGCCCATTAGGCCCATATAGCTTGCCGGGGGTTGCCCGGAACCCCTTCCGGTGACCCGATACGTACCCGGTACCCCCAGAACACTTCTGGTGTCTGAATACTATCGTCCTATATATGAATCTTTACCTCTTGACCATTTCGAGACTCCTCGTCATGTTTTTGATCTCATCCAGGACTCCGAACAACATCCGTTCACCAAATCACATAACTCATATAATACAAAATTGTCCTCTAATATTAAGCATGCGGACCCTACAGGTTCGAGAACTATGTAGACATGACCGAGACACCTCTCCGATCAATAAACAATAGCGGAACCTGGATGCTCATATTGGTTCCTACATATTCTATGAAGATCTTTATCGGTCAAACCGTAATGACAACATACGTTATTCCCTTTGTCATCGGTATTTTACTTGCCCGATATTCGATCGTCGGTATCTTCATACCTAGTTCAATCTCGTTACCGACAAGTCTCTTTACTCATTCCATAATGCATCATCCAGCAACTAACTCATTAGTCACATTGCTTGCAAGGCTTATCATGATGTGCATTACCGAGAGGGCCCAGAGATACCTCTCCGATACTCAGAGTGACAAATCCTAATCTTGATCTATGCCAACCCAACAAACACCTTCGGAGATACCTGTGGAGCATTTTATAATCACCCAGTTATGTTGTGATGTTTGATAGCACACAAGGTATTCCTCCAGTATTCGGGAGTTGCATAATCTCATAGTCAAAGGAATATGTATAAGTCATGAAGAAAGCAATAGCAATAAAACTGAACGATCATAATGCTAAGCTAACGGATGGGTCTTGTCCATCACATCATTCTCCTAGTGGTGTGATGTGACAGCCTGGTTTTTGCCCTCTCCTCTTTGCCTGATTTTCAGTTCAATTGATTTTGAAATTTGGAGTTTTGAATCTTTTCATATGGACTTGAACACTTGGGTACCCCTTGGCTTTCACCCAAGTGCCTCATTTCCCTCTCTAACTATCATTTCCTCTCTGGTTCTACTCAAAATAATATTTTGAATATTTTTCTTAAATGAAAAATATTCATTTCCTTCTCTTAAACCCTAGCCAGCTCATTGTGCTCCAAAGCAACCCTAATTTTTCTTGCCCACAAAAATCTGAGAAAATTCACAAATATTCTTTGAACCCTAGGTCACCTTCCTGAGCAAAAATATTTCACCACTTTTTGGAATATTTTTTCTACAGAAAATATTTTCTATTGTGGACAGAAATGGTAGTTTCTACAGCAACTACCATTTTACTTGCTCCATTGTGGCTGATTTTTCGTGTGCATCATCACCTTAGTAGATCATTGCTAACCTCCAAAGAACAGATCCCAACTCCTAGTAGTTTGACCATAGTAAGCTCTCAAAGTTACTGATCAAAAACTTACCAGGCAGTTGAAATATATTCTACTATGCATGAGATCAAACCCAAGTGTGGTAAACTCTAGAACTACCACGAAAAACATGCCAGACATGAAGTTTCGACTTAGATCAGCCTGAGGGCAGAGTTCACGCGGTAACCACGCATGTGCACTATGCCAACCGGCATGTTGACGCGCTCTGCGTCACGCCCGAGCTTTTGTTGCTCGCATGCTGCTTCCCCATCTGCCTAGCCTTGCCAAAATGTGCCACAATCGTCGTCCCGAACCTCTTAACTCCCTCCTGGCACTCGTCGAGGCCGGATCTCGCTGCAGCGAGCACATGCGCGGTTTGGCCAACGCAACAGTGCACGGCGCACTGTTCTCGTCGCTTTCCCCTCGCCCATGTGCTCGTCCCCGCTCGCCCACACTTCCCGCATGAGCTGCGTCGCCTTCTCCTCCTCTCATTGATGCCGTTCATCGTCGGGCGCCGTGTACAGGTGTCCACCGGCGGAGCCCGAACCCCCCTCGACGCTCGGCTCTAAATAGTGCCCTCCCCAGCCTCCTCGAGCATCACCCACTCCTCTCATACACTCCACGATCTTGTAGAAGCCGTAGCCCAGCCTGGCAGGCCGCGGGCCACCGTCCCAGAGCTCGAGCTCATCGGTGATCCCCTCGGGTCGTCTCCGTAGCTCCAGCCCCTCCCATGCTTGGGCAACCCTTCCAAGGCCTGCTCTGCTCTGCGGTGGTGTTGTTCCGCCTGGTTGGAGCCCCTGGAGTCACCTCTGTTCGCCGTCGTCTTCGTCTCCAGCAACCTCCATTCTCTGCCTCCGGTATAGAGGCTGATTCCGACGCCGTCCGACCACCCCTAGCCACTCTACGGGTACGAGCAGGTGTGCCTCCGTCTCCTCTCTCGATCCCTCCCTCTTGTTTTGGCCAAGAAGCCCTCATCACCGGCGTGTGCTCTGGCAAAGGCACACCGTCCTCTGTTTCCTTCTTCCCCTCCCCCTCACCTGACTAGCGGGACCCGCTAGTCAGCCACTCAGTACGCGTGTGAAGCGGTACGAGTGGTAGCGCCCGTGAGGCTTTACGCCTTCGACGTCACCCCCCAGTTTGTTTACTTAAATTCAAATTTCATATTTTTTTCAGAGAGCTTCAAACAACCAAAACTCTTTAACCATAAGTCCAAATGAATTGATTCTTTTTGCATTGTGTTCTTTGTAATGAAATCTAGCAGCTCACCAAAAATGGGATTTTTCCCTGCTGTCTAGATTTTCTGGTGAATTTCAGAAGGGTTCTTGATGTTTTCTTTTTGTGTTTATAAATGTTTTCAAAGAGTGAAGCTTGTCTTGAGGATCACCAGGAGGCTTGTGAACCTCATCTGCACTAAGGCAAGCCACAACAACATTTTCATGGTGACATTACAATATTTGTGATATTACAACTTGAATGAATGATTTAATCCATGCATTTAGATCACTATTATATTATTTATATTCTATTGGTTGCTTGCTTAAGTTGTCATGCTTAGTTTACAGAAAGGTTGAAGCTATCTAAGCTGGTAAAGTAACAAGAAGTAAATTTTGTTATGATGAAGTAATATAGGTATGAATATAAGTAATTATTTGGAGTTACTCTTTTTGCATGAGAAAAATGATAAATGTGCTAGAAAAGATTCTGTTTAAAGTGAGGTTTAATGCTAACCAGCTAAGTGTCATGAGTTGTTGATGTTTATGCTTAGTGTGGATATAGTTGACCCAGTTATTTCCGATGGTATATGATGCATATGTTTGTGTTGCACTTGCATGGCATGTTATGACACCGGTTACTTTCACGTTAAGTTGAACCTATTAATAACCCAACTTGAATATATCGTTGACCAGGTCGTGGTGCCAATGAATCAAGTTTTTCCTAGTGCAACCACATTTGCCTTTATGGGAAGGCCTTTATTTGGTCCGTTGTCATGCCTCTGGTCGGTGCCTCCAACGAGGGAAGGTTATGAGCGTGTGGTACCCTGGCCCGGTAAGTAGACATAACCTTGAGTGCCCGTCGTTGAGATTATGGTACCATGTCCCCGTGTGGGACGTTTATGTTTTGGCCACGACGGTGGTCGTTGGTGTCTTTGGTAGACACGGGGCCACCGAGGACTAGCCCGATGGGGAATGGGTCGAAGTGGCCGGGAGAGTGTCATGGCAATGGAGGGGTTTCGTCGGAATGCCGTTGGTCCACCCGAATGGGAGTGCGAGGCCATGGATTCCGTGGTGTGGGTATAGTGCGCTACCTCTGCAGAGTGTATTAATCTATCGATAGCCGAGTCCACGGTTACGGACACGCTCGAAAGTAGGTCACACCATGGGTCAACGTTTAATAAATCTTGCACACTAAGTTATGAACTTTGCACGGTTGATGATGGCGGGAAGGTCATCTTACCATTTGAGACCAAGCATTGGTTGTGGTTGTGATCGCCGGAAGGATCACCGTTTGAGACCAAATGTTGGTCGTGGTTGTGGTCGCCAAAAAGATCACGAGGTATCCCTAGTTAAGACCATGAGGTTGGTACGTTTTTGATCCAAGAGCGATCACCGTTGGTAAGCCAGTCCGAGGGATTGTTCTCACAAAAGCATGATCACAACATGTTGGTGATATTGTTGCATTACTAATAATTGGTTAATTATCATAATATTGTTTGTCATTATGTTTATGCTTGTTGTGAGCTTGCAAGTACATTCAATGTACTGACCTGGCGTGTCATGCCAGATTTCAGGAAAGTCTCATTGGAAAGGAGTGCTGTTCGAGTCTAGATTGTGTCCACATTGGTGTCCCTGTGCTATGGAGTTCCGCTACGATGTTGTTCCGCTGCCGCGTAGTTGTTATGATCGAGGCCCCTTTATGTTCACTAAATAATGTACATATTGTTCAGCTGCACCGTGTGTGCCGCTTGGCCTCGCTACCTGTTGTAATATAAACTTTGATCCGCTAGCATCAATAAAGTGGTTGTTTTCTGTACCAAGATGTTGTGTGTTGCCAGAAGACATGGTCTCTGGGCTGGCAATGCAGTGTAAACCGGTTGCTCTGAGCCGGGTTGCCACAACGCTTGGTATCAGAGCCACGTTAATTGTAGGCCACGCTAGACTACGACGTGTTAACTGGACGTTAGATACAAGTTTAAGTTGAGTGCCGGTAGCATTTGTAGCTGGTTGTTGCATTGCATGCGCTTGTTCTATTTTTATGCTAACCTGCTAATGGTTGTTAGTGTAGATAGCTCCGGTGTCGTATTCGTGCCAGTTGCAGCTGATGTCATACACGTCGCCGCATCTTCTTCGTAACGTGTGGCGTCGGCTGTACCCCCTCGGCGACAACCCAGTCTATCGTGTGTACCGGGAGCGTCTAGCTGACTCACTGTATATATGAGTATCACGCAGTGGTTACTCTGCGCACCAGTTCTGATTCCAGCACTTACACTCATACCTCTCGGAGCGGTTACGCTTCTACCGACTCCACATGCCCGGGGGCTCCTGTTGGTGTACAAAAAGAGGAGTACACTTTTTGTACCCCTATAACTGTGCACGGGCAGTCTGAGCCACGGGCACCACCACACCAAGCAAGGAAAGGGAGGTGAGCCAGGGTAAGACCGAACCTCAAGAGAACTAGAATGATGCCAAGGCCAAGACCACGAAGAGCAAAGGGAACAAAGTGGACTCCCCCGGCAAGATCCTTGCCGGGGGACAGTTCTAGCAGCCCCAGCAAGACCCTTGCCGCGGCAACTCATCCCATGCCTACGGAGCAAGTCACCCTTGAGTCCACTGCCCCCAAAGGGCAAGGATTCGGGAGACATCCCCATGGTGGCATGCAGATCTTCGTGAAGACATTCAAGATCAGATACGCACTAAGGAGACGACAACCCTTAGCGGGATCCCAGCCAAGGAAGACCACAAGGCCCCCGGCAAGCGCCTTGCCGAGGATGACAGCAGGCGCCTCGGCAAGACCCTTGTCGGGGCCCCGGCAAGGCCCTTGCCGAGGACACTCACAGGGCCACCATCAGGCCCACGCCGACTAAACCTCCACCACCGCATGCATGCAGTTGCCGACCCAACCAGCTAGGTAGGCACCTCCGTGGCGGCATGCAGATCTTCGTGAAGACCCACCACTACGCCACCTCAGCTGCCTGCCTACCTACATGGCATCGCAGGCATCGCTGGCCAGGGCGCGTGTCGACGCAAGAAGGAGCGGCGATGGACGATTACAGGTTTCTCCCCCGTCCCCGATAAAGCAAGGACACCTAAGCAAGACACATTAAATGCGCCTTGTCATGTAATGCAAGGGATAACCTCGCATCACTATACCCTTTCCACCTCATGTGTGCCACTGTGGCATCCCCTTTTTTCTATAAAAGGAGGCCCGAGGCAACCAGGAGGAGGATTCGGCTTTTTGGAGCTCCTCACGCCCCATAGCTAGCTCAAGAACACCTATATACAATCCACCAAAGAGGAGTAGGGTTTTACGCATCCTTGTGGCCCAAACCTAGATAAACAAACTGTGGGCTACCTGTTAGATCCACTCTTCCCAGGACCCCGTGCCCCGCTAACCGTAGTAGGGATTCTTGTGATCCCATAGGTGTCGTTCCGCACCGACATCTTTGGCGCGCCAGGTAGGGGGCGCAATTGTGAGAATCGGCTCTAGTAATCAGCCCGGCACTCCTTCGTCTTCGTGGCCCTTGGAGAGGGAAGGAGGCCGGAAGATCAGCGCTCGAGCGACTACAAACAGAAGCTAAGTTGCACTGAACCCCTATTTGTTCTATCCTTCTTATATGAGGTCAATTCCCCCCCCCCCCGGAGATGTCACGCCTTTGTATGAGAAACCTGCATGCCAGGGTTCTCTCCCATGATCGGCAATGCCCTTGCCCTGTTTCGAGTCCCCTCAACAGCTCAAGCGGCTGCGTCGAGAATGGCAGAGTAGCCTTCTGCGATCAACAACGCTCTCGATTATGACTCGAGTCAAGCTCGACAGTTCGAGCGGCCGCGTTCAGAACGGAAAGGTGGCTCGTCCGGCAGCACACGTACCCAGCAGGCCCATGGGGATCCGTCCCCAAAACGCCGCTAGGGGCTTCTGCGCCGGTGAGCCTACCCAATCGGCGTAGGGCGCGCATACAAAGAAGAATTGAACGGGGAAATAACGTGCATGAAATTAAAAAGTACTGCAAAGTTATATTACATCACATCATTGCTGCGGTTCTAACTAAAGATGAAATTTGTCTTGGTCGTGAACCTACAGCGGCGGTGAAGAACGGGATGCCTAATCCCGCCGCTGGCCTTCCACCCTCTTGATTTTGTCGATGCTGCTGATGACGGGTTTGATGCGCTCCTTGAGCACCGTGAGGTCAATACCATCCGGCAAGCTATCCATCGCGGCACCGAAGTCGAGGTCAGGATTCCAGTACGCCATCTTGGTGAGGACCTTGGTCATGACCCCCCGGCAAAGTCGTCAGGCTTCCCTGGCCAATGTGGCCGCTCGGTTGGAGTGAAGATAAGCCAAGGCTCCGAGGACGCCCTCGAAGAACAGGGTCAGCTTGGTGTTGACGGTCCCGCTGCGCTCAGGGGCGTACCTCACGTTTGGCATCCCCATGGTGACCAACTGCAAGGTGACCATGCGGTGACCTCCTCCAGACGGCTGATCCATCTCTTCTCGCCCGCCACATAATTCTGGTGGGAGGCAGCCTCGTTCGCCCGCAACTGCTTCTCCTCCTCCGGACTCCTGGTCAAGGTCTCCTCCCGAGCCCTGCTCTCCGACAACATCTTCTCGAGATCCTCCAGCTTTAGCTTGAGATCTCTGACGGAGTTTTGCGCTTCGGAGAGCTCCCCAGCCCTGCTGATGACCGCTCCTTGCGCCTCCACCAAGGCGCTGTTGAGCGTGCTCTTTTCGTTGGACAGCTTGAGGGCCTGCTCCTTTAGCTCGTCCTGCGCCACCTCCAACTCCCTCACTTTGCCGGCATGGGCCAGAGCCTGGGTATCGAGTGCCTCCTTGTGCCTCTGCTCCAGCTCGCGAGTCCGCTGTGCGACAAGGGCCTCGAGCTCCTCATCCTTGCCGCGGAGCACTGCGGCAAGCTTCGCCTCACGCACGGTGAGGTCCTCTTCCTTGGAATCCAGTGCGACTTGATGCTGGTTCCGGACGGCCTCGGCCGCGGCAGCCAAGTTCGCCGCCTCTTCCTGGGCCTTCTCGATGTCAACCATCTTCATGGTGAGCTCGACATTGCGCTTGGCCAATTCCTCATGAAGGGCCCTCTGCTCCTCGCGAGTCTGGTGGAACCAGGTCTGCGTCTCAGCAACGCGCGCCTTGAAATCCACCTCCACCTGGTCCACCGTTGCCGTCCTGGACTTAACCTTGTCTAGACGGACACGATAGAGCGCCTGGAGTTTTCGAAAGTTGGCCCCCATAGCGCGGAAAAGCTGCTCTTCTAGAGAACCATCACCGCCAACGCCCGGCTCATCGACAACCTCAAGCCCGGTGGCAGCAAGCACCTCGCCGTCAAAGACTTCCCCTTCAACGGGCGCCCGGGAACTTGACGCACCTGGGAGATGGACGAAAAGATCGTCGCCCACCTTCAGGTACTTGCCGGGGCCCGAGGTTGAGGAGGAGGGAGGCTGATCATCAGCCACCTCTTCCTCGGCAGTGGCCTTGCCGGCTTCCCTGGCAGGCCCACCGTTGGCGCCCTCGGCAGAAGCCTCGCCGGTCGCCTTGGCGGCCCTCGCAGCGGTGTCCTCGGCAGCATCCTTGGCGGCCTCATCAGCGGCGGCCTCCTCAGCAATGTTCCCAGCAATAGTATCCACGTCCTCTATACCTATTGAAGGAGGGCCTGGGTAGTAATGGGAGCATTGAAGCCAAGAAAAAGAATAAGGGAAAAACAGAGACGGAGGACAGGCGACTCACCAGTGCCAGGATGTGAAGCAGAAGTCCCCTCCCCGCCAGCATCTGGCGCCGTGGCAGAGTCACCAGCGCCCAAGTTCCCCTCTACCTCCATGGGTGTGGGCTCCGTGCTTGGTGCCCTTGCCGGGGATGCCCCTCACGGCGGCGTAGTCGATGGGGGTGGTGTGTTGAGTGTAGCCCTCTGCGGCTCCTCCTGCTGCCGCTCCCCTCCTACAAACCCGGCAAGATCAACACCATAGCATCGAATGCCTACCACATGTCGCGTACGAGGAGGGTGACGAACTTACACTAGGGGCTGTGCCGGGGGCTGCTGTCCGGGCTGCTCAACACCACCAGTGAAGTCTTTGAAGCCCCAGCTGGGGGCTGACTGCTCGCTGAGGCCTTCGCCCTCTTCACCCTCTGGGCCAACGTCTCTGTATCCCTGCAAAAGCAAAAACGAATCAAGATAAGTGACTTGATTCAGGGGAATGGAAATGGAAGTAAGGGACGGAGTACTTACTCGTCATCTATCTCCTCTTCCTCTGCCACTTTCCTTTTCCTCTTCGGGCTGAGAGGCCCGAGATCAAAAGTGACCTCCGCGTCGACATCTGAGTCGATATCCACCGGAGGAGGCGAAGAAGACGGGGTTTGTGCGCGCCCAGATGAGGAAAGGGCTATTGTCTTCTTCTTCTCAGCGGCCTTCGTCAGCCTCTTGGCTGTCGTGGCCCTCGTGTGGCGCCCAGACCCCTCCAGGGTCAATTAAGGCCGCGTAGCGCTGCCTGGCCGAACTGGCTCGCCAGAGTCAGCCCGCCGCAGGACTCGCCCTCTTCCCCTGGTTGGCGTCGAGCCCGCCGCCACGTCCTCCTCCGACGACGACTCGTCGGCCGCGTCTTCGACGAATGGAGCTCCAGTGTCGGCGCTGCTGACCTCCCCGGAGGCCGCCGCCCACCGGGCAAGCTCCTCTTCCTCCGCAGCCGTTGCGGCCTTGTCCTCCTCACCCCCGGCGCTGCCGGCCTCCATGGCAAGCTATGCCTCCCTCGCCCTAGTGGCGATGTAGTCCAGCTCTGCCTGGGTGGTGTCCATGATAAGCCACCGCTCGGCGTCAGCATTGACATACACCTCGATTAGGGTGTCAAAGAATTGCTGCACATCAGCATCCTTCGGCTCCTTCCAGCTCGGGACAGGGTCGTGCGCGTTATAGTCTGGCATCATGGCGATGATCTCGGACCGACGTGAATTGTTGCAAAATGGGACCACCTCCGCTGGCAACTTGAAAAACGCCCCTTGATGGCCTTGCCAACCTTTGCGACAGCCCTCGCGGCCTTGCCGGTCCGTTCGACCTTGCCGTCGCGACTGACGGTGTCCTGGACTAGGGGGTACTCAACACGTCATCTCCCGATCTGATAGATTGGGCCGAGGACCCCCGTGGCCGTATACTCATGGGCCAGTTCGGACAGCTGCCGCATACATGGAAGATTCTACAAGACTTGGCGATCAAGACAAGGACTTCTCCCCACCAGCATATTCGGCTAGGACTCTTGTTAACCTAGGCCTCTGGTGCATTATATAAACCAGGGCCAGGCTAGTCGATAGAATAATCAACTCCACATACAACAATCATACCATAGGCTAGCTTCTAGGGTTTAGCCTCCTTGATCTCGTGGTAGATCTACTCTTGTACTACCTATATCATCAATATTAATCAAGCAGGACGTAGGGTTTTACCTCCATCAAGAGGGCCCGATCCTGGGTAAAACATCGTGTTCCCTGCCTCCTGTTACCAGCCGGCCTAGACGCACAGTTCGGGATCCCCTACCCGAGATCCACTGGTTTTGACACCGACATTGGTGCTTTCATTGAGAGTTCCGCTGTGTGATCGATAAAAGGATCGATGGCTCGCTTGCAGATCAACTGCGACTTCGGCATCTTCGTCACCAGCTCGACTGGTCACCTTGGTTCGACCAAGAACTACGCCCCGTGTTCGGATCACCATGTTCGGACGAGGGCCTTCATCAACACCAACTCCGATCTCTATCAAGATCATGGAGGAATCGTCCATGGAGCTCGGGGGCTCAACGTCAACATTGCCCTCGGGCGACCTTGCTGTTTTTCCGGACAGCGAACGCGTATCCGCCGCCACCACCTCCTCGAGCGTCGCTTTAATGATCGCTTCGGTGAATTGTGCGGAATTGAGTCTACAACAACCCTGGAAAATTTCTCGAGTTCCGATGGAGGAATCTCTGGCAATCTATGATATTACCGGAGCCCTGTCAAATCTGGACGGGAATCTGGACGAGTTTAGGGCGTGGTGTCCAGCCGTTGAAAGTGAGCAGCGCGTCCTTTGAAAGACCCAACCATTGATCGGTTGCGGAATTCCTATATCTACCACCTCTCAAAATTTCAGCTTGATCCGACCATCCAAAATCCGGGAACCTTCCGATTAGTGCATCACTTTTTGGATTTGTTTTCTGCGCGAAAACGAATCCGACCCGAGTTCATCTTTTTTATGAACAGGATTTCGGACATCCCTTTTGAAGGAAGTTTTGTATGGGGTATTGTGTTTTGTTTCCGAACACATCCCACTAACTTTAAGATCTTTTGAACATGATCTTCAACATCATGCTAGTGTCAAACCAGTCCGGCAATATTGCTCCACGGCTGCCGACCTGCGCTAGACACGTCGTCACTTTGTTGAGCCGAGCTCAACTTCTTCGGATCATCATCTCGGCAAGCCAAACAAGAGTCCGGCATCGCGAAGGATAAATCATCACCAACATCGCCGCCCCATGGATTACACGGAGCGGGCATACCGGCATCACCGCACGGTCGCTTCATCAAGCCGGCATCGACCACGTCATGACCTGCATCGGCAGGGCCGCACTATTGCTTCTTCAAGCTGGTGTCCATCACGCCGACCTACTTCGACTCATCGGCTGACATCGAGGCTTCGACATCTCGGCTGGACCGGGGGCTTCGCCATCTCTTCATCAACCTACTTCGGACACTTCGATGTCACTAGCCGACCAGCTCTGTCACGTTAGCTGGGCCGAGGGCTTTGCCTCGGTGAGCCAACCTTTGCCAGCATTGCCATGCCGTCGTTTTATCGCCCATCAAGCAACGGGTGTGCGGATCGAGTCCCAATTTTGGGAATCACCTTCCTTCAGATTGCTACAACAAATAAACCAGGTGCTATTAATCCCAATATTTTTTGCTTGCTTGGGTTCATTTTTCCCAATGAATTATTACTCTGGTTTGTCCATCATATGTACAGAGGTCTATCAAATGGTGGCCGCATTGACGACAGTCGCATGGTGGTTCGGTCAGTTTCCGTACATAGTCCGGCGAACGCCGCATCCGGAGCTCGGACCGACCTACGAATTCAGGCTTTGCCACACCTTTACCGCATCATGCCGATGCCCTGCATCGACATTGACTTCGGTGCCAGGCCATATTTCTTTTATTACTCACTTTGCATAAATTATTTATTGTGAAATGATTTTTTTTAAATTATCATTATTCCTATTATCTCCGGTTTGCACTATTTTGTGTGCACAGGAAAATGATCCGGGGACTTTGGCGTCACTCTGCCGGTCTGCATTGACCGTGCTATGTCACCACTTCGTCGTATCGAGCTCTCCGCTCCGCCACCTCGGGACCGGCTTGGGGGATGGAACCTTGCCCTGCATCAAGCTCGGACCACGTCATCAATACCGAACACATTAGCCAGCTAAGTCGCTTTCATGCTCAAAGCTTTAATTTCTAACTTGTGTTCGGTTCGACCAAGCATTATACTTTTTTGGAAAAAAGTTGCTTGTAAAAAATTTTCCTTGTCCAAACTTTGTTTTTGACACACAAATTCAAGGACCCAATTCACTTGGGGGCTTCCTTTATGAAGCTTTTTCCTCTTGCATATGATTATACTTGTAGGCTTCGTTCCTTGTTCGTGTATTATGCCACAATATGCACCATATTGACTTAAGCGATTTGCAAGCTGGGTTGCCTCGCTCCTGTGTTTACCCCTACGTTCCCGATTGTTCGGCTAGGGAGTAAAGGGAGCACCTCTGCGATTGTCACGATCGGGTCACCCGAGCCGGACCTCAGACTGGGTGAAGCCGAAAGCTAGCGCTCTTATAGTTTTCAATGATGGTCGGCACACAACGGAACTCATGAGTAGAAAAAATCTATTGCACAAGTCTCATAATAACGATGAGCACCGAAGAAAGGTATCGGTGGGGGTACTATTTTCTTCGAAGATGCTTCTTACACTTCACGGTAATATAGCATAAGTTCCCTGAGCGCGCTTTGTCTGTTACAGCCTTATGGCCTGATTGCCTGGTTATTGGAAACACCATCGATATTCTCGACCGATGGAGTACATAACACTTTTCGGTCCTTGACCAAAGAGGGAGAAGCCGACGGTCGGTTAAGACGCGTTTAAAGTTTGGTTGAACATAGATATGATATAAGTACTTCGGTACATGCAATCATTCTTCTACCCAAGTCACTTGGGGGCTCTTAAATTTATTTGAGCCGTTTTATAATAAGTGTTCTTCTTCTTAGTCATTGCAAAGTTTTATTATTATTACTTATCACTCCTTTTTTCGACATGAGTGTGCGGTCACTAGCCGGGGAGCCTAATTTCTCTCTCGAAGTCGCTAGAGTTTAGTTTGCTAAACTGGCCTGATGAGAAGTACTCCGCCCTCGGGATAGGAGGTTGAAGCCGTAGGCTGACCCGCTCGAAGTCTTGAGATAGGATGTATCATGTTAAAGCACGACAGAAGCACTTCTTTTTTCTAAGACCAACTTTCGGATTGGCACCGAACACTTGATATTGTTCGGACGTCATGTTTTTACTGACGTTTCTTGGTTTTCCAAGCTTTTTGGCACTTTTAAACTATTTGTGCTTTTCTAGCATTAGTCTCGCAGTGCAACGCCGGACACCTTTAGGGATTCGGCAAAAACATTCTCAGATATTGCTATATATGCATCGGTTTCGAATTGTGTCTCCAGTTAATAGTTGGGTTGCCCGGCTCCTGCACTTGCTTCCTACGTTCCGTTTTGTTCGGCTAGGTGTGCAAAGGGAGAACCACTGCGATTGTGCTTCCAGCTCACATGGTTAAGCACCTCAGTGGAGAAAGACGAAAACTGACTTCTACAGTAAGCGTAAACTGGTCAGCGATCCGATGACTATGTTAAATGATGGGCCGTTCATAACATTGGCCGAAGTGTTTACGGCTTGACCCCGACTATCGCCAAACACTACCTGGGGCTATTAACTGGCCTCCCAAACTAAATCCTCAATATTTTGCTCTTACATTAGAGCTGAGGTTTAATGATCATGCTTGGCATGACCACCCAAAGAAATGAACTGATAGCAGGACTATTTTCTTTGGAAGACATTTCCTCTGTTAAACAGTAATATAACTCTCTGCGTACCTTTGTTTATAAAACCGTATGGCCAGATTGCCTTGTTTGTTGTCAATCTTTGCCCCCATTAAGGCTTTATAAAGTAGGAAAAACACTACTCCTCGGCTACTGGCCGAGGAGGTGGAAGCCGATGGTCGGTCAACAAAGTTTTGTACAATGTGGATCTGAGCATTAATGACGTAAAGTACTTGGATACATAGAGTCATTACACATAATTTTTGATTTTACTATGGATATTGATCCTTAATTCGGCCACCCGTGCCCACATTAAGGCTCGGGGGCTACTGGGCTTCGGGCTTATTATTTACAAATATTAAAGGGGCACATTGATCCCCTGATCTGGTGTTACCACCCGACCAGTGTCTCGGGGGCTACTGCATTGCTTGTCCAATGCAGAAAATTTTATGTGCAATATAGTTTCTGAGGAGATTTTGATCCTCAGGTTGGTCGGCCGCACCTAACCTGAGTCTCGAGGACTGAGCACGCCGCTTTTAGTGTCCCAAAGTATTCTGCCGAGCTTGGACTTGATCCTCAGGCCAATTTTGCAAATCAACCTGAGTCTCAGCGGCTACTGGGATCAGCGGTCTTACGTCATCCTTCAAGTGCATCTCGGGTTTTAGACCGATACACACCTTGAGGGCTACTGGCCATATATCTCGGCAGAGAATAAATTGCAATAATAAAAAATATTGACAAAAAATCGGCCCACAGTCGGGGTGGTGCACCACCTCGGAAGCAGTCCGGCATAAAGCTCGGGCGCTAGTGGCTGGCTCCATAGAGGGCATTTCCAGCATTAAGCTCGGCTAAACTCCTTCAACTTTTTTGAACCAAGGTGATATGACACCTCGGATATAGTCCAGCGTTGGAGCTGGGACACTGTCCGGCGTTGGAGCTTGGACATAGTCCCGCGTTGGAGCTCAGATACATTCCGGCGTAGGAGCTCGGAAGCGGTCCGGCATTGGTGCTCGGCCGCAAAAGATACCTTGAATGCAGTCCGACGTTAGAGCTCGGACACAAGAGGACATTGCCTCCCGGGAACAACTTCAAACCCGAGGTGTGGCATAAAAATAACAAGGCATTGATAATGGCCGGAAACTTAAAGGGGCTCCTCGGATACCCGACGTGTAAACTCGTCGAATGCATTTTGGCGATCCTCAAGATCGAAGATGAGAAGATTTGTTGAACCAGTTTTCAAGACCGTCAACCGAAGATGAAGAACGGTTCGGAAGAATCGAGGAGTATCCCTAACTTGAAGACCGGTTCAGGGGGCTACTGACGGTGTCCTGGACTAGGGGGTACTCAACACGTCATCTCCCGATCTGATAGATTGGGCCGAGGACCCCCGTGGCCGTATACTCATGCGCCAGTTCGGACAGCTGTCGCATACATGGAAGATTCTACAAGACTTGGCGATCAAGACAAGGACTTCTCCCCACCGGCGTATTCGGCTAGGACTCTTGTTAACCTAGGCCTCTGGTGCATTATATAAACCAGGGCCAGGCTAGTCGATAGAATAATCAACTCCATATACAACAATCATACCGTAGGCTAGCTTCTAGGGTTTAGCCTCCTTGATCTCGTGGTAGATCTACTCTTTTACTACCCATATCATCAATATTAATCAAGCAGGACCTAGGGTTTTACCTCCATCAAGAGGGCCCGAACCTGGGTAAAACATCGTGTTCCCTGCCTCCTGTTACCATCCGGCCTAGACGCACAGTTTGGGACCCCCTACCCGAGATCTGCCGGTTTTGACACCGACAGCGACCCACATCAAGCTGGAAAAGCCGCTGGCAGAAGTGGGCATGCGCGAGCACTGTGAAGTTGTGATCGAGGCCAGGGCAGAGTCGTATAATGTCAGCCGGGTTCGTGAAGAGCCAAGCTGGCATCCCCTTGTTGTGCAACGCGGCGATCCGGTGGTGAATGAAGTCCGCCCCAATCATATCAAGGGTGAGTCCGGCCCGGGTGAGCCGGAGAATCCTGGTGGTGGCGACAGTGAGCCTCCCGTTGTCGGCGGTGACATCGCTCCAATCGTTGCCACGGATCGGCGGCACTCGGCGGACCTTGCAGAATTCTGGTGGGTTTTCATCCTCAATCCAGCACCACCGGCCACGCCATTCCTCCCACCTATCCTTCACGGCGCCGTCCGGTACGCCCTCTTGGATATTCGGATCCAGGTGATGCAACCAGAGACGGCACCTCCCGGCTGGATCCAAGGGAAGAAGTAATGGCAGAAGAGCGCCGTGTTGGGCTGCACCCCGGCAAAGCCTTCGCAAACGCGCGAAGAAAGCCATGCACGCCACCGCATTCGGAGTAAAATCCAAGAGGCGAAAGCCGAAGGTGTGCACAATGTCGCAGAAGAAATCGGAGAAAGGGGGGCATAACCCGCAAGAAAGATAATGAACGAAAAAGGGATATCGATTTGGAGCAGGATCGGCGCAAGCAGCAGGAATGACGCGCGTCACCGGGTGTCCCGAATTCTCTCCCCCCGTCTTCGCTCCCCATAGGGGCCTGAAGGAGGCCCGGAGCTCTTGAACCTCAACCGTCGAGGGGAAGAAAAAGGCGGACTTCGTCCGGTCCCCCGACAGCGCGCTCTCCGGCGGCTCCACAGTCCCAGTGCCCTTAGCCACCCCCTTTCCCTTGACGGATTTGGGCGCCATGGCGACCAAGAAGTTTGGAGGGCCGAGGAAGGGGGATGGCGAAGCAACGATGGCGAGCGACGGCGGAAGCTTAGGAAGGAAGGAAGAGAGGAAACGGCGGCTCTGAGATTGGAAAAGGCATGAGGAAAGAGGAGAAAATGAGCAGCGCGCCCGCGGTTATTCCTTTCTTACGGGGGAAAACACGGGCCGCCTCCTTTCACATTAACTATGATGTGACGCATGCCTGTGGGAACCAACCCCACACATGCCGCCCACGTCACACGTGCCTCCCCACGCCGCGCCACACGTGGGGATCATGGGAAGCGCAGCGCGCGAAGGATCTTACCGCGGTAAAAACCGGCCCGCCTGCCCGCGCACCGTTTTTGGGCCTAGCCCAACAACGCGTTGCGCTTATGTGTGGCCTAGGCCCGGGGGCTCCTGTCGGTGTACAAAAAGAGGAGTACACTTTTTGTACCCCCTATAACTATGCACGGGCAGTCTGAGCCACGAGCACCACCACACCAAGCAAGGCAAGGGAGGTGAGCCAGGGTAATACTGAAGCTCAAGAGAACTATAACGACGCCAAGGCTAAGACCACGAAGAGCAAAGGGAACGAAGCGGACTCCCCCGGCAATATCCTTGCCGATGGATAGTTCTAGCAGCCCCGACAAGACCCTTGTCGCGGCAACTCGTCCCGCGCCTACGGAGCAAGTCACCCTTGAGTCCACTGCCCTCAAAGGGCAAGGATTCGGGAGACATCCCCGTGGCGGCATGCAGATCTTCGTGAAGACATTCAAGATCAGATATGCACTAAGGAGACGACAACCCTTGGCGGGATCCAAGCCGAGGAAGACCACAAGGCCCCCGGCAAGCGCCTTGCCAGGGATGACAGCAGGCGCCTCGGCAAGACCCTTGCCGAGGACACTCATAGGGCCACCATCAGGCCCACATCGACTAAACCTCCACCACCGCATGCATGCAGCTGCCGACCCAACCAGCTGGGCAGGCACCTGCATGGTGGCATGCAGATCTTCGTGAAGACCCACCACTGCGCCACCTCAGCTGCCTGCCTACCTACGTGGCATCGCAGGCATCACTGGCCAGGGCGCGTGTTGACGCAAGAAGGAGCGGCGACGGACGAGACAGGTTTCTCCCCCGTCCCCGATAAAGCAAGGACACCTAAGCAAGACACATTAAATGCACCTTGTCATGTAATGCGAGGGATAACCTCGCATCACTGTACCCTTTCCACCTCCTGTGTGCCAGTGTGGCATCCCCTTTTTTCTATAAAAGGAGGCCCAAGGCGACCAAGAGGAGGATTCGGCTTTTTGGAGCTCCTCACGCCCCATAGCTAGCTCAAGAACACCGATATACAATCCACCAAAGAGGAGTAGGGTTTTACGCATCCTTGTGGCCCGAACCTAGATAAACAAACTGTGGGCTACCTGTTAGATCCGCTCTTCCCACGACCCAGCGCCCAGCTAACCGTAGTAGGATTCTTGTGATCCCATAGGTGTCGTTCCGCACCGACAACCGTGAATCCTCTCAGTGTTCCTACTGAGTGGGTTTCACTTCTCACTACTCCTGTAGCCCCGATGCTTCACCCTACACCTGCCGCGGAGGGATAGCCTTCGAGGAAGCGACGTCGTGTTACTTTTAACCCAGAGGTCTCAGTTAACCTCGTCAGTTAGGATCCGAGTCCGCTTCAGGATAGGACCCCGCAGCACCAGCAGAGCAGTAGATCTTCTGAGTATTCGCAGTCGTCAGGATGGTGTACGGATGTAGTCGTACGAGTCATAATGTTTCGTTTCCTGTATGAGAGTAATTGAACCTGGCATGTTGATTATCTTTCATGTATGAGTCTATGTATAATTATGTTGGAACTCTATTTTATTCGCCGTATTTTCTTTGTTATTTCGGTTTCTCTCGGGATTTGTTGATGGCTTTTCCCCAATTTACTTTTGGATGTTTCTCATCTCGGTTGCGTTGTCTTAGGAAAAATCCACAATAGGATGCCGCGGGGAGGCAACAGTAGCAACATTCGTGAGGGTACTCCTGTTCGTCGTTCCGCACGACAGGCAGGATACTCTCCCGAGCCGTACATTCCACCACCGCCTCCACCGCCAAATCCACCCTCTACCGAGCAAATTCTGTGTATGTTTGAGGAAAGGAGGAATAATGATCTGATTGAAATATTAAGAAGTGTGCAAGATGTGGTTGGACAGAATGGAAATCAGAATGGTCATCACTCCATGCTATCAGATTTTCAGAGGACCAAGCCTCCCAGTTTCAGTCAGGTTATTGATCCCTTGGATGCATACGATTGGTTACGAACCATTGAGAGAAAGCTTGAGATTGCTCGTACTGAAGAGGATGATAAAGTTCCATTTGCAACGCATTATCTTGAAGGCGCTTCTGCCATATGGTGGGAAAATGCAAAAGCCATGTGGCCTGCTGATGAAGAAATAACCTGGTCAAAATTCAAGGATCAGTTCCGGAAATATCATATCCCTACTGGAATTATGAAGACTAAGCAGCGTGAATTTCTCGCACTCCTCCAAGAAAATCAGTCTGTGGGTGAATATTTGCAAAAATTCAATCATCTGGCCCGTTACTCCCTTCATGACGTGGCCACCGAAGAAAGAAAGATTGACAGATTTCTTGGTAGATTAAACCCGCAACTCCGGTGTACCCTCAGTATGTTTGATTTCCCAGATTTCCAAACTCTGGTAAACAAAGCTTTCATTGCCGAAAGGGAGCACAAGTTCGTGTCGGACAATAGACCTGCTAACAACGACCACAAGCACAAGTTTGAGCCAAGGAAGGAAGGGCAACCCGTGCAAAAGGCTTGTACCTGGCAGCAGACTCAGATGGAATAAAAGCCCAATTGGCAACAAAATGTTAACAAGACCACCACCTAAGTCAAGAATGTTGTGACTAACCCAGTACACGAGCAGCGCCAGTGCAACAATTCTTGCTTCAGTTGTGGGCAAACCGGACATTATGCCAGACAGTGTCCCAAGAACAGCAAGGCAAGTGCACTAATCAGGCCACAAGTCAACTTTATGGAGTCATGCCCGAACCAGGAAAACATTACTGAGCACGTACATCACCTCTCCGCAGATGAAACCCAAGAGAACCCCAAAGTCATCATTGGTATGTTTTCTGTTAATAACATACATGCAGTATTTTTATTTGACTCTGGGGCTTCCCACTCTTTTATTTCTCGGAGGTTTGTTGCCCAAAACAAATTTCCTTGTTCGCTTTTGGACAAGAATATGCTGGTACAAACCCCGGGATCCTTAATTAAGAGCAATCTGGTCTGCCGTAATCTGGAAATCAATATCAACAGAGTCTGTTTTCCAACTTCTTTGATAATCATTGAGTCTGTTAAGTTGGATGTTATCTTGGGTATGAATTGGTTGACCCAATATCAAGTATGCATAAATTGCGCGACCCGAGAAGTCACTCTGACCAGTCAGAAGGGGTAGACTACCAAATTTTGTGCTCGCAAAAGCATACCCAAGAAAGAAATGGTCTTCACCGTTGTGGCTGAATTGGAATTAATTCCTATGGTCAGTGAGTTTCCTGATGTATTTCCAGAAGAACTGTCGGGCATGGCACCAGATCGAGAGCTTGAGTTTGCAATAGATCTTGTGCCCGGAACCGCACGGTTATACAAGAAGTATTACCGGATGCCCTCCTCAGAATTAGTGGATCTAAAGAAACAGCTTGATGAAATTCTCCAGAAAGGATACATTCGTCCCAGCTCTTCACCATGGGGATCACCTCCTATCTTCGTGGACAAGAAGGATGGCAGCCTCCGCATGTGTGTGGATTATCATCAGCTGAATGAGGTCACCATCAAAAATAAATATCCGCTGCTAAGGATTGATGACTTGTTTGATCAGCTTAGTGGGGCCAAGGTATTCTCCAAGATTGATTTATGGACAGGATATCATCAACACAAGATTAAAAAGGAAGATATTCCTAAGACCGCATTCACCACTCGATACGGTCTTTATGAATATACAGTTATGTCCTTTGGTCTCACCAATGCCCCTGCCTTCTTCATGCATATGATGAATAAAGTATTCATGGACTTCCTCGATAAGTTTGTGGTTGTCTTCATTGATGACATACTTATATACTCAAAACGTGAAGACGATCACAAAGAACACCTCCGAGCAGTGCTACAACGACTCCACGACCATCAGCTATACGCCAAATTCGGTAAATGCGAGTTTTGGATCAAGCAAGTTGGCTTTCTTGGACATGTGCTATCCGCCGAAGGTATAGCCATGGACCCAAGCAAAGTTAAGGATGCGCCCGATTGGTTGCCGCCCACAACCATATCACAGATCCGGAGTTTTCTTGGATTAGCCGGATATTACCGTCGTTTCATTGAAGGGTTTTCCAAGATTGCTAAACCCATGACAGAGCTGCTCAAAAAGGATAAGAAGTTTGAATGGACTGAGGACTCTGAGAAAAGTTTCAAGGAACTAAAGATACGGCTGACGACCGCACTTGTGTTGACTCTTCCTGATATCTACCGCAGTTTTGATGTGTACTGCGACGCCTCCAGACAAGGGCTTGGATGCGTACTTGTGCAAGACGGCAAGGTAGTAGCATACGCATCACCACAGCTATGACCCCACGAGGGAAATTATCCTACTCATGATCTGGAACTGGCCGCGGTGGTTCATGCTCTAAAAAATTGGAGACACTACCTCATCGGGAAGAGGTGCCAAATTTTTACCGATCACAAAAGTCTCAAGTATATATTTACTCAGCCAGATTTAAATCTCTGTCAACGAAGAATGCTTGAGTTAGTCAAGGATTATGATCTTGGAATAAATTACCACCCAAGTAAGGCTAACATGGTTGCCGATGCACTCAGTCGAAAGCCTATCAACCTAAATGTCATATTGAAATCCTTGCCTCCTGAACTTCAAGGGGAGATTGCTCAGCTCAACCTGGTCATAGTGGATGCTGGCCTTGCTAATATTTTGGAAGTTGCCCCCACACCTGAGGAAGAGATCCGCAAGGCCCAGCCAACTGACATCGTCCTGCAGAAAAGCACGAAGAATATGGTAGTAGGACGGACCTCAGATTTCTCAAAGGACCAATTTGGTACCCTCCGATTCTGTGGAAGGATTTGTGTACCCAATCAGGCGGATTTAAAGCAGAAAATCCTGTCAGAAGCACATGAATCTTCGTATTCCATTCACCCTGGAGGTACGAAAATGTATGAAGACCTTCGACAAATATTCTGGTGGGATGGAATGAAGAAAGGCATTGCCTATTTTGTGGCCTGTTGCGACATATGCAACAAGGTGAAGGTGGAGCATCACAAGCCAGCCGGACTTCTCCAACCGCTGCCAGTTTCACAATGGAAATGGGATGATGTCTGCATGGATTTCATCACAGGACTACCTAAGACTCAGCGAGGCAATGATGCAATCTGGGTCATAGTAGACACCTTAACCAAGGTGGCTCACTTTATCCCGATCAGAACTACATAACAAGCATATCAACTTGCACAACTGTATGTATCCAGAATAGTCAGTCTGCATGGAGTACCCTGAACCATCACTTCTGACCGAGGTTCACTTTTTACCTCCGCTTTTTGGTCATGTCTCCATCAAGCTTTGGGGACATCGCTGAAATATAGTACCGCTTATCATCCTCAGACTGACGGACAAACAAAGCGGGTAAATCAAATACTCGAAGATATGCTACGGGCATGTGCTTTGGCCCAAGGACCTAAATGGGAAGACTGCCTGCCGTATGCCGAGTTCTCTTACAACAACAGCTTCCGGACCAATTTAAAGATGTCACCGTATGAGGCTTTGTATGGCCGTAAGTGCCGCACTCCTTTAAATTGGTCTCAAACTGGAGATAGCCATATCTTCGAAACGGATCTCATGATGGAAGCCGAGAAGCAAGTCAAGGAAATCAGAGACACGTTACAATTGGCCAAATCTCGACAGAAGAGTTATTATGATGCAAAGCACCGACAGATCAGCTTTGAACATGGAGAACACGTATACCTTCGAGTCACTCCTAGATTCCAGACTCATGGAAAGTTGGCACCCAGATTTATTGGTCCATTTCCAGTTATGTCCCGAGTGGGTACTGTTGCATATCAGTTGGAGCTACCCCCTGAATTGTCAGAAGTACACAATGTGTTTCACGTCTCACAGTTGAGGTGATGCATATCACCGCCTGAGAAAAAGACTACTATGACTGAAATGGAGTTGGCAAAGGATTTAACATATGAAGAGAGGTTGGTTAGAATTTTGGATCAGATGGAAAGGGTCACTCATAGTAAAGCAAGGAAATTCAACAAAGTTCAGTGGGAGCATCATACAGAGTCAGAATCAACTTGGGAACGGGAAGAATTTCTAAAGGAACATTATCCAGAATGGGTTTCCCAAGCAACCGAGTCTCGAGGACGAGATTCATTCTAAGTGGGCGAGGTTTGTAACAGCCTGGTTTTTGCCCTCTGCTCTTTGCCTGATTTTCAGTTGAATTGATTTTGAAATTTGGAGTTTTGAATCTTTTCATATGGACTTAAACACTTGGGTACCCCTTGGCTTTCACCCAAGTGCCTCATTTCCCTCTCTGACTATCATTTCCTCTCTGGTTCTACTCAAAATAATATTTTGAATATTTTCTTAAATGAAATATATTCATTTCCTTCTCTTAAACCCTAGCCAGCTCAGTGTGCTCCAAAGCAACCCTAATTTTTCTTGCCCACAAAAATCTGAGAAAATTCACAAATATTCTATGAACCCTAGGGCACCTTCCTCAGCAAAAATATTTCACCACTTTTTGGAATATTTTTGCTACAGAAAATATTTTCTGTTCTGGACAGAAATAGTAGTTTCTGCAACAACTACCATTTTACTTGCTCCATTGTGGCTGATTTTTCGTGTGCATCATCAACTTAGTAGATGATTGCTAACCTCCAAAGCCCAACTCCCAACTCCCATTAGTTTGACCATAGTAAGCTCTCAAAGTTACTGATCAGAAACTTACCACGCAGTTGAAATCTATTCTACTGCGCATGAGATCAAACCCAAGTGTGGTAAACTATAAAACTACCACAAACAACATGCCAAACATGAAGTTTGGACTTAGGTCATCCTGAGGGCAGAGTTCACGCGGTGACCACGCGTGTGCATGATGCCAACCTGCATGTCGACGCGCTCTGCATCGCGCCCGAGCTTCTGTTGCTCGCATGCTTGCTTCCCCATCTGCCTAGCCTTGCCAAAATGTGCCACAATCGTTGTCCCGAACCTCTTAACTCCCTCCTGGCGCTCACCGACGCTGGAGCTCGCCGCAGGGAGCACGGGCGCGGTCCGGCCAACGCAATAGTGTGCGGTGCACTGTGCTCGTCGCCTTCCCCTCGCTCCTGTGCTCGTTCCCGCTCGCCCACAGTTCTTGCGTGAGCTGCGTCGCCCTCTCCTCCTTTCACTAATGTTGTTCATCGCCGGGCGCCGTGTCCAGGTGTCCACCGGCGGAGCCCGAACCCCCCTCGATGCTCGGCTATAAATAGAGCCCTCCCCAACCTCCTCGAGCATCACCCACTCCTCCCATACACTCCACGATCTTGTAGAAGCCGTAGCCCGGCCGGGCAGGCCGCGGGCCGCCGTCCCCGAGCTCGAGCTCGCCGATGATCCCCTCGGGTCGTCTCCATAGCTTCAACCCCTCCCAGGCCTGGGCAACCCTTCCAGGGCCTCCGCCGCTCTTCGGTGGTGTTGTTCCGCCTGGTTGGAGCCCCTGGAGTCGCCTCTGTTCGCCGTTGTCTTCGTCTCCGGCGACCTCTGCTCTCTGCCTCCACTAGAGAGGCTGATTCCGACGCCGTCTGACCACCCCTAGCTACTCTACGGGTATGGGAAGGTGCGCCTTCGTCTCCTCTCTTGATCCCTCCCTCTCATTTTGGCCAAGAAGCCCTCGTCGCCGGCGTGTGCTCCGGCGAAGCCATGCCGTCCTCTGTTTCCTTCTCCCCCTCCCCCTCACCTAACTAGAGGGGCTCGCTAGTCAGTCACTCAGTACGCGCGCGAAGCGATACGAGTGGTTGTGCCCGCGAGGCTTTACACCTTCGATGTCACCCCCCAGTCTGTTTACTTAAATTCAAATTTCATGTTTTCCAGAGAGCTTCAAATGGCCAAAACTCTTTAACCATAAGTCCAAATGAATTGATTCTTTTTGCATTGTGTTCTTTGTAAAGAAATCTAGCAGCTCACCAAAAATGGGATTTTCCCCTGCTGTCTAGATTTTCTAGTGAATTTCAGAAGGGTTCTTGGTGTTTTATTTTTGTGTTTATAAATGTTTTCAGAGAGTGAAGCTTGTCTTGAGGATCACCAGGAGGCTTGTGAACCTCATCAGCACTAAGGCAAGCCACAACAACATTTTCATGGTGCCATTACAATATTTGTGATTTCACAACTTGAATGAATGATTTAATCCATGCATTTAAATCACTATTATATTATTTATATTTTGTTGGTTGCTTGTTTAAGTTGTCATGCTTAGTTTACAGAAAGGTTGAAGCTATCTAAGCTAGTAAAGTAACAAGAAGTAAATTTTGTTATGATGAAGTAATATAGGTATGAATATAAGTAATTATTTGGAGTTATTCTTTTTGCATGAGAAAAATGATAAAATGTGCTAGAAAAGATTCTATTTAAAGTGAGGTTTAATGCTAACCAGCTAAGTGTCATGAGTTGTTGATGTTTATGCTTAGTGTGGATATAGTTGACCCAGTTATTTTCGATGGTATATGATGCATATGTTTGTGTTGCACTTGCATGGCATGTTATGACACCGGTTACTTTCACGTTAAGTTGAACCTATTAGTAACCCAACTTGAATATATCGTTGACCGGGTCATGGTGCCACTGAATCGAGTTTTTCCTAGTGCAACCACATTTGCCTTTATGGGAAGGCCATTCTTCGGTCTGTTGGCATGCCTCTGATCGGTGCCTCCAACGAGGGAAGGTTATGGGCGTGCGGTACCCTGGCCCGGTAAGCAGACATCAACTTGTGTGCCCGTTGTTGAGATTATGGTACCGTGTCCCCGTGTGGGACGTTTATGTTTTGGCCACGATATTGGTCGTTGGTGTCTTTGGTAGACACGGGGCCACCCAGGACTAGCTCGATGGGGAATGGGTCGGAGTGGCCGGGAGAGTGTCATGGCAATGGAGGGATTTCGTCGGAATGCCGTTGGTCCACCCGAATGGGAGTGCGAGGCCATGGGTTCCGTGGTGTGGGTATAGTGCGCTACCTCTGCAGAGTGTATTAATCTATCGATAGCCGAGTCCACGTGTAACACCCACCATGAGGCTATATCTCCCACGTGTCGGAGCATGACTTAGAGGCATAACCGCATTGTAGGCAATGTCGCAAGAGGGGTAATCTTTACACAACCCATGTACTGAATAAGAAAGAGGTACATAGTTGGCTTACAATCGTCACTTCACACAATAACATAAATATAGCATTACATTCATGCAGATACAATCAAGGTCCGACTACGGAATCAAAATAAAGACAACCCCAAATGCATATTGTCCTCGATCGCCCCAACTGGGCTCCACTACTGATCGTCTGGAAAGGAAACATAGTATCATCCTGAGTCCTCATCGAACTCCCACTTGAGCTCAGTCGTATCTCCTGGAATGGTATAATCGGCACCTGCATCTGGTTTTGGAAGTAATCTGTGAGTCACGGGCACTCAGCAATCTCACACCCTCGCGATCAAGACTATTTAAGCTTATGGGTAGGGAAAAGGTATGAGGTGGAGCTGCAGCAAGCACTAGCATATATGGTGGTTAAACATAAGAAAATGAGAGCGAGAAGAGAAGGCAAGGCACGGTCGAGAAACTATGATCGAGAAGTGATCCTAGACTACTTACGTTCAAGCATAACCCGAGAATGTATTCTTTTCCCAGACTACGCCGAAAAGAGACCATCATGGTTACACACGCTATTGATCCATTTTAATTAAGTTAAGTTTCAGGTTTTCTACAACCGAACATTAACAAATTCCCATCTGCCCATAACCACGGGCACAGCTTTCGAAAGATCAAATCCCTGCAGGGGTGTCCCAACTTAGCCCATCACAAGCTCTCACGGTCAACGAAGGATATTCCTTCTCCCAGGACGGCCCGATCAGACTCGGAATCCCGGTTACAAGACATCTCAACAATGGTAAAACTAAACCAGCAAAGCCGCCCGAATGTGCCAACAAATCCCGATAGGAGCTGCACATATCTCGTTCTGAGGGCACACCGGATGAGCGCTCCATACAACTAAAACCAAACCTCGAGTTTTCCCGAGGGGGCGCTGCAAAGGGCTCTAGTTTGGACCAACACTCAGAGGAGCACTGGCCCGGGGGTTTAAAATAAAGATGACCCTTGAGTCCACGGAACCCAAGGGAAAAAGGCTAGGTGGCAAATGGTAAAACCAAGGTTGGGCCTTGCTGGAGGAGTTTTATTCAAGGCGAACTGTCAAGGGGTTCCCATCATAACCCAACCGTGTAAGGAACACAAAATCAAGGAACATAACCCCGGTATGACGGAAACTAGGGCGGCAAGAGTGGAACAAAACACCAGGCATAAGGCCGAGCCTTCCACCCTTTACCAAGTGTATAGATGCATTAAAGTAGACAAGATATAATAGTGATATCCCAACAATAAACATGTTCCAATAAGGAACAAACTCCAATCTTCACCTACAACTAGCAACGCTATAAGAGGGCAAAGCGATAACATAGCCAAACAACGGTTTGCTAGGACAAGGTGGGTTAGAGGTTTGACATGGAAATATGGGAGGCATGATAAAGCATGTGGTAGGTATCATAGCATAGGCATAGCAATAGAGCGAGCATCTAGCAAGCAAAGATAGAAGTGATTTCGAGGGTATGGTCATCTTGCCTGCAAAGTTCTCCGAGTTGACGTAAGCTTGATCCTCGTAAGCGTACTCAACGGGTTCCTCGATCACGTACTCGTCTCCCGGCTCTACCCAAAGCAAGAACACAAGCAAAGGGAGATACAATCAACCATGGTGCAATGCGCAAGCAACATGATGCAAAACATGGCATGATATGCGGGACGTAATATGCAATGCATATGCGTGCTTTGGAAGGGGAAGATTGAACCAGGCCTCAACTTGGCAAACCAAGAGTTCCGCTGGAAAGATGAGTTGATTTCGGTCGAAATCGATATAAAGATCACCAGAACCGGATGCACGGTTTGCAAATGGGAAGCAAAACAATAATGGCACTATTCTGCGATTAACAGCACGATGCCATTTAAATGCATCAAGAACAATAAGCTATTGCACTCTAACATAGCAACAAAGCACATGGAAGTGATCCACTCAAGATGCTTGACAAAAATGAACACTTAGATATGGCTAAATCACACAATAGCTGGTTCAAACAAGCATGGCAAAAGTGCAAAAGATATCAGGTTCACAGACTTAGTGAAAATAACATGTCAGGATTTAACATCAGGAAGCAATGTTTAGAGCAAGATAACAACATGCTACAGGAACATATCATGGCAAATCAAGGCATGGCATGGAACTACTAAAAGCATACAACAAAAGTCCTTTACTGACCATAAGCCAAAAAGGACCAGAAAATACAATGGAACCCATGTAAACATAGCAAGTTTCGTTAACAGATTCAGACTTAGCAGAAAACTGTAACATGGCAAAAATAGAATTACGTAGGCATGTTTGCGAGCTCGATGCACTCACCACAAGGAATTGCATGACAAACTAAGCATACACCTAGTAAGAAGACATGATAAATAATCTAACCATGACAAGAACACTCTCATAGCATGCATGGATCAACTACAACAACCTCGGCAAAATTGCTGAACACGTAAATAATCTGCCAGGAACATTTTATAGCAAAAGTAGAGCAAGATTGAGTCATGCTAGGGTGCTCCATAATTGCAAACAAAGACAAGGATGGATAGAGCATAACAATATCTCAAAATCATCCTTACTGAACATGATCAAAAGAGGCATGGATCACTCTGTAGCAACAAGAATACATGGCATAAAAATAACATCACGGAAATGACTTAGAAGAATTCTAAGTCCCTGAAATCAGCAACATCACGAGAGCGACTTTGCATGCTTGTGCTAGTAACCACATTTATCACAAAAACACATGGCATACACCCCTGTAAAGATGACATGGCATAGCCCAAAACACATGTAGGGCTCAAGTTCATAGGAGGCACACATTAAACATGGCAAAAATGACAAATGTCCATATTCTGATAAGAGACAGACACTAACATTACATAGCACTCTTGCAACAGAATTTAGGGCATCAAGATGAACTCAAATGAACATGGTGCAATGGAATAAAATGAAGTGCACACCCAAGCGAACAATTTGATATGCTACACGCCCAAAACGGAGCTATGGATGCAAAGTTATGATGCGATGAAGTATGCTAAAAATAATAGGGACTTAGACAGAAAAATGAGGTCAACCCACTCTGCATCTGGATCTGAGCATGTTTCTCGAAGTTTGCCGGAACAGTGCGGGGTCACCGGATTCCTTGAGCTTGCCGGAGCGGGAGGATGATGGCCGGACTTGGGGCGCCGGATCCGGTGAGGGGCGCCGGAGGAGAACTCCGGTGGCAGACCGGCGAGGAAGGCGGAGCAGGGTGCCAGTGAGGTCGGCGGGGAGGCGCTGGGGCTCGGTGGCCGGCAACGGCGAGGCGGCGGCCGAGCGGTGCGATGGCGCGGCGATGTCGGCGGGTGGCGGCGGAGCCGCGGGGACCGGGCGGCGGTCGCCTTGGGCCTCGGGGGGCAGGTCCGGGCCTCGGCGGGCTAGGCGGCGGGGACGGTGAAGTGGGGCGCGGTGCCTCAGCGAACCAGGAGGCGTCACGTGGCAGCAGCGAGGGCGGTGGACATGTCCATCGGTGGGAAGATTCGTCCGGCGGTGCAAGGGGAAGGGGAAGACTAGGGTTTCGCCTGAAATTTCGGAGGGGGAGGCCTATATATACATCGAAGGAGCTAGGAGACTCCAAATTGAGCACGGTTTTCGGCCACGCGGTCGTGATCGAACGACCGAGATGATGGAGGGGGTTTAGGTGGGTTTTGGTCCACTTTGGAGGGGTGTTGGGCTGCAACACACACGAGGCCTTTTCAGTTCCTCGGTTAACCATTGGAGTATCAAACGAAGTCCAAATGGTATGAAACTTGACAGGCGGTCTACCGGTAGTATACCAAGGCCGCTTGGCAAGTCTCGGTCCAATCCGGGAACGTTTAACACCCGCACACAAAAAGAGGTAAAAGGGGACGCCGGAGGACATAGGAGTGCCGGAATGCAAAACGGACAACGGGGAAAATGCTCAGATGCATGAGACGAACACGTATGCAAATGCGATGCACATGCTGACATGATATGAGATGCATGAAAAGGACAAAATACAAATGAAGACAAAACCCAACAACGAGGAATATCATAACTTAGTGCCGAAAATGGCAAGAGTTGGAATACAAATATGGTAAGTTGCATATGGGGCGTTACACCACGGTTACAGACACGCTCGAAAGTAGGTCACAACATGGGTCAACGTTTAATAAATCTTGCACACTAAGTTATGAACTTTGCACGGTTGATGATAGCGGGAAGGTCATCTTACCGTTTGAGACCAAGTGTTGGTCGTGGTTGTGATCGCCGGAAGGATCACCGTTTGAGACCAAATGTTGGTCACGGTTGTGGTAGCCGGAAAGATCACGAGGTATCCCTAGTTAAGACCATGAGATTGGTACGTTTGTGATCCAAGAGCGATCACCATTGGTAAGCCAGTCCAAGGGACTGTTCTCACAAAAGCATTATCACGGCATGTTGGAGATATTGTTGCATTACTAATAATTGGTTAATTATCATAATATTGTTTGTCATTATGTTTATGCTTGTTGTGAGCTTGCAAGTACATTCAATGTACTGACCTGGCGTGTCATGCCAGATTTCAGGAAAGTCTCGTTGGAAAGGAGTGTTGTCCGAGTCTAGATCGTGTCCACATTGGTGTCCCTGTGCTATGGAGTTCCGCTACGACGTTGTTCCGCTGCCGCGTAGTTGTTATGATCGAGGCCCCTTTATGTTCACTAAATAATGTACATATTGTTCAGCTGCACCGTGTGTGCCGCTTGGCCTCTCTACCTGTTGTAATATAAACTTTGATCCGCTAGCATCAATAAAGCGGTTGTTTTCTGTACCAAGATGTTGTGTGTTGCCAGAAGACATGGTCTCTGGGCTAGCAATGCAGGGTAAACCGGTTGCTCTGAGCCGGGGTGCCACATGTGATCCCATTTATCAAATGGCAACACATGTCTATGGTTAGGAAACTTAACCATCTTTGATTAACGAGCTAGTCTAGTAGAGGCTTACTAGGCACACGGTGTTTTTTCTATGTATCCACACATGTATCAAGTTTCTCGTTAATACAACTCTAGCATGAATAACATTTATCATGATATAAGGAAATATAAAATAACAACTTTATTATTGCCTCTAGGGCATATTTCCTCCACATACGTTATTCCCTTTTTCATCGGTATGTTACTTGCCCGAGATTCAATCATCGGTATATTCATACCTAGTTCAATCTCATTACCGGCAAGTCTCTTTACTCATTCTATAATACATCATCCCGCAACTAACTCATTAGTCACTTTGCTTGCAGGGTTTCTTATGATGTGCATTACCGAGGGGGCCCAGAGATACCTCTCCGATACTCGGAGTGACAAATCCTAATCTTGATCTATGCCAACCCAACAAACACCTTCGGAGATACCTGTCGAGCATCTTTATAATCACCAAGTTACGTTGTGATGTTTGATAGCACATAAGGCATTCCTCCGGTATCCGGGAGTTGCATAATCTCATAGTCAAAAGAATATGTATTTGACATGAAGAAAGCAATAGCAATAAAATTGAACAATCAATATGCTAAGCTAATGGATGGGTCTTGTCCATCACATCATTCTCCTAATGATGTGATCCCGATCATCAAATGACAACACATGTCTATGGTTAGGAAACTTAACCATCTTTTATTAACGATCTAGTCTAGAAGAGGCTTACTAGGGACACGGTGTTTTGTCTATGTATCCACACATGTATCAAGTTTCCGGTTAATACAATTTTAGCATGAATAATAAACATTTATCATGAATAAGGAAATATAAAATAACAACTTTTTTATTTCCTCTAGGGCATATTTCCTTCAGTCTCCCACTTGCACTAGAGTCAATAATCTAGTTTATATCGCCATGTGATTTAACACCAATAGTTCACATCTTTATGTGATTAACACCAGTAGTTCACATCGCCATGTTACCAACACCCAAAGGGTTTAATAGAGTCAATAATATAGTTCATATTGCTATGTGATTAATACCCAAAGAGTACTAAGGTGTGATCATGTTTTGCTTGTGAGAGAAGTTTAGTCATGGATCTGCCACATTCAGATCTGTATGTATTTTGCAAATTTCTATGTCTACAATGTTCAACACATATCTAGATTTAGACTTAGAGTCATGTAGATCAGTGTCAAAGCTTGCGTCCACATAACTCTTTACGACGAACTCTTTATCACCACCATAACCGAGAAATATTTCCTTAGTCCTCTAAGGATAATTTTGACTGCTGTCAAGTGATCTATGATACGTCTCCAACGTATCTATAATTTTTGATTGTTCCATGCTATTATCTTATCTGTTTTGCATGTTCTATATGCATTTATATGCTATTTTATATGATTTTGGGGACTAACCTATTAACCTAGAGCCTAGTGCCAGTTTATGTTTTTTCCTTGTTTTAGAGTTTCGCAGAAAAGGAATACCAAATGGATTCCAACGGAATAAAACTTTCACCATGATTTTTCTTGGACCAGAAGACACCCAGGAGACTTGGAGTACAAGTCAGAGTAGCCTCGGGCAGCCGCAAGGGTGGAGGGCGCGTCCAGGGGGTGGGGCGTGACCCCCGACCTTGTGGGCCCCTCATAGCTCCCCTAACCTAATTCTTTCGCCTATATATACTCTTATACCCCAAGAACATCCAAGGGAGCCACCAAACCACTTTTCCACTGCCGCAACCTTCTGTACCCATGAGATCCCATCTTGGGGCCTTTTCCGGCATCCTGTCGGAGGGGGAATCAATCACGGAGGGCTTCTACATCAACACCATTGCCTCTCCGATGAAGCGTGAGTAGTTTACTTCAGACCTACGGGTCCATAGCTACTAGCTAGATGGCTTCTTCTCTTTCTTTGATTCTCAACGCAAAGTTCTCCTTGATGTTCTTGGAGATCTATTCGATGTAATACTCTTTTGCGGTGTGTTTGCCGAGATCCGATGAATTGTGGATTTATGATCATCTTATCTATGAATATTATTTGAATCACCTCTGAATTCTTTTATGCATGATTTGATATCTTTGCAAGTCTCTTCGAACTATCGATTTGGTTTTGGCCAACTAGATTGGCTTTTCTTGCAATGGGAGAAGTCTTAGCTTTGGGTTCAATCTTGCGTTACTCGATCCTAGTGACGGAAGGGGAACTGACATGTATTGTATTCTTGCCATCGAGGATAAAAAGATGGGGTTTTCATCATATTTCTTGAGTTAATTCCTCTACATCATGTCATCTTGCTTAAGGCGTTACTCCGTCTTTATGAACTTAATACTCTAGATGCATGCTGGATAGCGGTCGATGTGTGGAGTAATTGTAGTAGATGCAAAATTGTTTCGGTCTACTTGACACGGACATGATGTCTATATTCATGATCATTGCCTTAGATATCATCATAACTTTGTGCTTTTCTATCAATTTCTCGACAGTAATTTGTGCACCCACCGTAATAACTTCAATCTTGAGAGAAGCCACTAGTGAAACCTATGGCCCGCGGGTCTATTTTCCATCATTTAACTTTCCGATCTACAATTCTTCTTTCTTATTTACTTTCTTTGCAATATTTTACATTCTATTCCATAAACCAAAAATACCAAAAATATTACTTTACCGTTTATCCATCTCTATCAGATCTCACTTTGCGAATAACCGTGAAGGGATTGACAACCCCTTTGTCGCGTTGGTTGCAAGTTGGTGTTTGTTTGTGCAGGTATTTGGTGGCTTGTTGCGTGTCTCCTACTGGATTGATACCTTGGTTCTCACAACTGAGGGAAATACTTACGCTCCTTTGTTGCATCACCCTTTCCTCTTCATGGGAAAAACCAACGCAAGCTCAAGAGGTAGCAATCTACTCCTAGATCACTATTGTACCCCCTTGCCAAACTCATGGCAAAGTATATAATAGGTCTGGTACACAGCATGGCATACTTTATAGAACCTATGGCTAAGGCATAGGGAATGACTTTCATTTTCTCTCTATCTTCTGTCGTGGTCGGGTTTAAAGTCTTACACAACTTCACACCTTGCAACATAGACAAGAATTCTTTATTTGACCGATCTATTTTGAACTTCTTCAAAAAAACCAAGGTATGTACTTTGTGAAGTCCTATTAAGCATCTCGTTCTATCCCTATAGATCTCGATGCCTAATATATAAGTAGCTTCACTGAGGTCTTTCATTGAAAAATTATTATTCAAGTATTCTTTTATGCCATCCAGAATTTCTATATCATTTCTAATCAACAATATGTCATCTACATATAATATCAGAAATGCTACAGAGCTCCCACTCACTTTCTTGTAAATACAGGCTTCACCGAAACTCTGTATAAAACCATATGCTCTGATCACCTCATCAAAGCGTATATCCCAACTCCGAGATGCTTGCACCAGTCCATAGATGGATCGCTAGAGCTTGCACATTTTGTTAGCACCTTTAGGATCGACAAAACCTTCTGGTTGCATCATATACAACTCTTCTTTAAGAAATCCATTAAGGAATGCAGTTTTGACGTAAATTGGCAAATTTCATAATCATAAAAAGCGGCAATTGCTAACATGATTCGGACTAACTTAAGCATCACTATGGGTGAGAAGGTCTCATTGTAGTCAACCCCTTGAACTTGTGAAAAAACTTCCTTGACAAGTCGAGATTTGTAGACGGTGACATTACCATCAACGTCAGTCTTCTTCTTGAAGATCCATTTATTCTCAATGGCTTGCTGATCATCAGGAAAGTCCACCAAAGTCCACACTTTGTTCTCATACATGGATCCTATCTCAAAGTTCATGGCCTCAAGCCATTTATCGAAGTCTGGGCTCATCATATCTTCTTCATAGTTTGTAGGTTCTCCATGGTCTAGTAACATGACGTCCAGGACAGGATAAACGTATGACTCTGGTGCGGAACGTGCTTTGTTTGACCTACGAGGTCTAGTGGTAACTTGATCTAAAGTTTCATGATCATCATCATTAACTTCCTCTCTAGTTGGTGTAGGCATCACGGGAATGGATTTCTCTGATGTGCTACTTTCTGAATTGAGAGAAGGTACAATTACCTCATCAAGTTCTACTTTCCTCCCACCCACTTCTTTCGAGAGAAACTCCTTCTCTAGAAATGTTCCATTCTTGGCAACAAAGATCTTGCCTTAGGATCTATGGTAGAAGGTGTACCAATTGTTTCCTTAGGGTATCCTATGAAGACGCACTTCTCCGATTTGGGTTCGAGCTTATCAGGCTAAAGCCTTTGGACATAAGTGTCGCAACCCCAAACTTTAAGAAACAACTGCTTAGGTTTCTTGCCAAACCATAGTTCATACGGTGTCGTCTCAACGGATTTAGACGGTGCCCTATTTAATGGCAATGCAGCTGTCTCTAATGCATAACCCCAAAACGATAGTGGTAAATCGGTAAGAGACATCATAGATCACAGCATATCTAATAAAGTATGATTATGACATTCAGACACACCATTACACCGTGGTGTTCCAGGTGGCATGAGTTTTGAAACTATTCCACATTGCTTTAAATGAAGGACAAACTCATAACTCAAATATTCGCCTCCGCGATCAGATCGTAGAAACTTTACTTTCTTGTTACGATGATTCTCCACTTCACTCTGAAATTCTTTGAACTTTTAAAATGTTTCAGACGTGTTTCATTAAGTAGATATACCCATATCTTCTCAAATCATCTGTGGAGGTCACACAAAAACGATACCCGCCGCGTGCCTCAACACTCATCGGACCGCATACAACGGTATGTATTATTTCCAACAAGTCATTGGTTCGCTCCATTGTTCCCGAGAACGGAGTTTTAGTCATCTTGCTCATGAGGCATGGTTCGCAAGTATCAAATGACTCATAATCAAGTCATTCCAAAATTCCATCTGTATGGAGTTTCTTCATGCGCTTTACACCAATATGACCTAAACGGCAATGCCACAAATATGTTGCACTATCATTATCAACTTTGCATCTTTTGGCATCAATATTATGAATATGTGTATCATCACAATCGAGATTCAACAAAAGTAGACCACTCTTCAAGGGTGTATGACCATAAAAGATATTACTCATATAAATAGAACAACCATTATTCTTTGATTTAAATGAATAACCATCTTGCACTAAACAAGATCCAGATATAATGTTCATGCGCAAAGCTGGCTCCAAATAACAATTATTCAGGTCTAAAACTAATCCCGAAGGTAGATGTATAGGTAGCGTGCCGACGGCAATCACATCGACCTTGGAACCATTCCCGACGCACATCGTCACCTCGTCCTTAGCCAGCTTCATTTAATCTGTAGCTCCTGTTTCGAGTTACAAATATGAGCAACCGAACCGGTATCAAATACCCAGGCGCTACTACGAGCATTAGTAAGGTACACATCAATAACATGTATATCAAATATACCTTTGTTCACTTTGCCATCCTTCGTATCCGCCAAATACTTGGGGCAGTTCCGCTTCCAGTGACCAGTCCCTTTGTAGTAGAAGCACTCAGTTTCAAGCTTGGGTCAAGCTTTGGGCTTCTTCTCGGGAGTGCCAACTTTCTTTCCATTCTACTTGAAGTTCCCTTTCTTTCCCTTGCCCTTTTTCTTCAAACTAGTGGTCTTGTTAACCATCAACACTTGATGCTCCTTCTTGATTTCTACCTCCACGGCCTTAAGCATTGCAAAGAGCTCGGGAATTATCTTGTTCATCCCTTGCATATTATAGTTCATCACGAAGCCTTTGTAGCTTGGTGGCAGTGATTGAAGAACCTTTCAATAACACAATCAACTAGAAGATCAACTCCTAGCTGAGTCAAGTGATTATAATACCCATACATTTTGAGTATGTGTTCACTGACAGAACTGTTCTCCTCCACCTTGCAGCTATATAACTTGTTGGAGACTTCATATCTCTCAACCCAGACATTTTCTTGAAATATTAACTTCAGCTCTTGGAACATCTCATATGCTCCATCGTGTTCAGAACATCTTTGAAGTCCCGGTTCTAAGCCGTAAAGCATGGCACAATGAACTATAGAGTAGTCATCAGATCGAGCTTGCAAGACGTTCATAACATCAGCTTCAGCTCCTGCAGCAGGCCTTTCACCTAGACGTGCATCAAGGACATAATTATTCTATGCAGCAAAGAGGATAATCCTCAAGTTAGGGACCCAGTCCATGTAGTTGCTACCATCATCTATCAACTTATCTCTCTCTAGGAACGCATTAAAATTCAGGGGAACGGTAGCTCGGGCCATTGATCTACAACATAGATATGAAAAACTATAAGACTAAGTTCATGATAAATTAATTCCAATTAATCATATTACTAAAGAACTCACACTTAAATAGACATCCCTCAAGTCATCTAAGTGATACGTGATCCAAATCAACTAACCCATGTCCGATCATCACGTGAGATGGGGTAGTCATCAATGGTGAAAATCTCTATGTCGATCATATCTACTATATGATTCACGTTCCACCTTTCGGTCTCCAGTGTTCTGAGGCCATGTCTGTACATGCTAGGCTCGTCAAGTTTAACCTAAGTATTCCGCATGTGCAAAACTGTCTTGCACCCGTTGTATGTGAACATAGAGTCTATCAAATCTTATCATCACGTGGTTTCTTAACACGACGAACTGTAGCAACGGTGCATACTTATGGAGAACACTTTTACCTTGAAATTTAGTGATGGGACCATCTTATAATGCTACCGCCATACTAAGCAAAATAAGATGCATAAAAGGATAAACATCACAGCAATCAAAATATGTGACATGATATGGCCATCATCATCTTGTGCTTTTGATCTCCATCTCCAAAGCATCGCCATGATCTCCATCGTCACCGGCTCGACACCTTGATCTCCATCATAGCGTCATGGTCATCTCACCAACTATTTCTTCCACGTCATGTCCGTGATCTCATCTGGGACTCCGAACAACATTCGATCACCAAATCACATAACTCATATAATACTATATTGTCATCGAACGTTAAGCGTGCGGACCCTACGGGTTCGAGAACTATGTAGACATGACCGAGACACCTCTCCTGTCAATAACTAATAGCGGAATCTGGATGCCCATAATGGCTCCTACATATTCTACGAAGATCTTTATCGGTCGAACCGTTATGACAACATACGTAATTCCTTTGTCCATCGGTATGTTACTTTCCCGAGATTCGATCATTGATATCTTCATACCTCATTCAATCTCGTTACCGGAAAGTCTCTTTACTCGTTCTATAATACATCACCTTGTGACTAACTCCTTAGTTGTTTGCTTGCAAGCTTATGATGTGTATTACCGAGAGGGCCGGAGATACCTTTCCGATACTCAGAGTGACAAATCCTAATCTCGATCTATGCCAACTCAACAAACACCTTCGGAGATACCTGTATATCATATTTACAATCACCTAGTTACATTGTGAGGTTTGATAGCACACAAGGCAGAATTGCATAATCTCATAGTCGAAGGGATATGTATTTGACATGAAGAAAACAATAGCAATAAAACTAAACAATCATAATGTTAAACTAACGGATGGGTCTTGTCCATCACATCATTCTCCTAATGATGTGATCCCATTCTCTAATGGAAACTCATGTCCATGGTTAGGAAACCTTAACCATCTTTGATCAACGAGCTAGTCTAGTAGACGCTCACTAGGGACACAATGTTTGTTTATGTATTCACAGATGTATTAAGGTTTCCGATCAATACAATTCTAGCATGAATAATAAACCTTTATCATGAATAAGGAAATATAAAATAACAACTTTATTATTGCCTCTAGGGCATATTTCCTTCAACTGAAACTCCTGATATTTTAAAAGTAGCTAGATATTTTTATAAGGACATGTTTAGAAACAACTCTGAGAGAGTGTGCTCACTCAATAGGGATTTCTTCTCCAAGGAAGAAAAAGTCACAACCTTTGAGAATGAAACACTACAAATGCCCTTTTCAGAGGAAGAGGTCAAGAAAGCAGTGTTTGGTTCTTATGCTGATGGGGCCCCTGGTCCTGATGAAATACCTTTTTCCTTCTACCAGAAGTTTTGGGATTTGATCAAAAATGAGCTAATGGCCATGTTTGATGATTTCCATAAAGGAAATCTAGATATTTATAGATTAAATTTTGCATTACTCTCCCTTATTCCTAAGGAGGCTGATGCCACTACTATTGAGAAATTTAGGCCTATTAGCCTCCTTAACTGCGGCTTCAAAATTTTCACTAAGGTCTTGACTAATAGAATAAATGCTATGTTAAATAGACTGATTACTTGCAATCAATCTGCTTTCCTGAAAGGCAGATACATCCTAGAAAGTGTAGTTATAGCCCATGAGGTACTGCATTCAGTCCATGCTGGAAAAGAGCAAGGATTAGTGCTTAAGTTAGATTATGAAAAAGCTTTTGATTTTGTAAACCTGGATTTCCTCATTGAGCTTCTAACTTTGAGGGGGTTTGGGAACAAATGGATCTTGTGGATCTCTACTATTACCAAGAGGGGATCTGTGGGAGTCAAGATCAATGGTTTTCAAAGTGATTTCTTTACTACTGGCAAGGGCCTTAGACAAGGCGACTCTGTGTCACCCTTGCTTTTAACCTGGTGGTAGATGTCCTATCTAGGATGCTTACGAAAGTTGAAACGGGTGGGCTAATTAGAGGCCTTTGCACTGAGATTTGTCAGGGGGTGTCGTTGGAGTGAGTCTGACAGTAAGAATAGGGGGTACGGAGGAGGAGGCAAGGCCCTAGCTATGGCAAGGTTGTACACGCAAGTTTTACGACTTCAGGCCCCTCTCGGAGGAGGTAATAGCCCTACGTCTCGGTGCCTTGGGGGCTTGTCGACTGGATTATGTGGGAGAGTTACAAGGGGTGTGAACCCTTGTGCTAGAGGAGGGGTAGCTTATATAGAGTGCACCGGACCCCTCCAGCTCTCAGTTACACAGGGTTCAATGTGAGTTAAGGTAGGGTGTTACTGGCAACACCTACTATAAATGACTATTAATGATCTTTATTACTAAGGAGTGAACGCCTGACCATTGCTATAACGAGGCGACCGTAGGCCTTCTGTGCTCCGAGTGATTCTTTTGTATGGTCGAGTGTAATGATCATGTCGAGTGGAATCGGGGTATCCGAGTGGAACAGCTGGTTGAGTGGATTGCACTCAAAGGTGGTTTCAGTCGGAATCTTCTGTTGGACTTTGGATGTATTTGACTCTGGGGCAGTGTCTTTGGGTATCATTAGCCCCGAATGGATTGAGGTCCGAGTGAAGAAGGGTTGAAGTTAGTTCCGACTCGATTCTATGCTTCGGAGGCATTTCATCGGAATCTCGAGATCACACTGGAACTTTAACCTTGCATCAGTTGCCTTGATCGATTCTAAGGTCATCGAGTGAATTATGTTGTAAATCCTCGAGTGAATTAGAGTGCGAAATCTTCGACATGATCGATTGCTCTGCGGTTCCCGGATCTCACGGGATTCGAAAATTTGGAGAAGTGCGCGAGACGGAGCGTGCCGCAATAAACGGAGCGAGTAGACAAGGATGCCTTGATCTCTGCGACGCCTTTTTCGCCACGTATCGGGCAAGTGCCTGTTACAGGATGTGGTGAGATTGCTCAGGCCCACTGGTCAGCCACTCGGAAGTAGCCCCATAAAGAGCGCTGGGGCCGATGCGATGTACAGTGCTCCTCATTCGACCCCCTTCTCCTCTGCTTTTCCACCGCGCTCTCCTCTACTCTCGACACTTTCGCTCACCTCGTTTGTACTTAGCCGCCATGGGGAAGGAGAAGACTGCGGCACTGGAGCGTGCAAAGAAGGCAACGACAGCAACGAAAGGCAAGAAGATGGTGAGGGGGTCATCGTCGCGGTCCAGTCTGCCTCCTGGTTGGATCCAGGGGGACTAGATCCGCTCCATCGTCCTGAAGGAGGATATGGAGAATCTTGCCAACTATGGCTTGATTGCTTGATGTTGCTTGAAGCTACATCGATATTTCCCCAAAGAGTAAGGGATGATGCAGCACAGCGACGGTAGGTATTTCCCTCAGATATGAAACCAAGATTATCGAACCAGTAGGAGAACCAATCAACACAACGTAATCAGCCCCTCCACACAAATAACAATTACTCGCAACCCGACGTGTAAAAGGGGTTGTCAATCCCTTTTGGGTAGCGGCGCCCCAAGATGGGCAAATGAACGTGAGATAAAATTGTAGATATTGATAGATCGAATGCCAAATAAAATAAATAAGAATAAATTGCAGCAAGGTATTTTTGTATTTTGGGGATTAATTGATCTGAAATAAATGCAAAGGAAAATAGATCGCAAAGGCAAATAATATGAGAAAGAGACCCCAGGGCCGTAGGTTTCACTAGTGGCTTCTCTCGAGAAAAATAGCAAATGGTGGGTGAACAAATTACTGTTGGGCAATTGATAGAACTTCAAATAATCATGACGATATCCAGGCAATGATCATTATATAGGCATCACGTCCAAGATTAGTAGACCGACTCTTGCTTGCATCTACTACTATTACTCCACACATTTACTGCTATACAACATGCATCTAGTGTATTAAGTTCATGGAGAAACGGAGTAATGCAATAAGAACGATGACATGATGTAGACAAGATCTATCTATGTAGAGACAGACCCCATCGTCTTATCCTTAGTAGCAATGATGCATACGTGTCGGTTCCCCTTCTATTACTGGGATCTAGCACCGCAAGATTGAGCCCACTATAAAGAACCTCCTCCCATTGCAAGATAAATAGATCAAGTTGGCCAAACAAAACCCAGATATCAAAGAAGAAATACGAGGCTATAAGAGATCATGCATAAAAGAGATCAAAGAAACTCAAATACTTTCATGGATATAAAGAGATATAACTAATCACAAACTCAAAGTTCATCAGATCCCAACAAACACACTGCAAAAAGAGTTACATCATATGGATCTCCAAGAGACCATTGTATTGAGAATCACGCGAGAGACAGGAAGCCATCTAGCTACTAACTATGGACCCGAAGGTCTATGAAGAACTACCCACGCATTATCGGAGAGGCACCAATGGAGGTGGTGAACCCCATCCGAGATGGTGTCTAGATTGGAACTGGTGGTTCTGGACTCTGTGGCTGGATCAATATTTCGTCGACTCCCTAGGGTTTTGGGAATATTGGGGTATTTATAGAGCAAAGAGGTAGTCCAAAGGGCACCCGAGGTGGGCACAACCCACCAGGGCACACCTGGGCCTCCTAGCACGTCCTGGTGGGTTGTGCTCTCCTCGGAGCACCCCCCCAGGCGTAGCCAGGGCCCATTAGGTGTCTTCTGGTCCATAAAAAATCTCCGTAATGTTTCATGGCATTTGGACTCCGTTTGATATTGATTTTCTGTGATGTAAAAAACATGAAAAACAACAATTGTCACTTGGCACTTTGTTAATAGGTTAGTACCAAAAATGATTTACAATGATTATAAAACATCCAAGATTGATAATATAATAGCATGGAGTAATAAAAATTATTGATACATTGGAGACGTATCATTGCTCACGGGTCTTGGAGGCTGCCGGGGAATGAATCCGAGCCTCACCCTCCACATCCGTTCTTCTGGGGTTTTTTGAATTTCTTCTGGGCTCAGATCCATCACTTCCCACCCAACACAATTTCGTATCTCGCTGCATTTGTTTCTATGTGCGAGAACTTCCTCAGTTGCCAGCAGCACTAGGGCCTGTTCAAACATATCTTCACTTATCATTCTCAGTAGGTAAAAAAGGCAAATCCGAGTGATGAAAAGACGCAAGTGATTCAGATGTGCGGAGGGTTAGGCATTCAGAATAGAGGTAGAAGTACTTTTCCTCCCATGACCTTTCCCGAGTCATTCAGAGGATGGCAGTCGACCTGGTTCTACTACAAGGACGTCCTGACCCCTGGTCAGTCGACCGGCCTCCCCCCTTTCACTATGGAGAGACTCCACTAGCCTTCTTCTCTAGTTGTAACCAAAGAAGAGAAAGATGAGGTGTCCCTTTTAGTCGACGCGGTCGTGAATTTAGTCCGGGAGGGAGTGACCGGCATGGATCTGTTGGAGGTGTTTCTCAGTCGATGCATCCAGCCTATCCAAGCTCGCGATCACTGATACATCCATTTTGAATCATGTTTTAATTATTGTTATTGATAATGTTTTTATCCATAATAATGCTTTTTGGAGTAATTCTAATACCTTTTCTCTGATAATATGCAAGGTATACACAAAGAGGGAGAATTTCGGCACCTGGAAATCTGGACCTGAAAAAGCTACATTAGGCTACCTATTCTGCACAACTCCAAATGAGCTGAAACTTCACGGAGAATTTTTGTGGAATATTTAAGAATTATTGGAGCAAATAACTACCAGAGGGGGCCCACCAGGTGGGCACAACCCACAAAGGCGCGCCAGGCCCGCCCAGGTGGGTTGTGCTCACCCAGGCCCACCTCCGGTGCCCATCTTCTGGTATATAAGTCATTTTGACCTAGAAAAAATAAGGAGAGGACTTCCGTGATGGAGCGCCGCCGCCTCAAGGCGGAACTTTGGCAGGAGCACTTTTGCCCTCTGGTGGAGCGATTCTGCCGGGGGAACTTCCCTCCCGGAGGGGGAAATCATCATCGTCATCATCACCAAGAACTCTCCCATCTTGGGGAGGGGGCAATCTCCATCAACATCTTCAACAACACCAACTCATCTCAAATCCTTGTTCATCTCTTGTGTTCAATCTTGTTACCGGAACTATAAATTGGTGCTTGTGGGTGACTAGTAGTGTTGATTACATCTTCTAGTTGATTACTATATGGTTTATTTGGCGGAAGATTATATGTTCAGATCCAATATGCTATTTAATACTCCTCTAATCATGAGCATGTTTATCATTTGTGATTAGTTACTTTTGTTCTTGAGGTCACGGGAGAAATCATGTTGCAAGTAATCATGTGAACTTGATATGTGTTTGATATTTTCATAGTATGTATGTTGTGATTCCCTTAGTGGTGTCATGTGAACATCGACTACATGACACTTCACCATATTTGGGCCTAAGGGAATGCATTGTGGAGTAGCATTTTGATGATGGGTTGCAAGAGTGACAGAAGCTTAAACCCCAGTTTATGCGCTATTTCGTAAGGGACCGATTGGATCCAAAACTGTAATGCTATGGTTAGAATTTATTCTTAATACTTTTCTCGTAGTTGCGGATGGTTGCAGGAGGGTTAATCATAAGTAGGAGGTTTGTTCAAGTAAGAACAACACCTAAGCACCGGTTCACCCACATATCAAATTATGAAAGTAGCCAACACAAATTGAACCAACATGATGAAAGTGACTAGATGAAATTCCCGTGTACCCTAAAGAACACTTTGCTTATCATAAGAGACCGTTTTGGTATGTCCTTTGCCTCAAAAGGATTGGGCTACCTTGTTGCACTTTTGCTACTACTACCATTACTTGCTCGTTACAAATTATCTTGCTATCAAACTACTCTGCTACTTACAATTTCAGAACTTGCAGACATTACCTTATTGAAAACCACTTGCCATTACCTTCTGCACCTCGTTGGGTTCCACACTCTTACCTATCACGAAGAGCTACAGTTGATCCCCTATACTTGTGGGTCATCAAGGCTATTTTATGGCGCAGTTGCTGGGGAGTGAAGCGCCTTTGGGAAGTGGAATTTGGTAAGGAAACATTTATATAGTTGGCTTAATTTTATTTTCACTTGTTACTATGGAAAACTATCCTTTGAAGGGTTTGTTCGGGGTATCTTCACCTCGACCAGAACCACAGTTAGCTACCCCTCAACCTACTACACCTACTGAAAATATTGAATATGAAATTCCTTTGGGTATGATAGAACAACAGCTAGCTAATCCTTATGTAGGAGATGGAACCAAATATCCTGATATGCACTTGATATATGTCGAAAAAATTTGTGGATTGTTTAAGCTTGCAGGTTTACCCAGGGATGAAGTTATGAAAAAGGTTTTCCCTTTATCTTTGAAGGGAAAAGCATTGGCATGGTATAGGCTATGCGATGATATTGGATCTTGGAATTGGAATCATTTGAAATTGGAGTTCCACCAAAAAATTTATCCTATGCATCTAGTTCATTGTGATCAGAATTATATATATAATTTTTGGCCTCGTGAACGAGAAAGATCCGCTCTAGCTTGGGGAGGCTTAAGTCAATTTTATATTCATGGCCCAATCATGATCTCTCAAGAGAAATTATTATCCTAATTTTTATGCTCGGCTTCTCATAATGATCAAACCATGCTTGATACTTCTTTTGCTGGTTCTTTTATAAAGAAGACAATTCAATTCCGGTGGGATCTTTTGGAAAGAATTAAACACAACTCTGAAGATTGGGGACTCTACGAAGGTAAAGTCAGGTATTAAACTTAAATATGATTGTGTTAAACCTTTTATGGATACCGATGCTTTCCAAAAGTTTAGCACTAAATATGGACTTGACTCTGAGATAGTAGCCTCCTTTTGTGAATCATTTGCTACTCATGTTGAACTCCCTAAAGAGAAGTGGTTTAAATATCACCCACCTATTAAAGAACAAATCAAAGAACTGGTACCAATTAAAGAAGATATTATAATTTATAATGTTGATCCAATTTTCATTCTGCTTATATTGAGAAACCACCTTTCCCTGTTAGGATAAAGGAACATGCTAAAGTTTCAACTGTGGTTAACAAAAGCTATATTAGAACACCTAAACATGATGAACAAATTAAAGTTGAACCTAGTATTGCTATGGTTAAAGATCTCTTGGAAGATGATATGGATGGGCATGTTATTTACTTCTGTGAAGAAGATGCTAGAATTGCCAAGGTTGATAAAAAGGATAAACATAGACCTGTTGTTGGCATGCCCATCATCTTAGTTAAAATAGGAGATCACTGTTATCATGGTTTATGTGACATAGATGCTAGTGTGAGTGCTATTCCTTACAACTTATATCAAGAAATTATGAAAGACATAGCACCCGCAGAGATAGAAGACATAGATGTTACTATTAAACTTGCTAATAGAGACACTATATCACCAATTGGGATTGTTAGAGATGTTGAAGTCTTGTGTGGGAAAATAAAATACCCTACTGATTTTCTTGTTCTTGGTTCCTCACAAGATGACTTTTGTCCCATTATCTTTGGTAGACCTTTCTTGAACACCGTTAATGCTAATATAGATTGTGAGAAACAAATTGTAGGTGTTAGTTTTGGTGATGAGTCTCATGAGTTTAATTTTTCCAAGTTTAGTAGAAAGCTTCATGAAAAAGAATTGCCTAGTAAGGATGAATTAATTAGTCTTGATTATATTGCTATACTACCACTACTGCAGGATGCTACTAACGCGACACTACGATCAGAGACCCTTTGACGAAACTGTGTGTGATGCATTAATCACAAACGGGGATGTAAAAAACCGTCAAAAAAGGTGCAAAACGTTTGCGATGGATGATGCATCAAACATGGTTCAGATTTTCGTTGTGTGTGTGATGCAGGGCACACGGTTAACCCGTTCGAACTGTTTGCGATGAGGCAGAACAACAGAAACGGGCAGCCACATCAATGTGTGTGCAATATACGGCATACAGTTCGCTCCAATGATTCGTTTTCTATTAGGGAGTGCAACATAAACGGTTAGCCAGATCAAGGTGTGTGTGATAGGGCATACAGTTCACTCGGACGAATTGTTTTCGATTAGCGAACGCAACAAAAATGGTTCAACTTAACAAGATGTGTGTGAAACGTGGCAAACAGCCGACTTGGATGAACTGTTTGCGATGAGAATTTACAACACAGACGGTTAATAAAGTTAGTTCGTGTGCGATTCTGTGTGTACAAAAAACTTTGAAAAATGCAAACTAGTTGCTTGCGGTGGCTAGGAGTATAGCACACGATGTGTCTGCGAGTACTCATGTGCGATGATTAGTAAGTTACACATGCATTTCCTTATGTTAACACTTGTGTGATAAATAACACGTGGCACTGGATACGGTATTCAGGTTGTGTGTGTGCTCCACTTAGTCTTCCCGCGCTCCACATGGGTGAATTGTAAAATCCATGCCTATTCCCTCACCGGTTTCCCACCACCAGCTAACGGATTTGTTGCATAAAACCCAGGCGGCAACGCACCACCGCGACACTCTGTGAAGATCTAGTCCTCACCCATCTTCCATTAGTTATTCCAAGCATGCCAGGCAACGACCGAAGCTTCAATGCCGACACCTACTTGTGTTACATCTTCGGCGAGGAGAACGAGCTAGAGCAGGTCGGGTAGCAAGAGCTTCATCGGCTGGTGCAGGCACCATGGCCCGTCGGCAGCGATATCGGCGTCACAGTCCTTCGGAGCACAATAGACATATTGTAGAGGAGGTGTGATGAGTAGTTTGCCATCCACCGTGAAAAAGATCCAGAGTTGCTCGGCGGCATGATCGACGACCCACCCGAAGAACCGCCATCACTAGTGCTCATCAAGAGCTTGATACCGCACAAGTAATGGGCAGAGGACCTCTGCGATTCAGTCAAGACAAAGGAAACATGTGACTTCATCATTGCCCGCGGCGGCCATGTCAACCTCAATCCCGATGATGTGGGGGCCAGGCTCGAGCGTATCCTTGGTGGAGTTGACGTCCCCGATGAAGTAGAACATCGCCAACGTGATATCGTGAGGATGTAGGTGATCGACGGTATTTGCTACTAGGCCAGAGACATGGAAATGGAGCGGTTCTGCAGAGTTGTCATGCGCGCGATTGCACGCTGTCAAGCTCTTCTGGAAGAGGCCCAGTAGCCCCAAGAGCCTCCCAGCGCCAGCAGCTCCGTAGGCGGAGGCGGGTCGGGACACTCGGAGTAAACGGCCGCAAGGGTGCTATGCTGATCATGGAGTCCAAGAAGACCATCGTCGGAAGGCCGCCAGCTCAGCCTTTTAGCTTATATTTTATTATAATTGTATACATATGTAGGTCATGAGTGTTTTGGGCCTTGCCGCATTTGGCATTTTAAATTATCCTAAATATGTAAGGCAAATACTAAGAATTATTAACCATTGCCATTGTAACTTTGCCTCAACGGCGAGCAGAGCGCGCACAGGGACGCCAAAGCGGAGCGCGCCGCGACCGCCTCAACGGCGAGCAACTACGTGGTTAACCTTCTGCCATCAATAAATTTTGACCTTGTTTCTCGTCACATTGCTAATTACAACAGAATAAGTAATTGCAAATCTATTCACACCTATCAAACTAATATGTTTTCACACTTAGCACCGGGCTATAAAAACTACCCACTAGAAAATTACTTCACAGTTCCTCTCCTCATCACCCACAAAACTGGTTTTTCTGTCAAGTTGTTCCGCCATGACCGGTAGGAGGAGTTTAGGGTGGACATATAACCAGGCAGCAAAGACCAAGGCCGCAGAAGCACTAAAGAGGTCCCATTGCGAAGCCACAGCCGTAGCAGAGATGTCCCGGCGTGCCGCGGAGCCCTGTAACGAGCTCTCACGGGCACGCGAGGGCTCTCACAAGCGCATTCGCAACATCGACCATCACGATGTGACGGCGTTCCTGAAGTCCTTCGTCAGCTACGATGACATTCTCGCTGGTCTCACTATGCAGCAGGAGCTGGTCGACGGCTTGATGAAGCTAATCAAGATCAGCGGTGCCTCGGTTGACAAGGCGACCGGCCTCGTCGAGCAACTCATGGGTGACAATGCGAAGCTCCTCAAGTTGGTCGCCGAGAAGGAGGAGGGGGCCGCCGGTTGGAAGATGTTGCATGCGCAGAGCAGTGCCTCCGAGATGACACTAAAAGCGGGCGTCGAGGAACTGATGGGTGGCTTGAGGAAGCTCCGGATCGAGCACGAGCAGGAGGTGGAGGAAGCCATGGCTACTTTCAAGCAAAGTCATGTGGAATTGAAGAAGGAGCTCGAGGATTTCGCCGCCCGACTATCCATCGATGAGTAGAGACAGTAGCGACCCATATCATTGTCTGCAATTTCCTTCTTCTCTTACCCTCGTGTCTTCCGGGCTTTGCCACATGTAGCATTTTAAATTATCTAGAATATGTAAGACAATTATTATCTACGCCATTGTAAATTTGTCGTCGTATTATCCGTTGCCCTATGTGTCAATTTAAATTAGGGTGGAATACAAGTTGAAAACACGAACAAAGCAAATGCTGCCATGGGATCATAAGCAAACACCCTCCATCCAGGTGCTTTAATTAACCCATTAATGAATAAGTAGTCAGTGAGGCGGGCATCGGCTGGTGCATGGAGGTCAAAGAGCTTGCTTCCTAGTGAGCATGGGCAGCCTTGCTGCTCCCACGTGTCCCGTCGAGCCTGTGAGGTGGACAGGATGCATGCGCCCCATCGAGCCTGCGCGGTGGACTGCTCGCACGCTTCCCGTCGAGCCTGCACGGCAGACTTCTCGCTCTCGTCCCTTCTAATCAAACAGTTGCACGCATGACACTGAGTATGGTTAAATTTCAACATGGTTAATATAATACAACTGTTTGCGATTAATGTGTCAGTTTTTTTGTTTCAAAAAGGACTTCATTGGCTACTAATGTGTGCGCCTCTTCTCAAACTGGACAATTTTTTTACCACAACATATATGTGCCATGTCATGAAACCATGCCAAGTTTCATGTTTTTTGGGTGACTTTTTGATTTACTGGGATTTAAAAATCGAGATTCTCAATGTTTCAAGACGACGACAAGTTTGTAATTCATTCCCATTCCTTAAACGAGACCTAAACATGCACTCAATGACACATATACGATTTCCCACCCATTTTGCTTCACTAGAGCATGTGGTTGTAGTTCAAATTTGAATTGTGGACTACATTAAATGCATAGAAAACTTAGTAATTAGTAACATATATACAATGGCCATACGAACCCTGAACAGTTTCAAATTTCAGCCCGACAGTCCTATTATTAAATGTTGCTTGTAGAAAACAAAGTTCAAGGCGAGAAGAGGCAGCGATTTTCGTTTCGCCCACAAGAGGGGCATGTTTCCCTACCGGAACCACGCGGGTTGCGATAGGCTCCGGTTTGTAAAAGGCTTGTAATATAGCTTTGCCCAAATTGGACATTTATATGTACCATGTAGTGACACCATGCCAAGTTTCATGATTTCCTGGTGAATTTTGGATTTACGGAGATTTAAAAATCGAGATTCGCAATGTTTGTGGCCAAGTCAAGACGGCGAGATGGTTGAATTCGTTCCCATTCGTTCCATGGGACCTAAACATGCACCCCAAGGAAACATGTATGTTTTTCTAGCCATTTTGGTGCAATGGAGCATGTATTTGTAGTTCGGATTTGAATTATGGACATTAAATGCCTAGAAAACTCAATTAATGAATAAAAAAGGTCAAACGAACCCTGAATAATTTCAAAGTTCAGCACGAATCTCCAATTGTTCCGTGTCGCATGTAGAAGAAAATATGAGGCTAGAAGAGGGAGTGATTATTGTTTGGCCCACAAGGGGACACGTTTCCCTATCGAAACCATGAGGGTTCTTGCGACAGGCTCCGGTTTGTAAGAGGTTTGTAATTAAGCTTGGCCCAAATTGGTAATGTTTTTACCACGACATATATGTGCCATGATGTGACACCATGCCACCTTTGATGACTTTCTGGTGAGTTTAGGATTTATGGTGAATTAAAAACCGAGATTCGAAATGTTTGAGGACGAGCCAGGACACCGGTATGGTTGTAATTCGTTCCCATTCCTGGCATGAGACCTAAACATGCACCCAAGAACACATGTATAATTTTTCTAGCCATTTTGGTGAATTGGAGCATGTATTTGTAGTTTAGATTTGAATTATGGACATTAAATGCCTAGGAAACTCAACTAGTGTATAAAAAGGCCAAACGAACCCTGAATAAGTTTAAATTTCAGCACAGATATCATGTCGTTCCATGTTGCCCGTGGAAGAAAATACAAGGTGAAAAGAGGGAGTGATTACGTTTCGCCCACAAGGGGAACATGTTTTCCTATCGGAACCATGAGGCTTCTTTGAGAGAAGCTCTAGTTTTTGTAAGAGGTTTGTAATAAAGCTTGGCCCAAATTGGACAATGTTTTTACCATGACATATATGTGCCACGACGTGACACCATGTCACCTTTGATGACTTTTTGGTGAGTTTAGGATTTATGGGGACTTAAAAACCGAGATTCGAAATTTTTGAGGACGAGCCATGACACCGGTACGGTTGTAATTCGTTCCCATTCCTGACATGGGACCAAAACATGCACCCAAGGACACATATATAATTTTTCTAGCCATTTTGGTGAACTGGAGCATGTATTTGTAGTTCAGATTTGAATTATGGACATTAAATGCCTAGGAAACCCAATTAGTGTATAAAAAGGCCAAACGAACCCTAAATAAGTTTAAATTTCAGCACGGATATCCTGTCGTTCCATGTTGCCCGTAGAAGAAAATACAAGGCGAAAAGAGGTAGTGATTATGTTTCGCCCACAAGGGGGACATGTTTCCCTATCGGAACCATTAGGCCTCTTTGAGAGAAGCTGATACGTCTCCGTCGTATCTACTTTTCCAAACACTTTTGCCCTTGTTTTGGACTCTAACTTTCATGATATGAATGGAACTAACCCGGACTGACGCTGTTTTCAGCAGAATTGCCATGGTGTTATTTATGTGCAGAAACAAAAGTTCTCGGAATGACATGAAACTTCACGGAACGTCTTTTTGGAAATAATAAAAAATCCTGGCAAAAGATCAAGACCAGGGGGCCCACACCCTAGCAACGAGGGTGGGGGCGCTAAAGGAAATATGCCCTAGAGGCAATAATAAAGTTATTATTTATTTCCTTATATCATGATAAATGTTTATTATTCATGCTAGAATTGTATTAACCAGAAACGTAATACTTGTGTGAATACATAGACAAACAAAGTGTCACTAGTATGCCTCTACTTGACTAGCTCGTTAATCGAAGATGGTTATGTTTCCTAACCATAGACATGAGTTGTCATTTGATTAACGGGATCACATCATTAGGAGAATGATGTGATTGACATGACCCATTCCATTAGCTTAGCACCCGATCATTTAGTATGTTGCTATTGCTTTCTTCATGACTTATACATGTTCCTATGACTATGAGATTATGCAACTCCCGTTTACCGGAGGAACACTTTGTGTGCTACCAAACGTCACAACGTAATTGGGTGATTATAAAGGTGCTCTACAGGTGTCTCCAAAGGTACATGTTGGGTTGGCGTATTTCGAGATTAGGATTTGTCGCTCCGATTGTCGAAGAGGTATCTCTGGGCCCTCTCGGTAATGCACATCACTTAAGCCTTGCAAGCAATGCAACTAATAAGTTAGTTGCAAGATGATGTATTACGGAACGAGTAAAGAGACTTGCCGGTAACGAGATTGAACTAGGTATAGAGATATCGATGATCGAATCTCGGGCAAGTAACATACCGATGACAAAGGGAACAACGTACGTTGTTATGCGATCTAACCGATAAAGATCTTCGAAGAATATGTAGGAGCCAATATGAGCATCCAGGTTCCGCTATTGGTTATTGACCGGAGACGTGTCTCGGTCATGTCTACATTGTTCTCGAACCCGTAGGGTCCGCACGCTTGACGTTACGATGACAGTTTCATTATGAGTTTATATATTTTGATGTACCGAAGGTTGTTCGGAGTCCCGGATGTGATCACGGACTTAACGAGGAGTCTCGAAATGGTCGAGAAATAAAGATTGATATATTGGACGACTATATTTGGACAGCGGAAAGGTTCCGGGTGAGATTGGGACAATACCGGATCACCGGGAGGTTATCGGAACCCCCCGGGAGCTATATGGGCCTTATTGGGCCTTAGTGGAAAGGAGGGGAAAGGAGCAAGGGAGGGGGCGCGCCCCCCAAGCCCAATCTGAATTGGGAGGGGGGCTGCCCCCCTTTCCTTCCTCCCTCCTTCCTCTTCCTTCCCTCTCCTACTCCTAATAGGAAAAGGGGGAGTCCTACTCCCGGTGGGAGTTGGACTCCCCCCCTTGGGCGCGCCACCCTCCTTGGCCGGCCCCCTCCTCCACTCCTTTATATACGGGGGCAGGGGGCACCCCAGATACACAACACTTGATCATTGATCTCTTAGCCGTGTGCGGTGCCCCCCTCCACCATAATCCTCGATAAAATTGTAGCGGTGCTTAGGCGAAGCCCTGCGACGGTAGAACATCAAGATCGTCACCATGCCGTCGTGCTGACGGAACTCATCCCCGACACTTTGCTGGATCGGAGTCCGGGGATCGTCATCGAGCTGAACGTGTGCAAAAACTCGGAGGTGTCGTAGTTTCGGTGCTTGATCGGTCGGGCCGTGAAGACGTACGACTACATCAACCGCGTTGTTATAACGCTTCCGCTTCCGGTCTACGAGGGTACATAGACAACACTCTCCCCTCTCGTTGCTGTGCATCACCATGATCTTGCGTGTGCGTAGGAAATTTTTTGAAATTACTATGTTCCCCAAAAGGCGCGCCTACCCCCCTGGGCGCGCCCCCTACCTCGTGGGCCCCCTGGAGCTCCTCCGACCTCAACTCCAACTCTATATATTTGCTTTCGGGGAGAAAAAAATAGAGGAGAAGGATTCATCGCGTTTTACGATACGAAGCCACCGCCAAGCCCTAAAACTTCTCGGGAGGCCTGATCTGGAGTTCGTTCGGGGCTCCTAATAAATATGAATTGCCTGTTGTTCCTGAGGGTTATGTTATGGATGAAGAAGCTACTAGAGGTATTTTAGCTTGCAATGATAGATATGATCTAAAGAGGTTATTAGCTAAATGGAAGCAACAGTCCCTTAATGCTAGAATGAAACCAGACCCTGCTTTTGCTACTTCACCTATCTGTGTTACTGATAAGGATTATGAATTCTCTGTTGATCCTGATATAATTGCTTTGGTTGAATCTGATCCTTTTTATGGCCATGAATCTGAAACTGTTGTGGCACATCTTACTAAATTAAATGATATAGCTACCCTGTTCACTAATGATGAGAGAAATTGCTAATTTTATATCCTTCAAATATTTCCGTTCTCATTAAAGGGTGATGCTAAGATATGGTTTAATTCTCTTGATCCTGGTTGTGTGCATAGTCCCCAGGATATGATTTATTACTTCTCTGCTAAATATTTCCCTGCTCATAAGAAACAAGCTGCTTTAAGGGATATATATAATTTTGTGCAAATTGAAGAAGACAGTCTCCCACAAGCTTGGGGGAGGATTCTCCAATTACTTAATGCTTTGCCTGATCATCCTCTTAAGAAAAATGAAATACTTGATATCTTTTGTAATGGACTAACCGATGCTTCCAGAGATTACCTGGATAGTTGTGTTGGTTCTGTTTTTAGGGAAAGAACACCGGATGAAGCTGAAATTCTATTAAATAATATGTTGAGTAATGAAAATAATTGGACACTTCATGAGCCTATTCCTAAACCAACTCTGAAGAAGAGAGGTGTTCTATTTCTCAGTCCTAAAGATATGCAAGAGGCAAAGAAATCCATGAAAGAAAAGGGTATTAAAGCTGAAGATGTTAAGAATTTACCTCCTATTGAAGAAATACATGGTCTTAATTTACCGCATGTCGAAGATATGCATAATTTTAATCCATCTCCTATTGAAGAAACACATGGTCTTGATAAATTTATGGTTAAGCAAGAAGACTTCGATGCTTATTTTTGCAGAGAATTAAAATGCAGTGCTAATATGCTTGAACACTTGGGTAATTATATGGCTAATGTCAAAGGTGAACTTAAACTTATTAGTAAACATGCTTCTATGGTTACCACTCAAGTAGAACAAGTACTTAAAGCTCAAAATGATTTGCTCAATGAATTGAATAGTAAGAATAATGATTATATTGTTAGAGTGGCTACTAGAACTAGTAGAATGACTCAGGAACCTTTGTATCATGAAGGCCACCCTAAGAAAATTGAGCAAGATTCTCAGAGAAATAATATAGATGCACCTAGTCCTTCTAAAAGGAAGAAAAAGAAAAATGATAGGACTTTGCATGCTTCTAGTGAACCTATTACTGAAACACCTGAGAATCCAAATGATATTTCTATTTCTGATGCTGAAACACAATCTGGTAATGAACCTGAAACTAGTGATAATGTTAATGATAATGTTCATGTTGATGCTCAACCTAGACATGATAATGATATAGAAATTGAACCAGCTGTTGGTCTTGATAACCCACAATCAAAGAATCAACGTTATGATAAGAAAGACTTTGTTGCTAGGAAGCATGGTAAAGAAAGAGAACCATGGGTTCAGAAACCCATGCCTTTTCCTCCCAAACCATCCAAGAAAAGGATGATGAGGATTTTGAGCGCTTTGCTGAAATGATTAGACCTATCTTTTTGCGTATGCGTTTAACTGATATGCTCAAGATGAATCCTTATGCTAAGTATATGAAAGAAATTGTCACTAATAAAAGAAAGATATCGGAAGCTGAATTTTCCACCATGCTTGCTAATTATACTTTTAAAGGTGGAATACCAAAGAAACTTGGAGATCCAGGAGTACCCACTATACCATGCTCCATTAAAAGAAACTATGTTAAAACTGCTTTATGTGATCTTGGAGCCGGTGTTAGTGTTATGCCTCTCTCTTTATATCGTAGACTTGATTTGAATAAGTTGACACCTACTGAAATATCTTTGCAAATGGTTGATAAATCAACTGCTATACATGTCGATATTTGTGAGGATGTGCCTGTTGTGGTTGCAAACATTACTATTTTAATGGACTTTGTTATTCTTGATATTCCCGAGGATGATAGTATGTCTATTATTCTTGGAAGACCCTTTTTGAATACTGCAGGGGCTGTTATTGATTGCAAAAAAGGCAATGTCACTTTTCATGTTAATGGTAGCATACGGTACACTTTCTGAGGAAACAACCTCAAGTCCGTAGTATCAATTCTATTGGAAAAATTCCATCGATTATTTTTGGAGGTTTTGAATTTACTCTTCCAACTGTCAAGAAGAAATATGATATTCTCATTGTTGGGGATGTGCATATCCCCGTGGAGGTAACCTAGTGTTATTCGAAAATTCTCCGGTTCCATGTTATTCGGAATGAGTTTGTTAACAAGACCTGATCAACCTTGTTAGTGGATTCCTTTTGATGAGCATGAGATGGATGAATTTAGAAAGCACAACCTTCTGTACCCTCCTTTTACTTTATGTTATTTATAATAAATAAAGTAAAAGTAAGTATTTTCCCTCTTTTATCTGAATTATCCGTGCAATATAAAAATACCCTGAAGATAAAAGTTCTCCAAATGCCTTGAAATTTAAATATGATTTTTTCTGGAATATTTGAGAATATTTGGCATTGAGAACACAGCACGGGGGGCATCCACCTGGCCACGAGGGTGGAGGGCGCGCCCTACCCCCTGGGCGCGCCCCTGCCTCATGGGCCCACGGTGGCCCTCCTCCACTTATTCCTCCACCCACACACTCCTTCCTCCCACAAACAACATTATCCAGCTCAAACCCGAGTCCAAGCTCATTTTGCTGCCATTTTCGATCTCCTTGCTCAAAGCACCTCTCACAAAACAGCTTGGGGGGATTGTTCCTTGGTATGTGACTCCTCCATTGGTCCAACTAGTTTTTGTTCTAGTGCTTTATTCATTGCAAATTTGTGCTGCCTAGGTGACCCTGTTCTTGAGCTTGCATGTCAAATTTATATGGTTCCAAGTAGTTTTGATGCATGATATAGGCTCTAGGCACTTGTAAGAGTGATTGCTATCAATATTGTTGAGTTTGGTTCACTTTTATTTGAAGTTACTAAAAATTTCAGAAATTTTTCAGAGGAAGAAATATGTTTAGGAAAATGTACCAAGGTGGCTCTTCAGAGGACTTTATGGATCGAGCGAAAATCAAGGAAGAATTTAACGCATATTTGTGTAACTCTAATCTTATGAGCTTCGAGGAGGAAAAGTGCCGCCAGTACCACTATCTCACTAGTTCCTTTGTGAGGAGGTTTGAATTTTCATCTTCACGCAATTCTCCAAACTGTCCTGTTTGATCTTTATGAAAAATCTTATATGATGGACTTAGATGATTTTTCCACTGCTTGCAAACTTCCACAATGGGGTAGTGTTAGGGAACCTCTCAAATCTGAGTTTAGAGATTTTCTTGCTAGTATAACTGTGGGGGAATCTAGAGATATAACACAAGCTACCATAGGGAGCATTCACTTTCCTGCTATACATTATTTTGCTCTCTTCATAGGTAGATGCATTAATGGTAAAGATGAGGCATGTCACATGTGTGTCCCTGACCTCAATATTCTTAGGAGTGTAGTGTTAGGAGATAAATCTTATAATTTGGGAGCCATTGTTGCACGTAGGTTGCATCTTAATAGATTTAATGGAGATTTCCTTGGTGGAATTTATGCAACCCGCATAGCTAATTTTCTTGGTATAACCATACGTGAGGATGATATTGAGTTGCCTCCTGCTTATTTGGATTATGAGGCTATGGTTCGTCATCAGTTTGTTGAGAGGAACGATCAGTTCCTCCAGTACCGACTAATCTTTGACAGACGACGCACCTATCACGTCGCTCTCCCTGCTTCTACTTTCTTTGACTTTCAGGCAAAAGGGAGATATTTTATAACCAGAGAGGAGGCGGAACAGTATAAGAGGAGAGCTGAGACAGCTCGCCTGCAAGTTGCAGCCCGCGATGGAATGACTGTTGCATCTCAGTACGCCCCAACTATTACTATGGATATCCGCCAGGCCAACCATGGCCATAGACCAACTTAGGCCAAAAGCCTAAGCTTGGGGGAGTACGTATTTCTCACCGACATTTACATTCATGTTCACACACTCATTGCTAGATGTCGGTGCTCATACTTTTTCATTGTACTATCCATGCTAGTTTATTTCCTTGTTATGCTTTATTCTTGTGTGTTTAATAAACCTTAAGAAAAACCAAAAAAATTAATTGTAGCTTTTAGCTAGTTTTAATTTCCATGATTGTAGTAGTAATTAAAAAGAAAACCCAAAAAGATTTCATGTTCTTCTTTTGCTTGTTGCGAGCTTTCCTGTGTAAATAGTTTTATTTCTTTTATTTTCTTTGGGGGTCGATAGGAGAATACCATGATTAAATTGTTGAAGTGGCTCTTATATGCATTATTGTTGATCTAACAAAAGAGCCCATATTGCCTTGTCTTGTTCTGTTTATTGAATGCCTGTAGATTCCAGCTTAGTCCAATGCATGCGCACTATTATTATTACTCACATCGTCGGTCGTGTAAGTGAAAGGCAATTATGGCGATATATGATGGACTGACTGAGATGAGAAAAGCTGGCATGAACTCGACCTATCTTGTTTTTGTAAATATGATTAGTTCATCGTTCCTGATTCAACCTATTATGAATAAACATATTTGCAATGACAACTAGAGATCATAGTTTCTTATGCCATTCTTAATTAGCTAGGAGCTTATAATGGTTTACCTTGCATGCCAACATGCTAGTAAAATGGTTGTGATGTGGTATGATATGGTGGTATCCTCCTCTGAATGATTTAAGTGACTTGACTTGGCACATGTACACGCATGTAGTTGAAACAAAATCAACATAGCCTTCACGATATTTATGTTCATGGTGGATTATATCCTACTCATGCTTGCATTCGGTCTTGATTAATTTTAATGCATGTTCATGACTGTTGTCGCTCTCTAGCTGGTCGCTTCCCAGTCTTTTGCTAGCCTTCACCTGTACTAAGCGGGAATACTGCTTGTGCATCTAATCCCATAAACCCCAAAGTTATGCCATATGAGTCCACCATACCTACCTATATACGGTATCTACCTGTCGTTCCAAGTAAATTTGTATGCGCCAAACTCTAAACCTTCAAATAAATATCATGTTTTGTATGCTCGAATAGCTCATGTATCAACTAGGGCTGTCTGTATCTTCCATGTTAGGCAGGTTATTCTCAAGAGGAGTGGACTCCGCTCCTCACTCACGAGAAAGTGGCTGGCCACCGGGATGCCAAGTCCCATGCTTTATGCAAACTAAATCAAAATAATTGCAAACCAAACTCCCCCTGGGACTCTTGTTAGTTGGAGGCACTCGTTGTTTCGAGCAAGCCATGGATTGATGCTTGTTGGTGGAGGGGGAGTATAAACTTTACCATTCTGTTTGGGAACCACCTATAATGTGTGTAGCATGGAAGAAATCGCCATCTCTTAGTTGTTATGTTGACAATGAAAGTATACCGCTCAAAATATTATTCATCTCTATTTCAAAACCGAGCTCTGGCACCTCTACAAATCCCTGCTTCCCTCTACCAAGGGCCTATCTATTTACTTTCTTGTTGAGTCATCATCCTCTTATTAAAAAGCACCAGTTGGAGAGCACCACTGTCATTTGCATTCATTACTGTTAGTTTACATTGAGTATGACTTGACTGGATCTCTTTTACCATGGATTACAATGTCTAGTCGGTCCTTGATCTTTAATGGTGCTCTGCATTTATGTTTTGCGGTCTCAGAAAGGGCTAGCGAGATACCATTGTTATATCATATTATGATTGTTTTGAGAAAGTGTTGTCATCTGAGGTTTATAATTATTGCTCGCTAGTTGATTATGCTATTGATATGAGTAAACATGAGACCTATGTGTTATTGTGAGTATGGTTAGTCTATAATCTTTGCTAAAAACTTGAATGCTGGCTTTACATATTTACAACAACAAGAGCAAACAGAGTTTGTAAAAGTTTTTCTTTATCACTTTCAGTTTGTCAACTGAATTGCTTGAGGACAAGCAAAGGTCTAAGCTTGGGGGAGTTGATACGTCTTCGTCGTATCTACTTTTCCAAACACTTTTGCCCTTGTTTTGGACTCTAACTTGCATGATTCGAATGGAACTAACCCGGACTGACGCTGTTTTCAGCAAAATTGCCATGGTGTTATTTATGTGCAGAAACAAAAGTTTTTGGAATGACCTGAAACTTCACGGAACGTCTTTTTGGAAATAATAAAAAATCCTGGCAAAAGATCAAGACCAGGGCCCACACCCTAGCCACGAGGGTGGGGGCGCGCCTGCCCCCCTAGGCGCGCCCCCTACCTCATGGGCCCCCTGAAGCTCCTCCGACCTCAACTCCAACTCTATATATTTGTTTTCGGGGAGAAAAAAAAGGAGAAGGATTCATCGCGTTTTACGATATGGAGCCGCTGCCAAGCCCTAGAACCTCTCGGGTGGGCTGATCTGGAGTCTGTTCGGTGCTCCGGAGAGGGGAATCCATCGCCATCATCATCATCAACCTTCGTCCATCACCAATTTCATGATGCTCACCGCCGTGCGTGAGTAATTCCATCGTAGGCTTGTTGGACGGTGATGGGTTGGATGAGATTTATCATGTAATCGAGTTAGTTTTGTTAGGGTTTGATCCCTAGTAACCACTATGTTCTGAGATTAATGTTGCTATGACTTTGCTATGCTTAATGCTTGTCACTAGGGCCCGAGTGCCATGATTTCAGATCTGAACCTATTATGTTTTCATAAATATATGAGAGTTCTTGATCCTATCTTGCAAGTCTATAGTCACCTACTATGTGTTATGATCCGGCAACCCCGAAGTGACAATAATCGGGACCACTCCCGGTGATGATCGTAGTTTGAGGAGTTCATGTATTCACTATGTGTTAATGCTTTGGTTCAGTACTCTATTAAAAGGAGGCCTTAATATCTTTTAGTTTCTGCTAGGACCCCGCTGCCACGGGAGGGTAGGAAAAAAGATGTCATGCAAGTTCTTTTCCATAAGCATGTATGACTATATTCGGAATACATGCCTACATTACATTGATGAATTGGAGCTAGTTCTGTGTCACCCTAGGTTATGACTGTTACATGATGAACCGCATTCGGCATAACTCTCTATCACCAATCCATTGCCTACGAGCTTTCCATATATTGTTCTTCGCTTTTTTACTTTTCCGTTGCTATCGCTATCATCACTACAAAATACCAAAAACACTACTTTTGCTACCATTACCTTTTGCTACCGTTACCACTACTATCATATTACTTTGCTGCAGATATTAAGTTTCCAGGTGTGGTTGAATTGACAACTCAGCTGCTAATACTTGAGAATATTCTTTGGCTCCCCTTGTGTCGAATCAATAAATTTGGGTTGAATACTCTACCCTCGAAAACTCTTGCGATCCCCTATACTTGTGGGTTATCAGAAGCTGTGGTTCGTAAGAGGCTTGTAATAAAACTTGCGCCAAAATGGACGAAAAAATTCCTCGACATATAAGTGCCATGTCGTGACACCAGGGGATTTAAAAACCAAGATTCTGGCTTAGTTTTGGATTTACGGGGATTTAAAAACCAAGATTCTTCTCACGAAATGTTTTCAAATAGCACATGGTTCACTCACGAAAGCCGATATTCAATGAAAGCTTCCTGGAAACCATATTTTAAAGTTTCATAGAAATCTAGGGAAAAAGTGGGATGTTAAGGTGATGTTTTATTGCAATGCAAAATTTCAAGTTGAAAAACTTTATGAGATGTGAACTATGAAAAAGACAAATTCAGCCCTGAATAGTGACATTACTATTCAGCACTATTCAACACTGATTTTGTCTTTTTCATAGCTCACATCTCGTAATGTGTTTCAACTTGAAATTTTGTGTGGCAATAAAACATCATCCTCTTAACACCCCGCATTTTTTCAATTTTTTTTAAACTTCAAAACATCTTTTTCTCGTGGTTTTCACCGGTTTCCACTAAATGTTAGTTTCCGTCTGATATCCCCCCCCCCGCTGTGCGCGCGGTCTGAGTGATGCATTCTGACTGGCCAGAACCCAAACCCCACGGATCGTACGTGTGCACCGTTGGATGCTCCTAGATCGAACGGCAACCCTGAGCCCTTTCGACAGCACATGCAGTACATGGGTAAGCACTGTGCGCATGCATCATGTAGCTTGTGCTTCCTTCTCTAGTAGGTTTTCATTCAAAACAGGCTAACGTTTCTCTCCACTCCTCTCATCGGTTTCCCGCCTCTTCTCCCAGATATGCATGATGTAGATGTTCGTTTAATTCTTATAGTTCTTCTCATCCAAAATCAATTAGTTTTATAAAAAACTATTTTAAGATTCATGTAATTGTGCATTGTAAAGGTAAAAACAGAAAGTGACAATTCATTTAGAAAAAAAATAGTTTGGGCAATTAAGATATGGAAGATCCTAGAGAACAAAGGAGAAGTGCTTGTGTGTTTGAGGTTTGTGCATTATGCTTAAGTTCAACCATGCAGTCTTCTTGATTGTACATGTGTCAGAATCTGGTGGAATGTAGATGATATCCAATGGCCAGTAGTGCTCGGATTTGCCATCTCTGTACCGTCGAATTGGCTTCATCCAATGAGCAACTTTCAAAGTTATTCGCACACTATAT
>NC_041384.1:123679914-123778634 GCF_002162155.2 Triticum dicoccoides | reverse complement strand
CCAGGCTTGGAGTCGAGTACGGTGTTTGGTTTATAATGTAGTTGGTGGCCCATCGAAGTTGTGCATTTGGGATTTAAACACATCATACACCATTGTACCCATACATATTTTCGGGCCGCATGCAGTGTATACGGGGTCTTCTGATCGACCACGTCTCCCTTATGCGGTTTTTTGTGACGACACGGATATTTGTGGGCTCCCAAGTGTATATATATCATCCCTTTGACCGATAATGAGGGGCATGTGTTGGCCATGGATGGATTCCTCCTAGTTCATGTTAGGGACGGCCACCGTCAAATGTCGGTCAACCGAAGCTCGAGCTCATGCGTTGTCAGGATTCCCTCCCAGATGCTCGGATTGCTGGGTTCAACCTACATCAAACCCTGCGTATCTCGTCCTTAACTAACTTGCCTTCATGGTTGTTATCTGTATCGAGAGGTAGGCACCACATCTAAATTGTACATTATTCTATATTGAAAACACACATCACCCCTTCCCAACGTACATCATTTTGGGCCGCATGCAAGAGGTACAGGTTTGTGGTCCCTCTCATGCGATTTTTATGATGGTTCAATCTATTGGCCCAAGCAGTTTATCGACAAAAAAACTGTCATTTGACCAAACGATAGATTCACTGGTCCATCTTATGGTAGGTCATGGCGACATGCATGCATGACAAAAGTATCGATCATTACGTGCATCCATCCCGCTGACACGAAGTGGGAGGTGGTGGGCCAAGCATCCTAGCTAGGTACGACATTATGTCATTATATATATATATCCTGGCTAGGTGGTTGTTAGGGTGCTTTCGGGTTTACAAGGCAGGTGCCACCAAAGTTATGCATTGTGTATTTAAAGTTTTAAACATCCCCAATATTCGTACATATATTTGGCCACTTCTAGGTGGTTCTTGACTTCTGGCCCCTCTCATCAATCTTCAACGATGCGCCCAACCGTGGGCCCGCGGGGTCGAAGTTGTGCATTGGAATTTTGAACATCACAGACCACCCTTTTCACTCATATATATTTGGGCCACATGCTGGTGTGGTTGTCTTTTGACCCTCTCTAACGTTATTTTTTGCTGCAAAGACTCTGATGACCCTCAACGGACACGGGGTATAATATCTTAACCGTGTGCGATACAAGTGCGATGTGAATCACCACGCCTGCACAAGCGCGAGCAAATTAAGGTGGAGGTACTAGCTCAACCATGTGCGATGCAAGTGCGCTGAAATCACCATGACCGCGCAAGCGCGAGCAAAGGGTGGAGGTACTGGCTTAGCCGTGTGCGATGCAAGTGCATTGTAAAACCACCACCTGTGCAAGCTAAAGGCGGGTAAGTTTATTTGGAAATTAGGATGAGTCGTGTGCAATAGACCAGCTAGCTAGAAATATAAAAAAACTAGCCGTCTTGAGCATTGCAAAAATCGGCGGATCCGCGCCATTTTTCTTTATTATCATACACACTTATTGTTATTGGACCATGCATGATCTTGGGCACTCCCGCCCCGCATGAGTTCCTTTACCCAAATTTTAGTAGCCTCGTACTTCAACTGTCGCCCAAACTCCTCCAGCACTGACCTTAATTATAGTAAAATTGCAGTAGCCAAGGAATTTGAACCGTCACCTCCCTCGTCCACCACCATCTCCACCCACCATTACTAAAATTTTCAGTAGTCGTGGTGTATCCTCAAACACCACCACACCCCCTCCACTGTCCCCCACCCGCCCCCTCCCCCCCTCGAGCCCTAGCTCATGGTGGCCGCCGGCGCTGCCGCAAACCCCTGTTGGTCTGTCCGTTCCTCCTAGCTTAGATAATAAAGTTTAGGTTACGCAGTGATTCCCGTATCGTCGCCCCACTCCCCCTGAGTTTTCAGATGAGGCCTGCGTGTCCCTCCCCGCCAGATCCACATCCCCTGTTCCAGAATGTTGCAGCCTAAGCTCGACCACGTATCCCGAGGAGCCCGACGAGCGTTCGGCCAAGAAGAGGTTTCTCATGGACTCTCCGGCGGACGTTGGCGAGGTGGCCGCCGTTTGCCCCGACCTTTCGATCCCGGAGCAACACGTCACCATTGAAGCCGGCGAAGACGTTGACTACGTTGCCATGCTGAAGGCTTCATGTCAGCAGGCTAGCGTATTACTGTATCTCGGGAAAGCTGGCTACGACATCAAGCTCGTCCACACCAATGGCTTCACGCTGGCCATGCCACGGGTCAAGTGGTCCATCCCCAACCCCTCTGGTTCAACCATCGCCGATCTCTTCGATGGCCCTACCGCTGATCTCCTCTGCCAAGCGGTCAAGGATTTGCGAGCTTTATACGCCATCGAGCCCATTTTTGAAGGAAACCGGATACATGTTTACATTAAACGGCGGAGCTGTCAGTTGGTGCAGTTCTAAACAAAGCATCGTAGCGGGATCTACATGTGAAGCGGAGTACATAGCTGCTTCGGAAGCAGCAAATGAAGGAGTCTGGATGAAGGAGTTCATGTCCGATCTAGGTGTCATACCTAGTGCATGGGTCCAATGAAAATCTTTTGTGACAATACTGGTGTAATTGCCTTGGCAAAGGAATCCAGATTTCACAAGAGAACCAAGCACATCAAGAGACGCTTCAATTCCATCCGGGATCTAGTCCAGGTGGGAGACATAGAGATTTGCAAGATACATACGGATCTGAATGTTGCAGACCCGTTTACTCAGCCTCTTCCACAAGCAAAACATGATCAGCACCAAGGCTCCATGGGTGTTAGAATCATTACTGTGTAATCTAGATTATTGACTCTAGTGCAAGTGGGAGACTGAAGGAAATATGCCCTAGAGGCAATAATAAAGTTATTATTTATTTCCTTATATCATGATAAATGTTTATTATTCATGCTAGAATTGTATTAACCGGAAACATGATACATGTGTGAATACTTAGACAAACAGAGTGTCACTAGTATGCCTCTACTTGACTAGCTCGTTAATCAAAGATGGTTATGTTTCCTAACCATGAACAAAGAGTTGTTATTTGATTAACGAGATCACATCATTAGTTGCATGATCTGATTGACATGACCCATTCCATTAGCTTAGCACCCGATCGTTTAGTATGTTGCTATTGCTTTCTTCATGACTTATACATGTTCCTATGACTATGAGATTATGCAACTCCCGTTTGCCAGAGGAACACTTTGTGTGCTACCAAACGTCACAACATAACTGGGTGATTATAAAGGAGCTCTACAGGTGTCTCCAAAGGTACATGTTGGGTTGGCGTATTTCGAGATTAGGATTTGTCACTCCGATTGTCGGAGAGGTATCTCTGGGCCCTCTTGGTAATGCACATCACATAAGCCTTGCAAGCATTACAACTAATATGTTAGTTGTGAGATGATGTATTACGAAACGAGTAAAGAGACGTGCCGGTAACAAGATTGAACTAGGTATTGGATACCGACGATCGAATCTCGGGCAAGTAACATACCGATGACAAAAGGAACAACATATGTTGTTATGCGGTCTGACCGATAAAGATCTTCGTAGAATATGTAGGAGCCAATATGGGCATCCAGGTCCCGCTATTAGTTATTGACCGGAGACGTGTCTCGGTCATGTCTACATTGTTCTCGAACCGTAGGGTCCGCACGCTTAAAGTTACGATGACAGTTATTATGAGTTTTATGCATTTTGATGTACCGAAGTTTGTTCGGAGTCCCGGATGTGATCACGGACATGACGAGGAGTCTTGAAATGGTCGAGACATAAAGATCGATATATTGGAAGCCTATATTTGGACATCGGAATCGTTCCGGGTGAAATCGGCATTTTTTCGGAGTACCGGGGGGTTACCGGAACCCCCCCGGGGGTTTATTGGGCCTACATGGGCCTTGAGGCAGAAGAGAGAAGGAGGCAGGAGCTGGATGCGCGCCCCTCCCCTTCCTAGTCCGAATAGGACAAGGGAAGGGGGGCGGCGCCCCCCCCTTTCCTTCCTCTCTTCCTCCTCTTCCCCCCCCCCTCTCTCTTTGTCCAACTAGGAAAGAAGGGAGTCCTACTCCCGGTGGGAGTAGGACTCCCCCTTGGCGCGCCACACCTTGGCCGGCCGCCCCCTCCCCTTGGCTCTTTTATATACGGGGGTAGGGGGGCACCCCTAGACACACAAGTTGATCCCGGTGATCGTTCCTTAGCCGTGTGCGGTGCCCCCTGCCACCATATTCCACCTCGATCATATCGTTGTAGTGCTTAGGCGAAGCCCTGCGTCGGTAGAACATCATCATTGTCACCATGCCGTTGTGCTGACGGAACTCATCCCCGAAGCTTTGCTGGATCGGAGCCCGGGGAGAGTCATCGAGCTGTACGTGTGCTAAGAACTCGGAGGTGCCGGAGTAACGGTGCTTGGATCGGTCGGATTGGGAAGACGTATGACTAATTCCTCTATGTTGTGTCAACGCTTCCATTTCGGTCTACGAGGGTACGTAGACAACACTCTCCCCTCTCGTTGCTATGCATCACCATGATCTTGCGTGTGCGTAGGAAAATTTTTGAAATTACTACGCTCCCCAACAGTGGCATCCGAGCCTAGGTTTTATATGTTGATGTTATATGCACGAGTAGAACACAAGTCAGTTGTGGGCGATATAAGTCATACTGCTTACCAGCATGTCATACTTTGGTTCGGCGGTATTGTTGGATGAAGCGACCCGGACCGACATTACGCGTACGCTTACGCGAGACCGGTTCTCCCGACGTGCTTTGCACATAGGTGGCTTGCGGGTGACAGTTTCTCCAACTTTAGTTGAACCGAGTGTGGCTACGCCCGGTCCTTGCGAAGGTTAAAACAACACCAACTTGACAAACTATCGTTGTGGTTTTGATGCGTAGGTAAGATTGGTTCTTGCTTAAGCCCGTAGCAGCCACGTAAAACTTGCAACAACAAAGTAGAGGACGTCTAACTTGTTTTTGCAGGGCATGTTGTGATGTGATATGGTCAAGACTTGATGCTAAATTTTATTGTATGAGATGATCATGTTTTGTAACCGAGTTATCGGCAACTGGCAGGAGCCATATGGTTGTCGCTTTATTGTATGCAATGCAATCGCGATGTAATGCTTTACTTTATCACTAAACGGTAGCGATAGTCATGGAAGCATAAGATTGGCGAGACGACAACGATGCTACGATGGGGATCAAGGTGTCGCGCCGGTGACGATGGTGATCATGACGGTGCTTCGAAGATGGAGATCACAAGCACAAGATGATGATGGCCATATCATATCACTTATATTGATTGCATGTGATGTTTATCTTTTATGCATCTTATCTTGCTTTGATTGACGTTAGCATTATAAGATGATCTCTCACTAAATTATCAAGAAGTGTTCTCCCTGATTATGCACCGTTGCGAAAGTTCTTCGTGCTGAGACACCACGTGATGATCGGGTGTGATAGGCTCTATGTTCAAATACAATGGGTGCAAAACAGTTGCACACACGGAATACTCAGGTTATACTTGACGAGCCAAGCATATACAGATATGGCCTTGGAACACGGAGACCGAAAGGTCGAGCGTGAATCATATAGTAGATATGATCAACATAGTGATGTTCACCAATGAAACTACTCCATCTCACGTGATGATCGGACATGGTTTGGTTGATTTGGATCACGTGATCACTTAGAAGATTAGAGGGATGTCTATCTAAGTGGGAGTTCTTAAGTAATATGATTAATTGAACTTAAATTTATCATGAACTTAGTCCCTGATAGTATCTTGCTTGTTTATGTTGATTGTAGCTAGATGGCTCGTGCTGTTGTTCCGTTGAATTTTAATGCGTTCCTTGAGAAAGCAAAGTTGAAAGATGATGGTAGCAATTACACGGACTGGGTCCGTAACTTGAGGATTATCCTCATTGCTGCACAGAAGAATTACGTCCTGGAAGCACCGCTAGGTGCCAGGCCTGCTGCAGGAGCAACACCAGATGTTATGAACGTCCGGCAGAGCAAAGCTGATGACTACTCGATAGTTCAGTGTGCCATGCTTTATGGCTTAGAATCGGGACTTCAACGACGTTTTGAATGTCATGGAGCATATGAGATGTTCCAGGAGTTGAAGTTAATATTTCAAGCAAATGCCCGGATTGAGAGATATGAAGTCTCCAATAAGTTATATAGCTGCAAGATGGAGGAGAACAGTTCTGTCAGTGAGCATATACTCAAAATGTCTGGGTATAATAATCACTTGATTCAATTGGGAGTTAATCTTCTAGATGATTGCGTCATTGACAGAATTCTCCAGTCACTGCCACCAAGCTACAAGAGCTTCGTGATGAACTATAATATGCAAGGGATGAATAAGACTATTCCCGAGCTCTTCGCAATGTTGAAAGCTGCGGAGGTAGAAATCAAAAAGGAGCATCAAGTGTTGATGGTCAACAAGACCACTAGTTTCAAGAAAACGGGCAAAGGAAAGAAGAATGGGAACTTCAAGAAGAACAGCAAGCAAGTTGCTGCTCAAGAGAAGAAACCCAAGTCTAGACCTAAGCCTGAAACTGAGTGCTTCTACTACAAGCAGACTGGTCACTGGAAGCGGAACTGCCCCAAGTATTTGGCGGATAAGAAGGATGGCAAGGTGAACAAAGGTATATGTGATATACATGTTATTGATGTGTACCTTACTAATGCTCACAGTAGCACCCGGGTATTTGATACTGGTTCTGTTGCTAATATTTGCAACTCGAAACAGGGACTATGGATTAAGCGAAGATTGGCTAAGGACGAGGTGACGATGCGCGAGGGAAACGGTTCCAAAGTCGATGTGATCGCGGTCGGCACGCTACCTCTACATCTACCTTTGAGATTAGTATTAGACCTAAATAATTGTTATTTGGTGCCAGCGTTGAGCATGAACATTATATCTGGATCTTGTTTAATGCGAGACGGTTATTCATTTAAATCAGAGAATAATGGTTGTCCTATTTATATGAGTAATATCTTTTATGGTCATGCACCCTTGAAGAGTGGTCTATTCTTATTGAATCTCAATAGTAGTGATACACATATTCATAATGTTGAAGCCAAAAGATGCAGAGTTGATAATGAAGGTGCAACCTATTTGTGGCACTGTCGTTTAGGTCATATCGGTGTAAAGCGTATGAAGAAACTCCATACTGATGGACTTTTGGAACCACTTGATTATGAATCACTTGGTACTTGCGAACCGTGTATCATGGGCAAGATGACTAAAACACCGTTCTCCGGTACTATGGAGAGAGTAACACATTTGTTGGAAATCATACATACAGATGTATGTGGTCCGATGAATATTGAGGCTCGTGGCAGATATCGTTATTTTCTCACCTTCACAGATGACTTAAGCAGATATGGGTATATCTACTTAATGAAACATAAGTCTGAAACATTTGAAAAGTTCAAAGAATTTCAGAGTGAAGTTGAAAATCATCGTAACAAGAAAATAAAGTTTCTACGATCTGATCGTGGAGGAGAATATTTGAGTTACGAGTTTGGTGTACATTTGAAGCAATGCGGAATAGTTTCGCAACTCACGCCACCCGGAACACCACAGCGTAATGGTGTGTCAGAACGTCGTAATCGTACTTTACTAGATATGGTGCGATCTATGATGTCTCTTACTGATTTACCGCTATCGTTTTGGGGATACGCTCTAGAGACGGACGCATTCACGTTAAATCGGGCACCATCAAAATCCGTTGAGACGACGCCTTATGAACTGTGGTTTGGCAAGAAACCAAAGTTGTCATTTCTCAAAGTTTGGGGCTGCGATGCTTATGTGAAAAAACTTCAACCTGATAAGCTCGAACCCAAATCGGAGAAATGTGTCTTCATAGGATATCCAAAGGAAACTATTGGATACACCTTCTATCACAGATCCGAAGGCAAGACTTTTGTTGCTAAATTCGGAAACTTTCTGGAGAAGGAGTTTCTCTCGAAAGAAGTGAGTGGGAGGAAAGTAGAACTTGACGACGTAACTGTACCTGCTCCCTTATTGGAAAGTAGTGCATCACAGAAAACTGTTTCAGTGACACCTACACCAGTTGGTGAGGAAGCTAATGATGATGATCATGAAACTTCAGAACAAGATACTACTGAACCTCGTAGATCAACCAGAGTAAGATCCGCGCCAGAGTGGTACGGTAATCCTATTCTGGAAGTCATGCTACTAGATCATGATGAACCTACAAACTATGAAGAAGTGATGGTGAGCCCAGATTCCGCAAAATGGCTTGAAGCCATGAAATCTGAGATGGGATCCATGTATGAGAACAAAGTATGGACTTTGGTTGACTTGCCCGATGATCGGCAAGCAATTGAGAATAAATGGATCTTCAAGAAGAAGACTGACGCTGACGGTAATATTACTATCTACAAAGCTCGACTTGTCGCAAAAGGTTTTTGGCAAGTTCAAGGGATTGACTAGGATGAGACCTTCTCACCCGTAGCCATGCTTAAGTCTGTCCGAATCATGTTAGCAATTGCCGCATTTTATGATTATGAAATTTGGCAGATGGATGTCAAAACTGCATTCCTGAATGGATTTCTGGAAGAAGAGTTGTATATGATGCAACCAGAAGGTTTTGTCGATCCAAAGGGAGCTAACAAAGTGTGCAAGCTCCAGCGATCCATTTATGGACTGGTGCAAGCCTCTCGGAGTTGGAATAAACGCTTTGATAGTGTGATCAAAGCATTTGGGTTTATACAGACTTTCGGAGAAGCCTGTATTTACAAGAAAGTGAGTGGGAGCTCTGTAGCATTTCTGATATTATATGTGGATGACATATTACTGATTGGAAATGATATAGAATTTCTGGATAGCATAAAGGGATACTTGAATAAGAGTTTTTCAATGAAAGACCTCGGTGAAGCTGCTTACATATTAGGCATAAAGATCTATAGAGATAGATCAAGATGCTTAATTGGACTTTCACAAAGCACATACCTTGACAAGATTTTGAAAAAGTTCAAAATGGATCAAGCAAAGAAAGGGTTCTTGCCTGTGTTACAAGGTGTGAAGTTGAGTCAGACTCAATGCCCGACCACTGCAGAAGATAGAGAGAAAATGAAGGATGTTCCCTATGCTTCAGCCATAGGCTCTATCATGTATGCAATGCTATGTACCAGACCTGATGTGTGCCTTGCCATAAGTTTAGCAGGGATGTACCAAAGTAATCCAGGAGTGGATCACTGGACAGCGGTCAAGAACATCCTGAAGTACCTGAAAAGGACTAAGGATATGTTTCTCGTATATGGAGGTGACAAAGAGCTCATCGTAAATGGTTACATTGATGCAAGCTTTGACAATGATCTGGACGATTCTAAATCGCAAACCGGATACGTGTTTACATTAAACGGTGGAGCTGTCAGTTGGTGCAGTTCTAAACAAAGCGTCATAGCGGGATCTACATGTGAAGCGGAGTACATAGCTGCTTCGGAAGCAACAAATGAAGGAGTCTGGATGAAGGAGTTCATGTCCGATCTAGGTGTCATACCTAGTGCATCGGGTCCAATGAAAATCTTTTGTGACAATACTGGTGCAATTGCCTTGGCAAAGGAATCCAGATTTCACAAGAGAACCAAGCACATCAAGAGACACTTCAATTCCATCCGGGATCTAGTCCAGGTGGGAGACATAGAGATTTGCAAGATACATACGGATCTGAATGTTGCAGACCCGTTGACTAAGCCTCTTCCACAAGCAAAACATGATCAGCACCAAGGCTCCATGGGTGTTAGAATCATTACTGTGTAATCTAGATTATTGACTCTAGTGCAAGTGGGAGACTGAAGGAAATATGCCCTAGAGGCAATAATAACGTTATTATTTATTTCCTTATATCATGATAAATGTTTATTATTCATGCTAGAATTGTATTAACCGGAAACATGATACATGTGTGAATACATAGACAAACAGAGTGTCACTAGTATGCCTCTACTTGACTAGCTCGTTAATCAAAGATGGTTATGTTTCCTAACCATGAACAAAGAGTTGTTATTTGATTAACGAGATCACATCATTAGTTGAATGATGTGATTGACATGACCCATTCCATTAGCTTAGCACCCCATCGTTTAGTATGTTGCTATTGCTTTCTTCATGACTTATACATGTTCCTATGACTATGAGATTATGCAACTCCCATTTGCTGGAGGTACACTTTGTGTGCTACCAAACATCACAACGTAACTGGGTGATTATAAAGGAGCTCTACAGGTGTCTCCAAAGGTACATGTTGGGTTGGCGTATTTCGAGATTAGGATTTGTCACTCCGATTGTCGAAGAGGTATCTCTGGGCCCTCTCGGTAATGCACATCACATAAGCCTTGCAAGCATTACAACTAATATGTTAGTTGTGAGATGATGTATTACGGAACGAGTAAAGAGACTTGCCGGTAACGAGATTGAACTAGGTATTGGATACCGACGATCGAATCTCGGGCAAGTAACATACCGATGACAAAAGGAACAACGTATGTTGTTATGCGGTCTGACCGATAAAGATCTTCGTAGAATATGTAGGAGCCAATATGGGCATCCAGGTCCCACTATTGGTTATTGACCGAAGACGTGTCTCGGTCATGTCTACATTGTTCTCGAACCGTAGGGTCCGCACGCTTAAAGTTACGATGATAGTTATTATGAGTTTTATGCATTTTGATGTACTGAAGTTTGTTCGGAGTCCCGAATGTGATCACGGACATGACGAGGAGTCTCGAAATGGTCGAGACATAAAGATCGATATATTGGAAGCCTATATTTGGACATCGGAATCATTCCGGGTGAAATCGGCATTTTTCCGGAGTACCGGGGGGTTACCGGAACCCCCCCGGGGGTTTATTGGGCCTACATGGGCCTTGAGGGAGAAAAGAGAAGGAGGCAGGAGGTGGCCGCGTGCCCCTCCCCTTCCTAGTCCGAATAGGACAAGGGAAGGGGGGCGGCGGCCCGCCTTTCCTTCCTCTCTTCCTCCTCTTCCCCCCCTCTCTCCTTGTCCAACTAGGAAATAAGGGAGTCCTACTCCCGGTGGGAGTAGGACTCCCCCTTGGCGCGCCACACCTTGGCCGGCCGCACCCTCCCCTTGGCTCCTTTATATACGGGGGCAGGGGGGCACCCCTAGACACACAAGTTGATCCCGGTGATGGTTCCTTAGCCGTGTGCGGTGCCCCCTGCCACCATATTCCACCTTGATCATATTGTTGTAGTGCTTAGGCGAAGCCCTGCGTCGGTAGAACATCATCATCGTCACCACGCCATCGTGCTGACGGAACTCATCCCCGAAGCTTTGCTGGATCGGAGCCCGGGGAGCGCCATCGAGCTGTACGTGTGCTAAGAACTCGGAGGTGCCGGAGTAACGGTGCTTGGATCGGTCGGATCGGGAAGATGTACGACTACTTCCTCTACGTTGTGTCAACGCTTCCGTTTCGGTCTACGAGGGTACGTAGACAACACTCTCCCCTCTCATTGCTATGCATCACCATGATCTTGCATGTGCGTAGGAAATTTTTTGAAATTACTACGTTCCCCAACAATTTTGTCATTCCTGAAGGACACGTTCTACAACGGCGGCTTGGTATTCTCAATTGCCAAGTCAGGTCTCATCGACCACGACCATGACCATAAGGAGAGCATCGACGAAGGTTCTTCCAAGGTGAAACAACCAATCTGTGACATTAGAGAGTGCACCATGGGTCTGTGCTCTTCCAACTGGAAGGATCCCATCCATGAAATGTGAGGCAGCATTCTATTAGCAAATCTTACCTTTTCTAGCTTGCCAACCCATACCCTTTGTTGTAGTAGCATTTTTCGTGCGGTTCTTTAACTTTGCCGTGTTTAATTATTTTAGTTATGCAAAAATGTATTGTTCAATAGATCTATGTGATGTTTAAGTATGAATTGACCACTTCAGTTTCACGAATGGCCATATTTGGTTGTTTATAGTGAGTAGATGCCTTGTTTATCTGTATTTGGTTGTTAGGTTGCTTTTTTAGCATTGGTCCAGTTATCAAGCAGATGCCTTGTTTATCTTTATCTGCTTGTTAGGTTGGTTGCAGTGAGCATTTGTCCAGTTTTCAAGCATATGCCTTGTTTATCTGTATTTACTTGTTAGGTTGGTTGCGGTGAGACTCTGTCCAGTTTTCAATGGCTATATTTGGTTGTTATACTGGTCATTTATGCCTTGTTTATTTTAGCCATTCACAATGTGTTGTTCATTATGTTAAAGTCGGAACTGTGCCACTCGACTACATCAATACCAGTTTCAACGGCTATATTTGGTTCCAATTATTCCTGGTGTAGTTAACACATGCCCTTTATTTAAGTTTTACACATTTATCCAGTGTGATGTTTAAGCATTACCCATGTTCTATTCATTTTCAACAATACCAGTTTGAATTGCAAGATGGCTGTTAACCCAGGTGTCGGTAACATTGCCTTCCATTTTATATCTGCTTTAACAGCATGCTGAAACCAACACATTCAAGCTATCATTTGGATATGATGTTGTTTACCTTTGCTATATTTGTTTGATGTTAAGATTGCTATACTTATCATGCCTTTCCACTACTTATGCAGGACAACAACGGGAGTGGCCACCATTTTCCGCTGAGGTTAGCTTCATCCCTCGCACTACAATAAAAAATACACTTCCGTGATGATACGTGTTTGTCACAGTAGGTCGCGTTTTTGTCATGCATGTACATCCATGACGATTTTATGACAGAATCAAGATAGTCATACATGTGTTGTCGTAGAAGTGTTCCATGACATTGCCAAAATTATCATCACGGAAGTGTCCACTTCCATGACGATAAATCACGCGTCACAGAAGTGCTTTCGTCAAGGGTGACCGACACGTGGCATCCACTGTAACGGAACGCCGTTAAGCTATCGGGTCGGGTTTTGGATCCGATAACCCGTTAACAGCCCCGACCAATGGGGATTTTCCACGTGTAAAATCATCATTGGCTGGAGGAAACACGTGTCGGCTCACCGTTGGGACAGATGTCATCCGCTCATTGGACTGAAGGCGCCTATGATACGGCGACATGTGGCATGGCCCAACAGAGGCCCATTCATGTGAAAAGGCCGGCCCGTTTGACTTGGTCAAAAGGTGGCGGGCCGGCCCATGGAAAGCCTATTAACGGCCTGTTGGCATATAGCCCATTTACAGCTTGCTAACCAAGGGCCCGTTACACCCTATCCAAATTAGGCCCAGTAGCGTCATCTGGGCCGTCCAATATGATTCAGCCTGTTTTAACTTCCGGCCCATGTGTGGACCATGACTTCATTCGGCCCGAATGAGGACCTTTGTAACTCTTGGCCCATTAGCGGCCCGTGGTGAAACTGTCCCGTAATGAACAATGTATCACTTTATACCCATTAACGGCCCGTTATTCCATTGGGCCGTTTCCAGCCCAAGTTATCTTTTGGCCTTCTTGGGGCCCATTGATTCTTGGGCTCATTTGCAGCATTTGGTTACATACGGCCCGTTACTGTCATTTTCTGCTTGTGGGCCAAATTCAGCCCGTTGTTACAGTCGGCCCGTTTGCGGACCGTTAATACGTTGGGCCGTTTTCATGTAAAAAAACCCATTGGGCTGTTTTCATTGAGTTATCAAATACGGGCTATTAATGGCCCATTATGGTCCATGAATAGTACGGCCCATGATTGGCAAAATGATGATACGCCCCGTAGAAGGCCCATGGATAGTACGGCCCGTATGAGGCACATGGATAGTACGGCCCGTAGAAGGCCCATGGATCGTACGGCCCGTAGAACGCCCATGGACCCTACGGCCCGTAGAAAGCCCATGGACCCTAAGGCCCATAGAAGGCCCATGTGTTGGGGAACGTAGCAGAATTTTAAAATTTTCTACGCATCACCAAGATCAATCTATGGAGTCATCTAGCAACAAGGGAGAGGGGAGTGCATCTACATACCCTTGTAGATCGCGCGCGGAAGCGTTCAAGAGAACGGGGTTGATGGAGTCGTACTCGTCGTGATCCAAATCACCGATGACCTAGCGCCAAACGGATGGCACCTCCGCGTTCAACACACGTACGGTTGGGAAGATGTCTCCTCCAACTTGATCCAGCAAGGGGGAAGGAGAGGTTGATGAAGATCCAGCAGCACGACGGCGTGGTGATGGAAGCAACGGTGATCTCGGCAGGGCTTCGCCAAGCACAGGGAGAGGGAGGAGTGTCACGGGAGGGAGAGGGAGAGGCCAGGGGCTAGGGTGCGGCTGCCCTCCTCCCCCCCCACTATTTATAGGACCCCTAGGGGGGCGCGGGCCTAGAAGATGCCATCTACAAGGGGGGCGGCCAAGGGGGTGGCTTGCCCCCCAAGGCAAGTGGGGCACCACCCACCCCTAGGGTTTCCAACCCTAGGCGCAGGGGGAGGCCCATGGGGGGCGCACCAGCCCACTAGGGGCTGGTTCCCCTTCCACTTCAGCCCATGGGGCCCTCCGGGATAGGTGGCCCCACCCGGTGGACCCCCGGGACCCTTCCGGTGGTCCCGGTACAATACCGATTACCCTCGAAACTTTCCCGATGGCCGAAACTTGACTTCATATACATAAATCTTCACCTTCGTACCATTCCGGAACTCCTCGTGACGTCCGGGATCTCATCCTGGACTCCAAACAACTTTCGGGTTACCGTATACTAATATCTCAACAACCCTAGCGTCACCGAACCTTAAGTGTGTAGACCCTACGGGTTCGGGAGACACGCAGACATGACCGAGACGACTCTCCGGTTAATAACCAACAGCGGGATATGGATACCCATGTTGGCTCCCACATGCTCCTCGATGATCTCATCGGATGAACCACAATCTCGAGGATTCAATCAATCCATATACAATTCCCTTTCTCAATCGGTACGTTACTTGCCCGAGACTCGATCGTCAGTATCCCAATACCTTGTTCAATCTCGTTACCGGCAAGTCACTTTACTCGTACCGTAATGCATGATCCCGTGATCAACCACTTGGTCACATTGAGCTCATTGTGATGATACATTATCGAGTGGGCCCAGAGATACCTCTCTGTCATACGGAGTGACAAATCCCAGTCTCGATTCGTGCCAACCCAACAGACACTTCCGGAGATACCTGTAGTGTACCTTTATAGTCACCCAATTATGTTGTGACGTTTGGCACACCCAAAGCCCTCCTACGGTATCCGGGAGTTGCACAATCTCATGGTCTAAGGAAATGATACTTGACATTCGGAAAAGTTACAGCAAACGAACTACGCGATCTTTGAGCTATGCTTAGGATTGGGTCTTGTCCATCACATCATTCTCCTAATGATGTGATCCCGTTATCAATGACATCCAATGTCCATAGTCAGGAAACCATGACTATCTTTTGATCAACGAGCTAGTCAACTAGAGGCTCACTAGGGACGTGTCGTGGTCTATGTATTCACACATGTATTACGATTTCTGGATAACACAATTATAGCATGAACAATAGACAATTATCATGAACAAAGAAATATAATAATAACCATTTTATTATTGCCTCTAGGGCATATTTCCAACAGTCTTCCACTTGCACTAGAGTCAATAGTCTAGTTACATTGTGATGAATCAAACACCCATGCAGTTCTGGTGTTGATCATGTTTTGCTCTAGGGAGAGGTTTAGTCAACGGATCTGCCACATTCAGGTCCGTATGTACTTTACAAATCTATATGTCTCCATTTTGAACACTTTCACGAATGGAGTTGAAGCGACGCTTGATATGCCTGGTCTTCCTGTGAAACCTGGGCTCCTTGGCAAGGGCAATAGCTCCAGTGTTGTCATAGAAGAGAGTCATCTGGCCCGATGCATTGGGTATGACTCCTAGGTCAGTAATGAACTCCTTCACCCAGATTGCCTCTTGTGCTGCCTCCGAGGCTGTCGTGTACTCCGCTTCACATGTAGATCGCGCCACAATGCTTTGCTTGCAACTGCACCAGCTTACTGCCCCACCATTCAAAATATACACGTATCCGGTTTGTGACTTAGAGTCATCCAGATCTGTGTCGAAGCTAGCATCGATGTAACCCTTTACGACGAGCTCTTCGTCACCTCCATAAATGAGAAACATAACCTTAGTCCTCTTTAGGTACTTCGGGATATTCTTGACCGCTGCCCAATGTTCCATGCCGGGATTACTTTTGTACCTACCTACCAAACTTACGGCAAGGTTTACATCAGGTCTGGTACGCAGCATAGCATACATGATAGACCCTATGGCCGAGGCATAGGGGAGGACATTAATCTTTTCTCTATCTTCTGTCGTGGTCGGGCATTGAGCCGTGCTCAATCTCGTACCTTGCAATACAGGCAAGAACCCCTTCTTTGATTAATCCATTTTGAACTTCTTCAATATCTTGTCAAGGTACATACTCTATGAAAGACCAATGAGGTGTCTCGATCTATCTCTATAGATCTTGATGCCTAATATATAAGCAGCTTCTCCAAGATCCTTCATTGAAAAACACTTGTTCAAGTAGGCCTTTATGCTTTCCAAGAATTCTATATCATTTCCCATCAACAGTATGTCATCCACATACAGTATGAGAAATGCTACAGAGCTCCCACTCACTTTCTTGTAAATGCAGGCTTCTCCATAGGTCTGCGTAAACCCAAACGCTTTGATCATCTCATCAAAACGAATGTTCCAACTCCGAGATGCTTGCACCAGCCCATAAATTGAGCGTTGGAGCTTGCACACCTTGTCAGCATTCTTAGGATCGACAAAACCTTCCGGCTGCATCATATACAATTCTTCCTTAAGGAAACCATTGAGGAATGTCGTCTTGACGTCCATTTGCCATATCTCATAATCATAGAATGCGGAAATTGCTAACATGATTCAGACGGACTTCAGCTTCGCTACGGGTGAGAAAGTCTCATCGTAGTCAACCCCTTGAACTTGTCGATAACTCTTAGCGACAAGCCGAGCTTTATAGATGGTTACGTTACCATCCACGTCTGTCTTCTTCTTAAAGATCCATTTATTTTCTATGGCCCGCCGATCATCGGGCAAGTCAGTCAAAGTCCATACTTCGTTTTCATACATGGATCCTATCTCGTATTTCATGGCTTCCAGCCATTTGTCGGAATCCGGGCCCACCATCGCTTCTTCATAGTTTGAAGGTTCACCGTTGTCTAACAACATGATTTCCAAGACAGGGTTGCCGTACCACTTTGGTACGGAACGTGTCCTTGGGACCGACGAAGTTCAGTAGCAACTTCATCTGAAGTTTCATGATCATCATCATTAACTTCCTCTCTAGTCGGTGCAGGCACCTCAGGAACATTTTCTTGAGCTGCGCCACTTACCGGTTCAAGAGGTAATACTTCATCAAGTTCTACTTTCCTCCCACTTATTTCTTTCGAGAGAAACTCTTTCTCTAGAAAGGACCCATTCTTGGCAACAAAGATCTTTCCTTCGGATCTGAGGTAGAAGGTATACCCAATAGTTTCTTTAGGGTATCCTATGAAGACGCATTTTTCCGATTTAGGTTCGAGCTTTTCAGGTTGAAGTTTCTTGACATAAGCATCGCATCCCCAAACTTTTAGAAACGACAGCTTAGGTTTCTTCCCAAACCATAATTCATACGGTGTCGTCTCAACGGATTTCGACGGAGCCCTATTTAAAGTGAATGCGGCAGTCTCTAAAGCATAGCCCCAAAATGACAGCGGTAGATCGGTAAGAGACATCATAGATCGCACCATATCCAATAGAGTGCGATTACGACGTTCGGACACACCATTACGCTGAGGTGTTCCAGGCGGCGTGAGTTGTGAAACTATTCCACATTTTCTTAAGTGTGTGTCAAATTTGTGACTCAAGTATTCTCCCCCACGATCTGGTCGCAAGAACTTGATTTTCCTGTCACATTGATTCTCAACCTCACTCTGAAATTCCTTGAACTTTTCAAAGGTCTCAGACTTGTGTTTCATTAAGTAGACATACCCATATCTACTCAAGTCATCAATGAGGGTGAGAACATAACGATAGCCACCGCGAGCCTCAACACTCATTGGACCGCACACATCAGTATGTATGATTTCCAATAAGTTGGTTGCTCGCTCCATTGTTCCTGAGAACGGAGTCTTGGTCATTTTACCCATGAGGCATGGTTCGCACGTGTCAAATGATTCGTAATCAAGAGACTCCAAAAGTCCATCTGCATGGAGCTTCTTTATGCATTTGACACCTATGTGACCAAGGCGGTAGTGCCACAAGTATGTGGGACTATCATTATCAACCTTACATCTTTTGGTATTCACATTATGAATATGTGTAACATTACGCTTGAGATTCATTAAGAATAAACCATTCACCAACGGAGCATGACCATAAAACATATCTCTCATATAAATAGAACAACCATTATTCTCGGATTTAAATGAGTAGCCATCTCGAATTAAACGAGATCCTGATACAATGTTCATGCTCAAAGCTGGCACTAAATAACAATTATTGAGGTTTAAAACTAATCCCGTAGGTAAATGTAGAGGTAGCGTGCCGATGGCGATCACATTGACCTTGGAACCATTCCCGACGCGCATCGTCACCTTGTCCTTCGCCAGTCTCCGCTTGTTCCACAGCTCCTGCTTTGAGTTACAAATGTGAGCAACCGCACCGGTATCAAATACCCATGAGCTACTACGAGTACTGGTTAGGTACACATCAATTACATGTATATCACATATACCTTTAGTGTTGCCGGCCTTCTTGTCCACTAAGTATTTGGGGCAGTTCCGCTTCCAGTGACCACTTCCCTTGCAATAAAAACACTCAGTCTCGGGCTTGGGTCCATTCTTTGGCTTCTTCCTGGCAGCTTGCTTACCGGGCGTGGCAACTCCCTTGCCGTCCTTCTTGAAGTTCTTCTTACCCTTGCCTTTCTTGAACTTAGTGGTTTTATTCACCATCAACACTTGATGTTCCTTTTTGATTTCCACCTCTGCTGATTTCAGCATTGAATATACCTCAGGAATGGTCTTTTCCATCCCCTGCATATTGAAGTTCATCACAAAGCTCTTGTAGCTCGATGGAAGCGACTGAAGGATTCTGTCAATGACTGCGTCATCCGGGAGATTAACTCCTAGCTGAGTCAAGCGGTTATGCAACCCAGACATTTTGAGTATGTGCTCACTGACAGAACTATTTTCCTCCATCTTACAACTGAAGAACTTGTCGGAGACATCATATCTCTCGACCCGGGCATGAACTTGGAAAACCATTTTCAGCTCTTCGAACATCTCATATGCTCCGTGTCTCTCAAAACGCTTTTGGGGCCCCGGTTCTAAGCTGTAAAGCATGCCGCACTGAATGAGGGAGTAATCATCAGCACGTGACTGCCAAGCGTTCATAACGTCTTGGTTCTCTGGGATGGGTGCGTCGCCTAGCGGTGCTTCTAGGACATAATCTTTCTTGGCAGCTATGAGGATGATCCTCAGGTTTCGGACCCAGTCCGTATAGTTGATGCCATCATCTTTCAGCTCGGTTTTCTCTAGGAACGCATTGAAGTTGAGGACAACGTGGGCCATTTGATCTACAAGACATATTGTAAAGATTTTAGACTAAGTTCATGATAATTAAGTTCATCTAATCAAATTATTCAATGGACTCCCACTCAGATAGACATCCCTCTAGTCATCTAAGTGAAACATGATCCGAGTCAACTAGGCCGTGTCCGATCATCACGTGAGACGGACTAGTCAACATCGGTGAACATCTTCATGTTGATCGTATCTTCTATACGACTCATGCTCGACCTTTCGGTCTTCTGTGTTACGAGGCCATGTCTGTACATGCTAGGCTCGTCAAGTCAACCTAAGTGTATTGCATGTGTAAATCTGGCTTACACCCGTTGTATTTGAACGTTAGAATCTATCACACTCGATCATCACGTGGTGCTTCGAAACAACGAACCTTCGCAATGGTGCACAGTTGGGGGGAACACTTTCTTGAAATTATTACGAGGGATCATATTATTTAATCTACCGTCGTTCTAAGCAAATAAGATGTAAAACATGATAAGCATCACATGCAATCAAATAGTGACATGATATGGCCAATATCATTTGCTCCTTTTGATCTCCATCTTCGGGGCTCCATGATCATCGTTGTCACCAGCATGACACCATGATCTCCATCATCATGATCTCCATCATCGTGTCTCCTTGAAGTTGTCTCGTCATCTATTACTTCTACTACTATGGCTAACGCTTTAGCAATAAAGTAAAGTAATTACATGACGTTTATGTTGACACGCAGGTCATAAATAAATAAAGACAACTCCTATGGCTCCTGCCGGTTGTCATACTCATCGACATGCAAGTCGTGATTCCTATTACAAGAACATGATCAATCTCATACATCACATATATCATTCATCACATCCTTTTGGCCATATCACATCACACGGCACATGCTGCAAAAACAAGTTAGACGCCCTCTAATTGTTGTTGCAAGTTTTTACGTGGCTGCTATAGGTTTCTAGAAAGAACGTTTCTTACCTACGCCAAAACCACAACGTGATATGCCAATTTCTATTTACCGTTCATAAGGACCCTTTTCATCGAATCCGATCTGACTAAAGTTTGAGAGACAGACACCTGCTAGCCACCTTATGCAACTAGTGCATGTCAATTGGTGGAACCAGTCTCACGTAAGTGTATGTGTAAGTTCGGTCCGGGCCGCTTCATCCCACGATGCCGCCGAATCAAGATAAGACTAGTAACAGCAAGCAAATTGACAATATCGATGCCCACAACTGCTTTGTGTTCTACTCGTGCATAGAAACTACACATAAACCTGGCTCTGATACCAGTGTTGGGGAACGTAGTAGAATTTTAAAATTTTCTACGCATCACCAAGATCAATCTATGGAGTCATCTAGCAACGAGGGAGAGGGGAGTGCATCTACATACCCTTGTAGATCGCGTGCGGAAGCGTTCAAGAGAACGGGGTTGATGGAGTCGTACTCGTCGTGATCCAAATCACCAATGACCTAGCGCCAAATGGACGGCACCTCCGCGTTCAACACACGTACGGTTGGGAAGATGTCTCCTCCAACTTGATCCAGCAAGGGGGAAGGAGAGGTTGATGAAGATCCAGCAGCACGACGGTGTGGTGATGGAAGCAACGGTGATCTCGGCAGGGCTTCGCCAAGCACAGGGAGAGGGAGGAGTGTCACGGGAGGGAGAGGGAGAGGCCAGGGGCTAGGGTGCAGCTGCCATCCCTCCCCCCCCCCCACTATTTATAGGACCCTAGGGGGGCGGCGGCCTAGGGGGTGGCTTGCCCCCAAGGCAAGTGGGGCGCCCTCCCCCCCACCCCTAGGGTTTCCAACCCTAGGCGCAGGGGGAGGCCCATGGGGGGCACACCAGCCCACTAGGGGCTAGTTCCCCTTCCACTTTAGCCCATGGGGCCCTGCGGGATAGGTGGCCCCACCCGGTGGACCCCCAGGACCCTTCCGGTGGTCCCGATACAATACCGATTACCCCCGAAACTTTCCCGATGGCCGAAACTTGACTTCCTATATATAAATCTTCACCTCCGGACCATTCTGGAACTCCTCGTGACATCTGAGATCTCATTCGGGACTCCGAACAACTTTCGGGTTATCGTATACTAATATCTCAACAACCCTAGCGTCACTGAACCTTAAGTGTGTAGACCCTACGAGTTCGGGAGACACGCAGACATGACCGAGATGACTCTCCGGTCAATAACCAACAGCGGGATCTGGATACCCATGTTGGCTCCCACATGCTCCTTGATGATCTCATCGGATGAACCATGATATCAAGGATTCAATCAATCCATATACAATTCCCTTTGTCAATCGGTACGTTACTTGCCCGAGACTCGATCATCGGTATCCCAATACCTTGTTCAATCTCGTTACCGGCAAGTCACTTTACTCGTACCGTAATGCATGATCCCGTGATCAGCCACTTGATCACATTGAGCTCATTGTGATGATGCATTACCGAGTGGGCCCAGAGATACCTCTCTGTCATACGGAGTGACAAATCCCAGTCTCGATTCGTGCCAACCAAACAGACACTTTCGGAGATACCTGTAGTGTACCCTTATAGTCACCCAGTTACGTTGTGACGTTTGGCACACCCAAAGACCTCCTACTGTATCCGGTAGTTGCACAATCTCATGGTCTAAGGAAATGATACTTGACATTCGGAAAAGCTACAGCAAATGAACTACACGATCTTTGAGCTATGCTTAGGATTGGGTCTTGTCCATCACATCATTCTCCTAATGATGTGATCCTGTTATCAATGACATCCAATGTCCATAGTCAGGAAACCATGACTATCTTTTGATCAACGAGGTAGTCAACTAGAGGCTCACTACGGACGTGTCGTGGTCTATGTATTCACACATGTATTACGATTTCCGGATGACACAATTATAGCATGAACAATAGACAATTATCATGAACAAAGAAATATAATAATAACCATTTTATTATTACCTCTAGGGCATATTTCCAACAGTCTCCCACTTGCACTAGAGTCAATAGTCTAGTTACATTGTGATGAATCGAACACCCATGTAGTTCTGGTGTTGATCATGTTTTGCTCTAGGGAGAGGTTTAGTCAATGGATCTGCCACATTCAGGTCCGTATGTACTTTACAAATCTCTATGTCTCCATTTTGAACACTTTCATGAATGGAGTTGAAGCGACGCTTGATATGCCTAGTCTTCCTGTGAAACCTGGGCTCCTTGGCAAGGGCAATAGCTCCAGTGTTGTCATAGAAGAGAGTCATCGGGCCCGACGCATTGGGTATGACTCCTAGGTTGGTAATGAACTCCTTCACCCAGATTGCCTCTTGTGCTGCCTCCGAGGCTGCCATGTACTCCGCTTCACATGTAGATCCCGCCACAACGCTTTGCTTGCAACTGCACCAGCTTACTGCCCCACCATTCAAAATATACACGTATCCGGTTTGTGACTTAGAGTCATCCAGATCTGTGTCGAAGCTAGATCGAAGTAACCCTTTACGACGAGCTCTTCGTCACCTCCATAAATGAGAAACATATCCTTAGTCCTCTTTAGGTACTTCAAGATATTCTTGACCGCTGTCCAGTGTTCCATGTCGGGATTACTTTGGTACCTACCTACCAAACTTACGGCAAGGTTTACATCAGGTCTGGTACACAACATAGCATACATGATAGACCCTATGGCCGAGGCATAGGGGACGACATTCATCTTTTCTCTATCTTCTGTCGTGGTCGGGCATTGAGCCGTGCTCAATCTCATACATTGCAATACAGGCAAGAACCCCTTCTTTGACTATTCCATTTTGAACTTCTTCAATATCTTGTCAAGGTACGTACTCTGTGAAAGACCAATGAGGCGTCTCGATCTATCTCTATAGATCTTGATGCCTAATATATAAGCAGCTTCTCCAAGATCCTTCATTGAAAAACACGTGTTCAAGTAGGCCTTTATGCTTTCCAAGAATTCTATATCATTTCCCATCAACAGTATGTCATCCACATACAGTATGAGAAATGCTATAGAGCTCCCACTCACTTTCTTGTAAATGCAGGCTTCTCCATAAGTCTGCGTAAACCCAAACGCTTTGATCATCTCATCAAAACAAATGTTCCAACTCCGAGATGCTTGCACCAGCCCATAAATCGAGCGTTGGAGCTTGCACACCTTGTCAGCATTCTTAGGATCGAAAAAACCTTCCGGCTGCATCATATACAATTCTTCCTTAAGGAAACCATTAAGGAATGCCGTTTTGACGTCCATTTGCCATATCTCATAATCATAGAATGCGGCAATTGATAACATGATTCGGACGGACTTCAGCTTTGCTACGGGTGGGAAAGTCTCATCGTAGTCAACCCCTTGAACTTGTCGATAACCCTTAGCGACAAGCTGAGCTTTATAGTTGGTCAGTAAAGCGCAAGGCAGTGGCAAAATGCACAATTAATGCCTAACGCTTTTTTGAACTATGATAGCAATGAAATCTTAAATTAGAACAGTTGTTCTTTAGGTTTAGGCACTTGTTCTACATGAACAGAGTAAAGTAAGACGCAAGAATATAATACTTAAAAATAGAAAATGAGCTCATAGACCTTACCACGTTCTTGGTTCGGGACCAGTACAGAACAAGGCGTTCCCAATCATCGTCCAGTAAATGTGTCTTAGGAGAACGTAAGGGAATTTGATGAGTTTCTTTGCCAGTGAAGTACGTTTTCTTCAGGTAATTCCGATACTGCCACCAAGCATTCTTGAAGATAGCAGAGGTATTAGCACAGGTTACCTCATCCTGAGTTTCCAAATTGGTCCTTCTCTATAGAGAAAAATGGGAAAATTTGCTGTATTATAACCATCATGGAGGTAGGATGTATGGGACGAAGCAAAGTAATTGCCATGAATAACATTACTTACACATAACTCCTGGACAAACACCTGCAACTGGCATTTTCCTTCATCTTCAGTATAATATTTCAAAGATGGGAAGATACGCACATACGATTTAACAACATCAAATGTGATAGATGCTAAACTACGACTAGCTGGTTGTGCTTCCTCCATAGGAATAGGCGTATTAACTGGTAGAGTTGGGGTTCGACGTGATAGTACTAGCCCTTTGGCCACTGGAGCTGCCTTACTAACTGCTCTTGTTTGGGAGCTTTGTGATGGAGATGGTGTTGTGTCAACAGGAACTGGGTTACTATCGGCTGGGGTTGGGGTTAGATTGGGTGAAGCTGGTTCTCTGTCCATCGCAGTAGGGGTACAATCTGCGAGAGTTTGGGTTATGTGTGGTAGGGCTGGTTCTTGTGCATGTACAACTGGGGTGCTATCTCCACCAAGAGGTAGCACTGTTTTATTTGAAGACCGTGTTTTTAGTCCGCTAGATACTGGCATCACCCACTCCAATTCAAATGGCTGATAAACAAGAAACATAGTTGAATGTACACACATTGTATGAGAGACAGATGCAATAGATAGTGTGGAAAAAAGAGGGCATGAAATAGTTGACATGTATATTGTTTAACTCAAATGGATAGCATGACATAATTTCACATATATGATGTCTATCTAAACTGGATAGCATAGCATAACATAATTCAAAGATATGATGAATAACTAAACAGGATTGCACGACATAATTCACCTACATGTTATCTAAGTAATCAGGATTGCATCATTTAATTCACATATGTGATTTATATGCTAAACAAAGGGCATTCGATATGATGTCTGAACTAAGAACATGGTGTTGAATATTGTGTATATGATGTCTAAACTATGCAATGCAAGACACCGTATGCATGATATGAGCAGTATAACCGTGCCAAGTTAGAGCATACACCTCAGTGGGGAAATAGGACTGGTCATCTGTCTCTGAATCCATCTCTAAGGAGCTATTGGGACCCAACAAGAGATCTTCTTCGACAGGTAGCACTGTTTGCTCTGAAGGCCTTGTTCTCACTCCAGATTTTTCCATCTCCCACCCAAATGGCTGATTCACAGGAAGAGTAGTTTAATGTACAAACATTGTCGACAAATGGAAATGTAATGAAGAAAAGGATGGGCAAGATATCATTCAAATATATGATGCCTGCTTAAACCGGATGGCATTGCACATTTCACATATATTATGGCTGGCTAAAAGACATGAGACTGCATAATTCCCATATATGATATAGAAACTGAAAGTGAAACTATCCCTAGGGTGTTTTGGTAATTCCTAACAACATATAGCTCATTGAGCTAATGCTATTCCAAGATTAATATTTCAGGAAAAGCTCAATGAATGGCATGGCATGGATGAGGAAACTGGACCCCTCAAAATACTAAGGACAAAAAGGTTGGCTCAAGCTCAAAGCTCAAGACTCTACACTTTATATTTTAGTGATCCAAGATCACATTGAGTCTATAGGAAAAGTCAATACTATCAAGGAGGGATGAGGTGTTGCTTAATGAGGTTCTTGCTTCATAGTGCTTAGTGATATGCTCCAAAACCCTCAACTACCTTCCCACATCCACATATGACCTAAACCAAAAGTCAAACTCGGCCCCACCGATTCTTTCTATCCAGCGCCACCGAGTTCAGATGTCATAGCCACTGCCACAAACCCTAGGCAAATCGGTCTCACCGATAGGGATCTCGGTCACACCGAGATGGGGTTGTAATCTCTCTGTTTCCCTTCGTAACGTTTCGGTCCTACCGAGATGAGCGATCGGTCCCACTGAGATTGCAATGGAAACTCTTTGTTTCTCTTTTGTAACATTTCGGTCTCACCGAAATGAGCGATTGGTCCCAGCGAGTTTACCTGAGCAACTCTCTGGTTAGCTAATTACCAAAATCGGTCCCACCGAGTTTGTCTAATCGGTCACACCGAGATTACGTTATGCCCTAACCCTAACCATATCGGTCACCGAGTTGCATCTCAGTCCCACCGAATATCCGAACGGTCACTAGGTTTGCTAAATCGTTCCGACCGAGTTTCTCAATTCGGTATCACCGAGATTGGTAAATTATGTGTAAGGGTTAGTTTTTGTGTGGAGGCTATATATACCCCTCCACCCACTCTTCATTCGTGGAGAAAGCCATCAGAACATACCTACACTTCCAATACACATTTTCTGAGAGAGAACCACCTACTCATGTGTTGAGGCCAAGATATTCCATTCCCACCATATGAATCTTGATCTCTAGCCTTCCCCAAGTTGCTTTCCACTAAAATCTTCTTTCCACCAAATCCATATCCTGTGAGAGAGAGTTGAGTGTTGGGGAGACTATCATTTGAAGCACAAGAGCAAGGAGTTCATCATCAACACACCATTTGTTACTTCTTGGAGAGTGGTGTCTCCTAGATTGGCTAGGTGTCACTTGGGAGCCGCCGACAAGATTGTGGAGTTGAACCAAGGAGTTTGTAAGGGCAAGGAGATCGCCTACTTCGTGAAGATCTACCTCTAGTGAGGCAAGTCCTTTGTGGGCGATGGCCATAATGGGATAGACAAGGTTGCTTCTTCGTGGACCCTTTGTGGGTGGAGCCCTCTGTGGACTCACGCAACCGTTACCCTTTGTGGGTTGAAGTCTCCATCAACGTGGATGTACGATAGCACCACCTATTGGAACCACGACAAAATATACGTGTCTCCAATTGCGTTTGAATTCTCCAAACCCTTCCCTTTACATTCTTGCAAGTTGCATGCTTTACTTTCAGCTGCTCATAGACTCTTTGCATGCTTTCTTGAATTGTGTTAAGATTGCTTGACTTGTGCTAAGATAGCTAAAATCTGCTAAAGACTAAAATTGGGAAAAGGATAGATTTTTAATTGGTCAAGTAGTCTAATCACCCCCCCTCTAGACATATTTTAATTGGTCAAGTAGTCTAATCACCTCCCCTCAAGACATACTTTCGATCCTACAAGTGGTATCAGAGCTTTGGTCTCCATTTGCTTTGATTTCCATTGCTTTTGGTGGTCATAGCCTTGGTTTCACAACCTAGGAGAGTATGGCGTCTAGCGAGGGAAATTACCACCGTAGAGGTCCTTACTTTGATGGTGCTAATTTTGCTAGTTGGAAGCATAAGATAAAAATGCATATTCTTAGACATAACCCCGCTGTTTGGGCTATTGTGTGTGTTGGCTTGCAAGGTGAATTCTTTGATGGGAGATAACCGAATGGTGAAGCTGCCGTGGAAGAGTTGAAGATGCTACATTACAATGCTCAAACTTGTGATATCATCTTCAACGGATTGTGCCCCGAAGAATTCAACAAAATCAGCCGTCTTGAGAATGCAAAGGAAATTTGGGATACTTTGATTGATATGCATGAAGGTACCGACTCCGTCAAGGAATCCAAGTTGGATGTGCTTCAAAGTCAACTTGAGAAGTTCAAAATGAAGGATGGTGAAGGTGTCGCTGAAATGTACTCTAGGCTTGCTCTTATCACAAATGAGATTGCCAGCTTAGGAAGTGAAGAGATGACCGACAAAGTCATCATCAAGAAGATCCTAAGAGCCTTGGATGGAAAATACGATACCGAATGCACATTGATCCAAATGATGCCAAATTACAAAGATCTCAAGCCAACGGAAGTCATTGGAAGAATTGTTGCTCATGAGATGTCACTCAAGGGTAAGGAGGAGCTCCATAACAAGTCAAGTGGTGCTTACAAAGCCTCATGTGAAGCTCCCACATCATCAAGTGAGAAGCAAACCTTTAATGAAGAATTGAGCCTAATGGTGAAGAACTTCAACAAGTTCTACAAGAATAGAAGCAAAGAGAGAAGTTCCAATTCAAGGTCCTACAATTACAAAAGATCTTCCAGTCGAGAGTGAAACTGCTACAATTGTGGAAGACCCGGACACTACTCCCATGAGTGTACGGCTCCCCACAAGAGAAGAGAAGATTCTCCCAAAAGAAGAAGTAGAAGAGAAGAATCACCATCAAGGGAGAGAAGGAGTAGGGATGATCGATATGAACGAATACCCTCTCGGAGAAGCAAGGATTCGGAAAGGAAGGACAAGTCATCAAGGAGCTACACAAAACGAAGACATCAAGCTCATGTTGGTGAATGTGTATCCGGCTCCGACTCTGACAATGACTCCGAGAGAAGCTATCACTCCGACTTTGAATATACTCAAGATGAAGGTGTTGCCGGTCTAGAACTTGTGTCAACCAACACCTATGACATATTTGATTCACCAAATGAAGGAATTGGAAGATGCTTCATGGCCAAAGGTCCAAAGGTATCACACCCCGAGAATGTTGATTTCAATAGTGATGAAGATGACTTGTTAGGTGATGATGATTTACTTGTTGACAACTATAGTGATGAATACTATGATGAAACGTCAATTAATCATGCTAATCAAGATGAAACGAATGATAATGATAAGGAGAAGATTGAGTCTCTAACTAAAGAACTAAACACTCTTAAGTTAGCTCATGCAACTATCTTAGGAGATCATCGAGAACTTTTAAGGACTCATGAGAAATTATGTTTTGAGAAGCTCAATCTTGAGCAAGAGCATGAGTTCTTAAAGGCAATCAATGATGATCTTCGCAAGAAAAGTTCTTCTTACATTGCCAAGCGTTTACTCTTATCCACTTACATGCCTCAAGTCAAGTCTAGTAACAAGAACAAGAAAGATTCTTCTTCTAGTAGTAACAATAATCATGCTAAATCCAATATTGTTGCTCCTAGTAGTTCTCTTGATTCCACTAATGATTCTCTTATCCAAGTTACACTTGAGCAAGAAAATAGCTTATTGAAGGGAATCATAGAGAAAGGTGTTTACAAGAGCCTTGCCGGGTGTAAGCAATTCGAGGAAATTGTACGCAAGCAAGGAAGGCACCGGAAGAATCAAGGTATTGGTTTTGAACGAAAGTTCAATGCCAATGGAGTTGAGTGGGAATAAGATCAATACCCCAAGACGAAGTTTGTTCCTCAACAAGAGAAGTATGATCCTACTTCTTCCAAAGGGACACAAGCTCAAGATGATCTTCCACCACAAGACCACAAAGGCAAGGACAAGCTTCAAGAGGAAATTGATGCATTTGAAGAAGCTCCTAAGGCCTTGGTTAAGTGGGTTCCCAAGACTACATCAAATTCTACTTCATCAAGTACAACTACAACTCCGAGGATTCCCATCAAGATGGTGTGGATCCCGAAGAAGAAGAACTAGAGAGTTCTTGAGGGTGACTCCGCCAACATACTTCACTCTTATCATTTTGGCAAGAACAAGTGCAATCAACTTCCACATCTTGCACTAGTTCAAGGAGTCACAAACCCTCTTGTTAGTAAGACAAGGGACAAGGTATTGAAAGTGCAACTCACTCCAAAGGATAGCCCGAATGATCTACATCAACTTAGAGCATCCACATCTTCAACACCTACATGAAGTCATCATCGACAAAACCCAAGGTTAGTTCATCCCTCTTAGGGCAAATCTCACATCTAGGGGGAGCTTTACTCTCACAATTGAGTTAAAGCAACTCTAATGGTGTGAAAACAACAACGCTTTATGTAAAAGTGGTAACCCCACTTGTGCTTAAACAATGAGTATGACCTATGATCAAATGTTCTCATTTGACTCCTAAGTCAATATACTCATATATAGATGACCTAGTCATTGCCAATTGCTTGATAGATGCTAGAATTGTTTGTGCATGCTTTGCCACATATTTCATTTGTCATTTTATTGTGTGAGCATGTTGGTTGCATAATTTACTCATTCGAGGACATCCACTTGTTGTTTTGATTGATTGGTTTCCTTTTCTTTTGGCCAAGTAGATGGACAAGAATGCCTAAGAACCTTCTCTAGCTATCTATGCTTTTCTCGTCTCAAACTCTATTCATGCTGCATCACAAAGTTTGATCAAGTCAGATTCGAACCACTCTGTGAGCACTCGGAGTCCCCGATTCGTCATAGACTTAAACTTCCAAAACTTCTTTGTGTGTTTCGGTCTGACCGATTCATCCAATTCGGTCATATCAAGATCACTAAGTCGATCTAGGTTTTCAATCTTGGTGCAACCAATTCGAACTTTTCGGTCACACCGAGTTTCAGTAACTGCTTGCAGTTATTAATCTCGGTGCCACCGAGTTGTTCCACTCGATCACACCGACAGGGTCACGCTATATATATCCACGGGTCAAATTTTGGAAAACTTTCCGAACCTCCTCGCCCGCTCTTAGCCTGCTCTGCCTCCAGGGTCTCCTGATCATCCTCCTCGTCGCCAGCCACCTCCTGTCACTGGTCTCCGCCGCCGTCAACGGGATCATCTCCGTCGTTGCCGCCGTAGCAAGTTCATCGCCGAACTAGGGTATGGACTTGAACTTTGTGCTGTTCTAACTCCGATTCCCTAGCACATTGCTTGGCCATGTATCTTGCCACGATTGAGATCATTCTATCCATCGAAAACATTCCGTAGTTTAGTCGTGAATTGAAAATTTAGGGTTAGATTTCCGCCGAAACCATCTCGGACCGACCGAGTTGATGAAATCGGTTCCATCGATTTGGCTCAGGCCATTGCACATGTGATTCTCGGTCTGACCGAGAATTGCAAATCGGTGTGACCGAGTTTAGCACTTTGTGAAACCCTAGCAGTCTCGGTGCCACCGAACTGTGACTCGGTCTGACCGAGTTCACTAGTTTAGGTTCCAAAAGCTGCTTCGGTATCACCGAGTTTGCAAATTGGTAGATCCGAAATGCTTTCTGTAGAAAACTAAAACTAAGTTTTTAATTCATTCTTTTGAAAAACCTCTGTACTTTGTGATGCCCATCCACTCTACCTCATCTATAATCTATTCACAGGGTCTGCTGTCAGTATTTGCATCATGTCAGATCAGAGTGACAGTTAGAACAAGTCAGAGGAGCAGGTTCACTTGAGTGAGGGCACTAGTCCCTCTAGCAGCTTAGATGATGGCAGCAGGAGGACACCAAGCAATCTACCAAAGGCTGCCACCAGGGCCAGCAAGAAAAGAACCTCAGAGTGAGAGGATGAGGACTATGTGGCTGAGGAAGAAGAAACCACCTCAAAGAGGAAAGTCCTGAAGAAGGAATATGGCACAGCTGCTGTCACCAAGCCTGGAATGAAGCAAAAGGTTCCTGCCAAGAGAGCTCCAATGTCTAAATCCAGAGCATCCACTCAAGAGACTTTGGGATCTGCACCCAAAGAGCAGGTTATCTACACCCAAAGAGCAGGTTGTGGCAGAAAAGAAAAGGAAGGAAAGGGTCAAAAAGACCACTGCCAGAGTGCTTGGGAGATCCTCAATCATGAAAGACTCTAAAGAAGAGGAAGAGGAAGAAGATGTTGCACCAGCACCTAAGGCACAAAAGCTTATGGGAGATGCCATAAGATCCGGGGCTGCTTCATCTAAGCCCAAAGAAACTTCTAAGCCAGCTGTTCCAAAACCCAAAACTGCACCAAAGAGGAGTACCAGGAACATTCCAGCTGCTGAGAAAAACAAGGCCCCAGTGGCTGAAACTGTTGCCGAAGAAGAAGATGATGAGACACATGTTTTGAGGAAGTTGAAGCCAAAAATTCCAGATCATAATGATGCTCATCCTGTAGTAGAAAACATGAAGATCAGGAAGGACTCAAGATTGAGGCTATGGAGAGAGTCAGATCCATATGCCACCAGAAGGAGAACTGCTATGGACTACAGGTTCCATACCAAAGAACAGCAGGATTTTTATGAGACAGTGTTGCTTGACAAGAAACCAATAGTATGTTACATGAGATGGGTCAACTGGGAGTACATCAAGGAGAATGAAGAACATTATCCAGGAGTATATGACAGTTTCAAGGCTTGTGGAGTTGATGAGTTTGTGGCTCAGAAGCTCACAAAGTGGAATGATGAGCTTATCATGCAGTTCTACTCCACAACTCACTTCTACCCAGATGGCAAGATAGTCTGGATGTCTGAAGGCACTAGATACTAGTCAACAGTAGCAGAATGGGCTCAATTGATCAATGCTCCTGAGGTGAATGAAGATGACTTGGATGTCTATGCCAAGAAGAAGAAGGATCACAACTCCATGGCTAGCATGTACAAGGAGATTCCTGATGCAGATCTTGAGACTCACCAATTTGGATCCGTGAAACACCTGTTGTCAGGACTGCCTACTATCAATTGGATCCTCAGGCACACTCTTCTGCCCAAGTCTGGTGATCACAGAATGATCAGAGGCCACTCCATCAATCTCCTACATATATTTGATGTGCCATAAAATTTCAAGGTCATGAGTCTTATGGTTAAAACTATCAAGAGGACAGCTGCTGACCAAAAGAGAAGCTGTGGGTATGCACCACAGATCCAGGAGTTGATTAACTCCAAGATGGGCACTGGCACATACTTGTTGGACAAGGAGCACATGCCTATCTATCCAGACTTTGAGGACAACCAAGTGGTCATGAATGAGGATGAACCATCTTCGGTGCACGTTCAAGCAAAGAGGGAGAAGGCAAAGGCTGAGAAAGCTGCAAAGATGCCACCATGGAAGAGGCGTCTCAATATCTTCTGAAGAGCAAACAAGATCAGCTTTGCTACTTGATTGCATCCACTCTAAGGATTGAGAAAGGGCTGGCCACCCTGACTCAAAACCAGGAGAGCTTGGAAAGGATCGTGGAGCAGAAGCTCTATGACATGGATGTGAAGGTAACTAAGATCCAGTCTGTTGTGGAGCAACTTCAGGATGATATGTAGGAGAGGAAGGGCAAGACAACCATTGATGCTTTTGCTAGAGTGCCCAGAGGACAAAGATCTGCTGCAGTGCGTGTTCCAGACACCAGAGCAACTTCACTTGCACCAGCTACAGCTTCAGTGCCACCAACTCCAGCACCTACTCCACCAGCTCCATCTACATCTGAAGCCTTCGTTCTTGGAGTTATCCGGACACCACCACCTGAAGACCAAGCCTGAGAGACGATTTAGTGCTATGCATTTTCTAGGAACTTTTTGGTAACTTGTTGCCAAAGGGGGGAATGTATAGATCATAAGCTTCGAGAGAGAGTGTTGCTTTTTATTCTCTCTTGGTGGTTGAACTTTATTTGCTTTATTTGCTTGATTGAGATACTTTCTGTCTGTGTGATACTTGGATGATCATGTGTGTTTCATCATATGCTACATCAATGCTTGTTGGATGACATTATCATTTTATCCCTATATGATCATTCACTTTGCTTGGTGACGAGTGCATGTATTTAATTATTATCATTTTGAGCGCTCCACCAAGATGTATGTGACATTGAAGAGTAACCCATGAGCCTAACTATCTGTGCATTTGCAGTCCAAAGCAAATCATAAACTATGCACAAATTTAGGGGGAGCTCTTGCTTTTCACATACTTCTCAAAGCGACAATGTTTTTCACTCTTATTATCATTTGTCGAAGCTTTGATCTATATGTTGTCATCAATTACCAAAAAGGGGGAGATTGAAAGTGCAACTATCCCTAGGTGGCTTTGGTAATTCCTAACAACATATAGCTCATTGAGCTAATGCTATTCCAAGATTAATATTTCAGGAAAAGCTCAATGAATGGCATGGCATGGATGAGGAAAGTGGACCCCTCAAAATACTAAGGACAAAAAGGTTGGCTCAAGCTCAAAGCTCAAGACTCTACATTTTATATTTTAGTGATCCAAGATCACATTGAGTCTATAGGAGAAGTCAATACTATCAAGGAGGGATGAGGTGTTGCTTAATGAGGTTCTTGCTTCATAGTGCTTAGTGATATGCTCCAAAACCCTCAACTACCTTCCCACATCCACATATGACCTAAACCAAAAGTCAAACTCGGCCCCACCGATTCTTTCTATCCAGCGCCACCGAGTTCAGATGTCATAGCCACTGCCACAAACCCTAGGCAAATCGGTCTCACCGATAGGGATCTCGGTCACACCGAGATGGGGTTGTAATCTCTCTGTTTCCCTTCGTAACGTTTCGGTCCTACCGAGATGAGCGATCGGTCCCACTGAGATTGCAATGGAAACTCTTTGTTTCTCTTTTGTAACATTTCGGTCTCACCGAAATGAGCGATCGGTCCCACCGAGTTTACCTGACCAACTCTCTGGTTAGCTAATTACCAAAATCGGTCCCACCGAGTTTGTGTAATCGATCACACCGAGATTACGTTATGCCCTAACCCTAACCATATCGGTCCTACCGAGTTGCATCTCAGTCCCACCGAATATCCTAACGGTCACTAGGTTTGCTAAATCGGTCCGACCGAGTTCTCAATTCGGTCTCACCGAGATTGGTAAATTGTGTGTAACGGTTAGTTTTTGTGTGGAGGCTATATATACCCCTCCACCCACTCTTCATTCATGGAGAAAGCCATCAGAACATACCTACACTTCCAATACACATTTTCTGAGAGAGAACCACCTACTCATGTGTTGAGGCCAAGATATTCCATTCCCACCATATGAATCTTGATCTCTAGCCTTCCCCAAGTTGCTTTCCACTTAAATCTTCTTTCCACCAAATCCATATCCTATGAGAGAGAGTTGAGTGTTGGGGAGACTATCATTTGAAGCACAAGAGCAAGGAGTTCATCATCAACACACCATTTGTTACTTCTTGGAGAGTGGTGTCTCCTAGATTGGCTAGGTGTCACTTGGGAGCCTCCGACAAGATTGTGGAGTTGAACCAAGGAGTTTGTAAGGGCAAGGAGATCGCCTACTTCGTGAAGATCTACCGCTAGTGAGGCAAGTCCTTCGTGGGAGATGGCCATGATGGGATAGACAAGGTTGATTCTTCGTGGACCCTTCGTGGGTGGAGCCCTCCGTGGACTCGCGCAACCGTTACCCTTCGTGGGTTGAAGTCTCCATCAACGTGGATGTACGATAGCACCACCTATCGGAACCACGACAAAACATCTGTGTCTCCAATTGCATTTGAATTCTCCAAACCCGTCCCTTTACATTATTGCAAGTTGCATGCTTTACTTTCCGCTGCTCATAGACTCTTTGCATGCTTGCTTGAATTGTGTTAAGATTGCTTGACTTGTGCTAAGATAGCTAAAATCTGCTAAAGACTAAAATTGGGAAAAGGATAGATTTTTAATTGGTCAAGTAGTCTAATCACCCCCCCCCCTCTAGACATATTTTTGATCCTACAGAAACTAAACAGGTGGCATTACAGAACATCTCTAAACTAAGCAGATGACATATATGATGTCAAAAGTAGGCACTGCAAGGCAACATATGCATGATATGTCTAACATCATCATGCCAAAGTAGAGCAAACACCTTGGGGGGTAAATAGGAGTGGTCAGCGGCATCTGAATCCGCCTCAGAACAAATATCTTCCTCTGGATTACAATCTGGAGAGGGGTGGGGAGGGTTTTCCATTGAACCCACCATGGAGCGATGTCTGCATGACATTGTATTGCTGCGCAAAACTCTTCTTTTTTTCTCTACATGTTCAGCATGACTGTGTACAATATCTAACATGCATACAAAAAAATATGGTGTGATTATGTAAGGAGAGCATGCAGAAATTTAGAGTGATGGTAACAACCAGTGGATCGGCGTTTTTCCGTTGAACCAAAATAGCCCTAATGGATCGACGTGAATGTATAGTAATAAGTGATGCAACAAGTGTACAACCTCTTTGCCGTAGCCGTGTCAACCTCAGCATCATTGGGTTGGTCGCTGAAGCAGTTGAGGCAGAGGTGGCTGTCGGAGGTGTGGAGGAAGATCTGAGGAATCTGTAGACGGCGTCCAGGGCACTGCTCTGTTGTGATGGATCGTTCTGTCGTTGGAGCAGCTCCGGTGAGCCGTTAGACGTCAAGGCTGAAGTAGCACAAGACAGACATCGTCAATCTCAAGTGGGATTCTAATAGCATCTCCAATAGATGATGTAAAATGGATGTAAAATTAACATCACCAAAAACCACCTGACTACAACAGATGAGGGAAAAACTGTTGACTCTAAACTTAACTGTCGAAACTGAAATTTACTATGGAATCTGAATGCTACTGTCGAAACTAAATGCAATGGTAGCAGAGAGGCACTTGACATGTAGTTTAGGGAGGGCCTGCAGTTCATCTTCAACCTGCACCCCCCTGAGCCGCCAGCCACCACCGGCCGAACCGTCGGCCCCAGCGCCGCCTCGCCGCCCCAAAACAACTCGCCACCGCCGCCCATGCCAGCCCTCTAGGCCCCCCGCCCCCACCCTGAACCCTAAGATAGATAGTGGGGTACCTCTCCGGCGAGTTCCCGTCCCCGCTGCAGGTGGTTCTTCCTTAACTCCGGCGAGCCCCCAACCCTTGAAAATCGACTGACCCAAAAGTCGATTCAGTCGACTAAAGTGTGGCTTAATCGAAGCAGAGCAGCAGCACGAGCGAGGGGGAGAGCAGCAGCAGCAGCTGGGCGAGTGAGTGATCGAGCGAGAGCCAGAGCAGCAGCAGAAGCAGCGCGAGCGAGCGAGCAAGAGCCGGAGCAGCAGCAACAGATCCGGCTGGTATGGACGTCGCCCCCGAAGGGGCCTCGCACTGGGGGAGAGCCGCCGTGGAGATGTCGCATGGTGCCGGCTTCAAGGTAGCTGCTCCATGGGGGTGCGGGATGGAGCACCGTCAGCGCCGGGAGGTCGAGTTAAGGAGAAGGTGCGATGTGATGAGTGTACAACCTCTTTGGTGACGCCAAGTAGGCCTCGGCTTCGTCTGAGGAGTCGGTGAGGATGTTGCGGTTCTGGTGGAGCAGGTTAAGGCGACACTATGGGGATGGAGCAGCCGTGATAGACGAGGCGATCGTCGGAGCGGCTCCTTGGAGGTGGAGGACGGGGCGGCTGAACCGACGGGATAGCGAGATGGACGACGGATCCTCATCCGGGGAGGTGGATGAGGGACGTCGAGCTGTTGCGGTGGACGATGTCATCGGGGAAGAGGCTCCGGCTGGGTAGCGATGATGTGGTGGACGGAGGAGGGTGGGGTTTCGCGGCTGGAGCGAAGAGGTTATGGCGGCCTGGGATTTCGAATGGCGAAAAGGGGGCGATGGGAGGGGTGAAGCATGACATAGGGACGCGCTTGTCCAAAATGTAGGGTGTGTTACAAAAGTACCCCCCATCGATTTGAACTAGCAGCCCTTTCATCTCAGGGTTAGAAGGGGGATTTCGCGTGTCGGGATTTGGCAGCTGGAGGGAGTTTTCGCGCGCATTGTAATTTTGGGATAGCAAGGAGCGGGTTGTGAAGGCGCCAGTTTTGGGAGCACGATATCTGAATTTTCGGGATATAACAAGACGCGGGTTGAATTTTAGGGACAAGCCTAACGTGTAGTAATATTGTACTTGTACGTACCAAATCAATTCACACTTCCCTCAACCAAAAAGAAAACAAAAAAAATAAAACTATTCACACCACACAAAAAGAGAGTCTTGCCCCGTTTTACTATACAAATGCTATTCAAACCTACTCCCTCCTTCCATCTATATAGGGCCTAATGCGTTTTTCGATGCTAATTTTGACCAAATATTAGAGCAATGATATATGACATGCAACTTACACAAAGCACACTGTTAAATTCGTCTGTGAAAGGTTCTTTCAATGATATAATTTTCAAATTGTGCATGTCATGTACTATTAATCTTGTCAATAGTCAAAGGCGGTCTTAAAAATCTCATTACGCCCTATATAGATGGAAGGAGGGAGTATGAATCCATGTTATGTCCAATTAAATTTTTTCGCTTGCTGTATAATGCATGTAACCTACTCATACCAACATTTTAGTGCATTCCAATGTCTATACTACCGCTGCAATTCGAACTAAATTTGAAGTCGTTTCTCTATTTCAATAAGAATCTACAATCATGATTGCTGCCAACTTCAAACATCATAGTTTCCTTGCTATCCGCCAGATATAAATCGGACGGCCTATAATGCAGGATGGCAGGCGCACCATCATCAACAACTCCGTTTTTTATAAGAGTAGAGACAAAATATATTAAATGTAGTATAACATGTTCATAACCACACCATGTGTATCACCGTTATATATATTCACACATGCGTCGGTTTGAAACACTATGATAAATTCTTCAAATATCTGAATTCGCTTTTTATAATGAAGTATATATGATCTCTATTCGTCTTTTACACCCACACAACCCTCTTATCTTTGTAGCTAGCGCTAACTTTCTCTTGTGCATGCACACGCCCGCATCCCTCTCACCCTCCCTCAGCATTCTCTAGCTCCATCGCACAAATTCATCTTTTCACTTTAGTTCGTTCACCCACGGTGTGTGTAGGCCCCCCAGCTCCTTCTTTACAGCACACATCGATCGATATGCCTCTCTAGCCAGGTGTGCCTAGCACAAACACAAGCTTCACCTCTTCTCTTGTCACCGTCCATGCCTCACTCCCACCACTCTTTCATCGTTCTCGTACTCGCACTCTCCTCCCCCCTTGATATAGTATGCCTCTCGTACCACCTCCTACATGCATCCCTCTCTCTCTATCCTTATCCTCGTACCTCATTTGCTTCTAACACACACATGCATGTATACCGATCGATCTCCCAACATATACCTAGATCGACTTTAACTACCCGCCCATCGATCGACGTACCTCACAAGTTATGTCTCTCCTTTCTCTAACAAAGGGCGATTGATCTTCCTATGTAGTTACGTCTGCTTACCACAGCCACATCGTCCCCCCTCATCGTTCATGCATGCCTCCTGACCCGCCTCTCACATGCATGTGCACAGACAACAAGTAGCCATCTCCTCTCTTATTGATATTGCGGGTGTGCCCTCTGTTTGTCTAGCAAGCCTGTCCCACCATTTGTTAGAAGCAACTCCACTACCACCCCCTCCAACACTCTAGCTCTGTCTCTCTCCCCAACCTTATTCCTCTCCTGCACATATGCATGGATGCCGATCGATCTCCCTTAATACATGAGGCAGATCGATCTCCTTAATACATGAGGTAGGCCTCTCTCCTCCTCCACACATATACCAGTCATTGTACCTCTATAGTTAATTGGGCCTCCCTCTTCCCCCACCACACACCGATAGTCGAGCGCTGCAGGTAGGTATCCATGCCATAGAGACAAACTTCACATGTCCCATCTCACGTTCCAGTAGGCCAGCCACTCTATATCTTTGACATGGGCACACACAAATTCGATGGCACTCTTTATCGATCGCGCGCGCACACACACACATCATCCCTCTCTTCGATTCTATGGACTCCTCAAGATGCATTTGTATGAGTAGTTTATCTTGTGAGAGAAAAGGTTGAATGAGGGAAGGCCTTATTTGCGGACGTGGAGAGACGTGTGGGTATATTTTTGCAAAATTGCCATAGTTTCTTTCCTATCCGTTAGATATAAATCAGACGGCCTGTATTGCAGGATGGCACGCACACCATCATCACCAACTCTGTTTTCTACTCCCTCCGTCTGAAAATACTTGTCATCAAAATGGATAAAAAGAGATGTATCTAAAACTAAAATACGTCTAGATACATTTCCTTTTATCCATTTTGATGACAAGTATTTCCGGATGGAGGGAGTATTTGTCTTTTTAGAGATTTCAACAAGTGACTATGACTGGACCTTACCAACATACTCAAAAAAGTAGTCCAAAATTTTGATGTTACCCTCTTTTCTTGGCGGTGCAGTGTCATCTGGATACCTCATAAATAAATAAAGTACTACATGATACTAATATATGACACATGGCACAGGAGTACTAAGTATTATTAATACAGTTTTGCTAGAACTCATCTAGATGAGATATAATTTGGTCTCATTCATTTTTTATAGCCATTGGATGTGATGCTATATAAGATGTGTGTGTGCTGACGTGGGTTGTATTTGTTCTTGTGCAACGAACTGACCACTGCATGTCATGTTTGATAGTCTCAAGTCATTAAAAGCATACAAGCCCCACATCTCTTCTTGGTTGATTCCTCTATTTATGTCAAAAAAAATAAGAAACAACATGAGAGTCCATGCACCACGCCTATGTGTTTACTATTTGGTTTTCATAAGATGACTTAATACTCACCTAGACGAAGGGAGTATTCAATTTGATAGCGGGCGGCGCAGTTCCCGATACGGCTTTAATGTAGATGAGGGAGGGAATAGCGGTTCCCGATATGTTGAACGGCCAATGCATCCTCCTTCAATTAATGCATGAGGGAAGTAATGGGAGGAGGTCCGGGAAAAGAGGCTGCACGATGTGAATGCAAGGCGGTTTTCTCTCATTGCCCTCATATAAAGGCGCCCCTCCATTCCGATGCATCTACCACATCGTACACACCCAAGCATTTGCCTAAGCACCTACACTAAGTGCAAAAGAGCTCACTCCAGACCCATGGCGGCGATGCGCGTGAGCGGCCAGCGGCTGCGCCAGATGGTCCATGACGTCGGCCTGCGGCATGGCGCCGAGGATCGTCTCCAGACGGTGTTGGAGACCGGCTGGTGGGTGGCCGCCTTCGACGCCAACTACGACTCTCAGTTGGACCAGATGATCGTTGCCACCAGCAACAAGTTCACCGTCATCAAGAAGCTCGTGGGCGACATCGCCGTACTCCTCCAGCCCGTGCGCCCGGGCTCCTCATTGCCTGCCACCCTAATCAGCCTCCATGGCCGGAACCTGTTTCAAGCACTGGTAGCCCTGCGACTGCCCGCCGACGCCACGAAGAATGTCCACCTCAAGGTCGCACTCGCCGCGAGGCGCCTCGCCCTGCAAGAATTCGACGACCTACACATCCACATGTACGAGGAAATCATGTACATAGGTATCTACAAGGCCAGTGAGGACGCTACGACGTTGGCCTTCCTCAACCGGCTGGAAGCCTTGGATGCCTTTGCTGAGAAGCACCTCGACCTCGCCACAAAAGTCGCCGCTCCTTAGCCGCCAGTCGGTGGCCCAGCGCACTAAGTTGAGGAGGAGGAGGTCGTATGTTCGTGGATCCATCTTTCTTCTTGCCTTCTGTAACCACCACTGCGATTGCATCATCGTGGCCTTAATTCTTATTGTGATGTTGCATTCTCGTTCCAGTCAATACCAACATGTGTGATCCCTTTGCTTAATTATATGCATCATTGTAACTAGTACTCCATCCGTCAATTTATAATTTGTGCTTACCTTTTCCATCAACTTCACGCAACGCGCGGGCATCTTGCTAGAAACACTAGAATATGTCTATATAATCCATATGTGATAGTCCATTTGAAATCTCAAAAAACACAAATATTTAGGTACGGAGGGAGTAATATATTAGGAGTATATCAAAACAATAGTGGTTTCTTTCAAGTTTGTGAAAAAATACTACTATTCTACTACTTTGGATCCGTCGCAACGCACGGGCACATTGCTGGTAAAAGGAAAAGGCCTGTCGCGTTCGCGTCGCACCCCCACACGCCTGGGAATCAGGAGTACAACACGACCCGTCCGGCATGACACATAGCTTAGGGAAGGCGTGTTGCCTAGCATTTTCACTTTCATGTGGGACCGCCATTGAGCAAACCGACACCCCGCCCGCCGCCGGGTTGGAAAACAGAAACAAGGGGAAGATCTAGCTGTAGCACGGAAGCCAAGAAATTTGGTGTCGGGCGGGGCTCGTTGATAGAGTAGGAGCATTCCGTACTAGTACTACTCATATTAGTACCAAGTTTGTACTCCTAATACTATATTACTAGTACTACCACTATACAACTAGTAGGTACATGCACGGCACAACATCGTAGGAACAAGAAATGGGAAGATCTTGTTTTGGGTGATTTATCTTTTTTCAATCAATGAAGTATGAATAATATGATGTCGGGGGCACCCATGAAGCTTATGTGGCTTGGTTGCATGGCTACGGAAGGTTAGAGAAAAATAAATAGATAATGTGTTTAGAGTGCACTCCACTAAATAGATATATATATATACTTTGGATCCATTGCAACGGACCGGCACATCTATATCTATACCCCCTATATAGTGTGTGAAAAACTTTGAAAGTTGGTCGTTGGATGAAGCCAATCCGACGGTACAAAGATGGCAAATCCGAGCACTACTGGCCATTGGATATCATCCACCAGATTTTGCCACATGTATAATCTAGAAGACTCCATGGTTGAACTTAATTCATGACTAACTTTGCCACAACTAAGCTTAGGCAAAGTTATTAGTTCTTCAAAATGAGAGCCACAAGTTGGCAAGCCTAAGGGAATCTTGCCACATTTTTTGTGTGTATGTCATGTGGGGCCTTAGTGTGGCTTGCCTAAGGTGTGGCTTAAACCAAACACTCACCTAAGTTAATCAAACTTGCCTAACCTTACATTCCACCAGATTTTGCTACATGTTAGAATCCAGAAAGCTCCACATGTAGAAGCATAATGCACAAACCACCAGAATCTAATGCGTGCAATGCACGTGTACCTTACTAGTACTAGTTGGTAGTAGTAAGAAACAAATTCTAGTTTTGGCATGAGCTCGTACTGCGGGAGCACCACAAGGCCTGTCGCAGGAGTTACATTTCCCTCTCGGGGCCCATGGGACCGAACTTTAGTGGCTTAGTGCCCGGCCTATGAGTCAATGACATGCGAACCTTAAATGCGGCTGGCCCACATGTCATTCTCATGGTGGTGGTGTGGTTCGTGACTCACTCGTTCGAGATGAACCGGCCGGTGCTGGCGTGGCCGTGGTGAGGGTGCCACAGTTGGGCGTCGGGGCGTTACGAGGCGTAGATGGCCACACCGGCCGGTACTACCTGTAGTACTCCATCCGGTCCTTTTTACTCTGCATATTAGGTTTCTCCGAAGTCAATCTCATCCAACTTTGACCAAGTTTATATAAAAAATTATAGACATTCACATAACAACACCAATATCATTAGATTCATCTTGGAATATATTTTCATATTATATTTATTAGATATTATAGATGCTAATAATTTCTAATATAAATTTGGTCAAACTTATCAAAGTTTGACTTTTGGCAAATCCAATGTGTAGAGTAAAAAGGACCGGAGGGAGTACATAAGTACTCCAGCTGAGGATTGATGCCCGGGACGAAATGTGTCACGGCCACTAGATGAAAATTTGATGGTGCGGGAGTATGGATCGGAGCACAGCAGCGGAGTAGGCAAACCGCGTCCAATCGGGTGTGTCTGTGGTAGAAAGTTGATCGTCGCCGCAGTTCAGCTGGCCCGCATGTCATGCACACAAAGGCAGAGGAGCGGTGGGGCCGAGAGGGATGAGGGGCACGTCGGGGGGATGAGGATCCCCTGACGCGAACAATCCTACCATTCTATCACTGACATGTGGGACCCATAAGCGTGGGTCCCACCTGTCAGTGAAGGAAAGGCGGGGCAAGGCAGTGATAGCCACGTCAGAGGATCCATGTCCACCTCGGGGGACATCGTGCCGTGGGTTGGAGCGCCGTCGTGGGAATCGCGTGTGGGTGTGGCAGTGGTAGAAACAAGAAATGTGATGGTCACCGTGGTTCAACTTCCATGGACAAGTTGTCATGTCTGCTGACACATGTATATCAAAACTAGAGTGTTTATATTTCAAGCACGTGAACAAGTATTATTCTACTACTTTGGATCCATTGCAACGCACGGGCCAGCACATTGGTAGTAGTAGTGTCCATCTCTATCTCTAGAGGCCTTCCCTCGTTCATCCTTTTCTCTCACAAGATAAAATACTCATACAAATGCATCTTGATGTTCCGTGGAACGCACGAGGATGTTTCCTTGGGGGTCTCTCCAGCGCGGCGTGGCCGTAGTTGCAAGTTGACGCCCCTTGAGATGCCGACGTTGAGGGGCACTCGGATTTCCTCCGATGAGCAGGTAAGATGAGTTTGATCACGTAGTAAATGCATTCTAAAGACTACTTCCGTGTCCATTTCCTAATTCTCCCCCTGCCCATTGTTTCACAGGTTAGGCTCGGTGCGAGTGGAGATGGGCTTGCATATGTACAGGAGGGTACCAACATCAATTTGCACAACATTTACAACGGTGACACCATTCCCGTAGAACCTTTGTCCAACATTGGGATCAGCCATGCAACGGGCCACCACATGAATTGGTACGATGGAACCACAGTGAGATTGAATAAGATAGCACGAACCTTGCACATGGCGGTCAAAGGCGGACCATCCTGTCTGTGGCCGATTTGTTGCCATACGAGTAGGAAGACGTTGTGCTCCTTTCTAACCGCATCTTCGCGGTGACAAACCAGGGGACTTATTTTGTATGGGACACATCCTGCGATATACTCCCTCTCTCCCAGTTTATTTGTTTTGAATATTTTCATTTTATAAGTTTCAAATTCAAATTTAGAGCTCCCCATCACATGTTGAGATTACAATGTCCATTAAATCGTTGTGTGCATGTATAGTAAAGAAACAAATCTCGAGTTTGGCACGAGTTCATGCTGCGGGAGCACCACAAGCCCTGGCGCGGGAGTTACATTTCCCTCTCAGGGCCGTCGGGACTGAGCTTCAGCGCCTTACTACACCTACCTTTGAGTCAATAACATGTGGACCCGATAGGTGACTGGTCCACATGTAATTCTCATGTAGGCAGAGGGGCAGTGGGGCCAAGAGGGGTGAGCCACAGGTCGGGGGACGTGTGGTTTCATGGGTTCGAGCAGCGTCGTGGGAATCGCGGGTGGCTGTGGTAGAAACTTGATGCTCCCCGCATTTTAGGTGGCCCACATGTCATGCACACAAGTTGTCATGTCTACGAACACATGCACCGCATACCGATCACTGGAAGGAGTAGCAGAGAAAGCTATATATGCGGATAAATAGTTCCTTATAGTCAAGCGAACCCACGCTACTACTTTGTTCCAAAGACATGCACACCATCGAAATAGTCCATCTATATCAATATACACCGAGAGGGAATAATTTTTTTTACAAGAGAGGAAATAGTTCCTCCATCCATAATGCCCTCCTGCTGGTTCAGTCTTTTCTTCTTATTCTTCTTCTTGTTGTTGTTCTCATTCTCTGTGGTAGACGGCTTCGCAACAAGCTCTTTGGACCTTGCAGCTATCTCGAAACTCACACGGGCATCGAGGGCAGCATATTTTATCCGCTCATATGTCAAGGGATAATTACCCCATCCAGACGACCTTAATGCCACCGTCTCATCACCCTTCTGAAGATTTGTATCGAGCACAAAATTTGCTACGTCGAATAGGGATGGTGTCTGTTTATCACAATCTTCTCCAAGAATTTTGATTCTGGTTTGTAGGTCAGCGATGCTTTTCAAATCAAGGTTGTACGGCTCCAGCTTCTGTTTGTCCCCTTTAATGGCTGCCCCACAGAAGTATACGTCCTCCCGAGACAAGAAATCGTGAAGCTCACATGGTATGGAGGGCGAGTGTATGATGTGGTACACCAAAACATCATCTTCGTGGCACAGCTGAAGGACGGCGGCGCGCTTGATCTTCCCAGGGGCACGCTCCGTGTACTCTGTGTCGAGACCGATGACCCTCATCTCTACCTTTTCGAGGGAGTTGGATACATTGTTGATCCACTGCCGAACAACCCTTGGGTGGACGGTGATGGTGGCAACTATGCGCATCGATCCTTCGACGAGGACATGTTGGACGCTAAAAACCTGCATCTCGATCTCTTCCGCCATTTGGAACCGCTGGAACGGAGGGCTATGGTTTGGAGAATTAGGATTAGATGGCTAGTCTAACTGAAGTAGTAGATGATTATTTAAAGAGGTTAAAACAATGTGAATGCAGTGGGGTTTGGATGCAAATGAAGACGAAGGGGAGGTGAATAAGCCGAGGAGAATCGGTTCCCGATGGAGAAGTAAATGGGAGAAGTGGCATGCAGGCAGTTGATTAGACGGCTAGGTAGACTAAACGAAAAGGCTATGCACGTAGACTGATGAGTCGTACCTGTTTGTGTACATGCCCATCCTTCCTGATAGGTGGGACCTATGCAAACAGATAAAAAATGTGTCATAGTTTTTTTTGAGCACGTGAGTGGGAGACACAACATTCTCCATTTTTATTTTCACTTTTCAGTTTTACATGTAGATTTTGACCCCTAAAAACACATGGTCTTTTTAACACTTTTCAGTTTGCATTATCTTGGATATAGAACATGGATCTGTGAATAATTTAAATATTCTGAATAATTCAATAATTGAAAGAGGCATAACAATTGAAATGTAGCTTCAAATGTCAAAAATTAGTGTCCTGGATATAGAACATGGATCAGTTTTCAGTTTGCGTAACACTTTTCAGTTTGCATTATCCTTCTCTGAATAATTCATATGTCCTGGATACAGAACATGGATAACACTGTATATTTAGTGTAGAATCCTTTTAGTACTTTGAATTTTGGCCACTACTTCTGCTGTTTAGTAACTTTTCTGAATTTTGGCCACTACTACAGTAAGTTCAAGTGAGTAACTATAGTAACTTCAAGTGAGTAACTCCATTTCTGATTTTTTTTACATAAAACTAACCATGATATTTGTTCCTCTGTTCTGGTCATAATTATAATCTGATTGCTGAACCCTTAATCATTCTCATAATGTTTACATGATGCACAATTATACGGTCGTCAAAACTACTCCATACACACACTGTCGAAGCTGACAAGATGGTGGTGGAGGTGGGAATAAATGTTCAGTATTGGTGCATTTTATGTGCTTACAAAATTTAGATTGAATTTCACTACCAAAAGAAAAGAAGTGGATATTAAATGCAGCATACAGGCCAGTTCATCAACTGCTCGAAGAAGAAAAGAAGGTGGCATTTCCTTGACTTTAGCATACAGGCCAGTTCACTTAATGTCCTCTGGTGCTATATTTCTGAGAACATCCAAGTTTTTACTTATCACTTTGCTAGCATTCACAAGTCTATTGAAGTGTGCATGTCTTTGTGAATCTTGATGTCTACTCCAAGTAGATGGTGTGTAGCCTGGCAAAGGATATTAGTACTTGGTGCATTCTAAGTTCAAAACCACTTTAGATTTACAAGTGTTTACTGAAGATGACAAATGTTTATTCAGTTCTAAATTTGAAGTAACTAGTAGACGAACAATATTCATCTTTTTCTATATAGGAAGAAGAATAAACCTAGCTAATTCAAATAATTCCAATTTTAAGGACATGTTTTTATCAACTCTTAGTTAAGGGGTTGTGGGAGTTTTTAGTTTGTAGTTTTGTGATGCTTGAATTGATTCTACAGGAATATTTAGGGAAGAGTCATGGCTATGCTTAGCACTCTGTAAAATGAATGACTGAAATTGGACAATTGGAAACTTTAGGTATGTTTGCAATTGAACAAATGGTGTATAAATCCAAATAAAGCAAATAAATTCAAATGATTCAAATAAATCCAAATAAGCATGGTTGATCTTCATTTTGCATAAACTGGGTTGAGTATTACAGAGTAATTGACAACAAATTGACCTGTTGGAATTCATACAGCAATAGTAATAGTTAACTGAACTTCTTTTGCATGCATTTATCACTCCAGAAAACTTTCAGTAACAAGTGAGCAGCCTCTGCATTTTCTCATTGAACTTTGAGTGCATTTATCACTTGTTGGAGTATGCTCAACTTCTGCAAATCACAAACTCCTTTAGTTTACATCTTAGTTTTAGTAAACACTATAGTTTCAGTAAAGGAGTCATAACTGAATTACAGGCACTGTAGTTTCTCTACAGTATTGGAACACTAAACATTTTCAGTTAACTGTAGCAAGAAAAACTTCCAAAAACTAGCAGATCTCCAAGAATGCCAAGAGTATTACTCAATGAATTTGATGGCGTCAAACTAAATTTTCACTCTAATCTGTTCATCATTTAGTAGCGGTGTACAGCCTTTGTCCTGGATTATTTCTCTAGCTTTGTATCCCCTGACTGAATTTTCTCCGCCTGTACTGAGAACAGCAAATTCAGACTCACAACAACAAATTGAACAGCAGCAGTAGCAGAGGCAGGCGGGGCAGACTCACCAGCACAGGTGGGAGTGGCAGCAGAGGTGAGGCAGGGGAAAAGGCAAAAGCAGCATCAGAGGTCAACGGCGCCGGCGTCGTCCACCAGTAGCAGCATGAGAGGCGGGAGTGGCCGGAATTGTCCACGGCGCCGGCGGCCAAAGCGGACGAAATCGGAGGCGCGGGTGGGCGGCGAAGGTGGGCGAACATGGGCGGCGACCTTCAACGGGGCCGGCGGCGTAGCTCGAGGAGGGCGCTGGCGCAGGTCGCCTTCACGGCGGGCGGTGCAGGTGGTAAGCCATGGCACAGGTGCAAGCGGGCGGCAGCGCTGTTGTTGGTCGCAGGCTGGGCCACGGTTCTAGTGTTGGTCGTGGCGCAGATCCAGGCGGGCGGCAGCGCAGGTGGGTAGCCGGCGATGGCTTCAAGGCGCGGGCGACGGGGGAGGAGGAAGGAAGGAGATGGACTTCTTTGTCACGTGTTTAAAACTCTATGGGTTTTTTTGCAAAAAAAAACAAATACACTGCCCTATGGACAACTTTTCCCGGACGGAGGGAGTACTAGTTAAATCCAAGCTATGGGTGTGAAGCACTGATATGCCAGTACATTTGATTGTGACTTGTTCTAATTTTGTACCTGAACTTTTCTTAGAAAGGGTTGTACGTCAACTTAATGTGCTAGCAGAACTTATTGTGTTGTCTGTCTGTTTTCTTTGCACAACATTCAAGATATTTCCCCGTCATTGATAAAGACGATGAACCGTTATGTACGACTTCGTTGGTTTCAACATAGCCCTTCTCGTAGCGATCCACTGCTTCCATCATGATTGTGCCGCCTGCGTGAAATTTTTGTATGCAAGTTCAGTGTGCTATGATGTTCAATATGATTGTGTCAACTATATAAGTTTTTACTGACCATCAGCAATGCATATGGCTGAAAGATGTATTTATGAGCATCGACCGATGGGTCTCTCTCTATCTCTCTATCTCTCACACACACACACGCGCGCGCGCACACACGCGCAGACGCACAAGTGGGACCCATTGAATTATTTATTTGCTTGTGACAGCTTTTAATTAGGTTCCACTGTTGTCGTGGAATTGTCACGGCAGATGTCCTAGAGTAAGGACCTAGTCGTAGGGCCATCGCACTAGGAAGCTTAAAGGGGTTAATCGGGACAAAGGACACGAGAGAGTTTTATACTAGTTCGGCCCCTTACGATGAAGGTAAAATCCTACGTCTAGTTGGGTTTGGTATTGTTGGGGTTTCGACCACCAAGAGGCTTAACTCGCTGGCTTGGTTATCGACTTGTTGTTTCTTACCCTAAACCACCACCGGGTCATCCCCTTATACACACGGGTTGACGCCAGGTGGCCTACAGAGTCCCGGCCGGCTCATAATCGTGTCCGGCTCGGTGACTTTCTTTATATGTCTTTCTGTACAAGTATTTACTTACATGTGGCATTTTACAATATCGGGCCTTAAGCCGGCCCCTGACCTTTGGGCCTTCTATAAGACTTAATAAACTACAAACTTGGATGTTTACTGAACTTCTTGCGTAACCCGCCATTGAAGCTGACCCGACCCCTCCTGGGCGGGTCTCAGCTGATAGTAATATCCCCAACATTAGGCCCCAAGTTGACTCTGAACTTTGTTCTTTGTCAATCTTCAACACTTAGTCAGAATCCATCCTCTGTCTAAAAACTTCTGTAACTCGCCGTGACGTCATCTTTTGAAAACACAAAAAACCTTCGTGATGTCATCTTACAATGGATCTTTCATTTTTTAATGCCTTCCGAGAATTGAGGCGTCTGTTCAGTTGGACAATTATTATTGGGTCTCCTTGATTTTTGCGCCCGCCTGTTCGCATCTGCCCTTATAAATAGGCACGCGGCCGGTCCTTCCCATTCTCCTTTCTTCCTCATCTTCTTCCTCTCGCAACCTCCGTCGCTGCTCGAGCTCCACCGCCGCCGTGACTCTCATCGTTGTCATCAAGCTTGGCCACTGCATCACCCTGAGTTCATCCAGAGAACGTGGCGACTTTTCGCGGTAGGCCTACTTCCTGTAAGCTTTCCTCTCTCTCCCGTACCTAGATCCATTTCTAGGTTTCACGAGTTCTTCAGTGTTCTTCATCTGTTCATCACGGGCCATCTCGTAGATCTTCTCCGCTACTTATTTTGATCCAGAAAAGAGATATAACTCGCGCGGTAGCTGTTTGGCATTCGTTTTTTATATCAGTAGATCCCTTTTACCTATACAGATGCTTCGTTATAGTCGATGAACTCCTCTGTACTATGTTTTTTAGGCCTAGAATATTTCCCTTTTTGAAACAGCCCTTTGATCCAAAATGATAATAAGAACTTGGTGAAACTTGTTTATGCCAACACTTAACTGAATTCTGCCTTCTGAGAAAATCTGTAGTCATGGCGGCTTACCACTCCGGCTTTCTTTTCCTTATATACCATTAGCCCTTAGTTAAACCGCCATTACTTGCTTTATAAGTGACCATAGACTGAACCGCCATATTGTTATTTATCTTTCAGTTCGTTACTCATCATGTCGTCGAAGTCACAGACCATCTGTAACTGGGTCCCTTCTTCCGTAACTGAGGAACGGCTAAAAGAATTCTTCATCGTTGGGTTTCTGCCTTCAAAGAATGTCATGTCTTATCGTGCTCTTGGCCCGGAGGAAGAACGTCCCAATCCGAAAGATGGAGAAGTGATTATCTTTACTGACCACATGAACCGGGGATTTTCACCACCCGGTTCAAAATTCTTCAGAGAGGTCCTTCATTTTTTAAAACTCCATCCTCAAGACCTTGGACCCAACTCTGTTTCCAATATTTGTAACTTCCAAGTGCTCTATGAGGCATATCTTCAGCAAGAGCCCATTGTAGAATTGTTTAGAGAGTACTTTTATCTGAATCGCCAGAATGAATGCACCAACAGTTCTAGCTTAGAACTTGGAGGCATTTCAATTCAGCGCCGTCAGGGTGTTGTTTTTCCTCTCATCATATTACCGAGCCACCCAATAGATTGGAACCAAACTTGGTTTTATTGCCAAGATACTTCTCCAGCAAACGAGAAGCCTTTGACGGGTTATCGCCCTAACCGTCTTGACTCCAAGTTCACCCTTCCGGATAAGCTTACCATCGGTGAACATAGGAAGCTTCTTCCCTCCATTAGAAGAATGAACGGCTTATTGGGTAATGGTCTAACCGGAGTAGATCTGACCCGTTTTTGGATCTCATGGCGGGTTATCCCATTAAGTCGTCGATCTCAACTGATGTATGAATATGACGGTAGCCCGGACCACCCTCTTCGTCACAGCCAAGTTGAACTCACCGAAGAAGACATTGTTTCGATGTCAACCCTTTTGGTAAATGGGAAGTACGAAGATTGCAGTATTGTTGGGTTAAGTCCCTTCTGCAAGATTAATCCGATGCCAGAAGTAAGTACATTCTGATCTCTTTTTTTCTTTGTGTTTTGCCCGGCTATTAGTACTTAATACTGATCTATCTTCTTGTCTTTACAGGCCAATTCTAACTTCTGGAAGGTGAAATATGATCATGAAGCTGCCAAGAAGGCGAAACTCGCCGCCATGAACGCCAAGAAAATAGCCCAGAAATCCAAGAAGAAGAAGAAGAAAACCACTGCTGAAGATTTAATGAAGCTTGATGACTCGTCTGACTCGGAGGTAGCCCTTGACTCCCTTGGCCAATTTTTTAACACTCTTATTGACACTGATTCTAACCAGGATGACACTGGGGCCAGTCAGGCTGAGGAAGTAGAGGTAACTATTATTTCCTCCGACTCAGAGCCCTTACCAAGACACAAAGTTCGTCGAGTGATCTGTAAAGTAAGGTTTTCTAACCCTTAAGCTCACTTGGATCCCAACTTTGATTTGAAAAAACAGCAACATGAAAGCCACCGTGAAGTTGGAATTGAGGATGAACCGGCTGTTGTCCTTCAAAAGACTCCTCGGAAACGCCCGAACGAGGTTTAATTATTACTATCTTTAACCCGTTTTGATGAATCCTGCTCCTTGTATTTTCTTTAACTCCTTTCATTTACCTTTTCAGGAGGTGTCTCGTTCTTCGGGCGACTCATCACAAACACAATTTCCGGCTTTCAAGACTGCTCCTAGGTAATTAAAAACCCTCTTTTCTTCCGAGTTTGATCAATTGTTATCTTAATGTTGATTATTCTGAAATATTTTTCTTCAGTGGTCAAGCTAAGTCCAAAAAAGCGAAGGCAACAAAACCAATGGAAGATCCGCCAGTACTGGCATATGAGCCGGCTAGGCCACCTTCTCCATTGACTGTCGCCCCAGAAGACCCGCCTATTGTTCATGAAGCAAATCCTCTAGAGCCATCCCTTGTCAAGAACACTATTAACTCTTCTACAGCTGGTCCATCAAGCTCAACCGGCCCACCGTCTCCCCGTGTTCAAGATGTTCAAATTATTGGGAGCCGCTATGTTGAGCCGGTGAACCCGACGGTTTTGGCACGGTGCACCGCTAAGAAAGAAGCTTTGGAGAGGCGGAAGGTTCGTCTTGATGTTGCCAATTATGACCATCTTAACACCAGTGATATCTTATCCGGCTATCTCAGTCATGTACACTCTAGTCGTGATTCTGAGATTGAGATGGTCAAGCAGCTTCAATTGAAGTATGAGGTATGTAATTTCCGGTTTATCAACATTCCTTCAGCCCCCAAGTCTGTAGATTATGAGAGAAACAGAATAACCTATAGATTTACAATATAGACTGATACTTTTACCTCTGAATCTTTGCTTGATATTAGTAGAACAAGACTTCACCCGTAGTCCCCAAGGACCGGTTTATTTAATCATTAATGAATCGGTACTTTAGAATTGAACGCCATCTGTAAAATACTTAATATTCCGATTTAAACTTGAAAAACTTGCTGAACTGCGTGCATTAGCCCCCAAGTTCCAAGTGTTGTTACTTTGTAAAGAACTTGGGACTTCAAATATGTTGGTAGAGTCATAAAAATTTGATTTGACATACATTAGCCCCCAAGTGTCAAGTGGTTTATTCATAAAGTATTTGAGACTTGAATCTTTGAAATTGGATACTGGAATTTGAGGCCAAGTCTTGATTTATCTGAATGTGTTCACAGAATGCATTGTTTGAACTGAACTCCCAACTGACTGATACAAAGACCCGGCAAGCAAACCAGGAATTAGAAATTAAATCTTCCACCTCCCAACTGCAAATAAGTCTTTCTGAAACGGAGAAGTTGAAGACTGACTTTGCTGTCAAAGAGAAAACGTGGGCAGATGAGAAGATACTTCTGGCCCGTGAGCTGAGACAGCCGAAACTGCTTTGAAGGAAATTTCAACCGAACTGAACAGTTTAAAAGGATGGGTGTCTCAGATGGTCGCTGCTATCTTTGGTAAGCTTCCTGATTTGATCTTTCATATGTGTTTCCTGTCAAGCCGGAATATGATCCGTTAACTGACTCTGTGAAAAATGTGTGTAGGTCCGCGAAGTAAGAATCTAAACCAAGACCCGTTGATTAAGATGAAAGCAATATACACTTTAACTGCACAATTTTATATCGGCGCACAACGAGCTCTGGCAGCCATCTCTCCTACTAATCAAGGGTCTAACCGGATCAGTGACGTCCTGAAGAGGCTGTCCATTCTCCCTGCCAGATTCCAAGAGGTGAAACGCTCCTGCGCGCAAGCCAGAGCTTTGACTGCCCTAAGCCGCTCCAAGGCTTGGGTACCAGATCTAGACCCGGCACACGTGGCAAGGGGTTATCCTACCGTGAAGGAGGACAGGTCTCCTTAACTTTATAGCCTGCATCCATGAAGTCCGGCCTCAGGCGACTAGCCTTGGAGATGACACCAATGTGGACAAGTATCAACCGGGTTTTGACAGTGAAAATAAGAAGATGGCCCCTCCATCCTATAAAGTAACTGACTTGATCCCACCGGTGAGAGAAGACACATTTGCCACGGAGGTTGATCCGGTCGGCCTGATTGATGATGAAGCTGAATTTGTCGCCATGAATGGCTATGACTGATCAAAACCCAACTTCCAGCAGATTCAAGATGTTGAGCCGTTGAGGGAAGGATAATGATCATCTTCATGGGCTTTAGAAAGCCTTGTAATAGCTTTAGCTGTTAAAAACACCGCATGTTTGCTTATGCTATCGCGCATAAAACGCTTCTATGTGAATCTGTGCTTTTGGGTGCCAATGTTTTAATGCTTTTCTTATGCCTTGTTTAACACTTGTCTCTACAATGTTTAAACTCTGTTCCTGTGAACACAAGGAAAAAGGAAAGTCCTGGCAAGGCGGTTTAGGAACAACTGGGTTTAAACACCTCTTTTACAGCCCATATTTCCACCTCAAAAAACAGAGACAAATATAAATAAAGGATAAGGTTTAATACCAACTCTGAAGTTAACGCAACCGATAAGCGCGTGTAAGTAAAAACCATACCTTGTCCTTCGTGATCCTTAGATCGCCGGTTTAAATAAACCGGGTGATGAATTTGAGAATTCAATATAAAAGTTGAGACTCCTTGAACATTCAATAATCATCATACCTCAATAGCTCGTACCTTCGGATCCTTAGACCACCGGCTTGGATAACCCGGGCGGCTGTGTTGTCCAATAATTGAGCCGGCAAAGAGAATTAGGCCATCTCATTTGTAATATTGAAGCAACAAAAACTCAAAGGCAAGCAACAGATAACAAACTTAATTTTAACTCTGTATTTAAAAGATTGGGGGTTTCTAATTCGAATATGATCAGTAAACCAGACCAAAGGGGTTAAGCTAAGGTTCGAATACGACCATATAGCCCCCACTGGCTTTGGCGTTGCGCCGATCAAGAGGGTACCGACAGCTATGTTCTCTTTGGTTCGAATACGACCTATGTTTGAACAGGAAGCCCCCAAATGACCTTGAGAGGTTTTTAATGACCCTGATTCGAATACGATCCAAGTCGGCTCAAAAGGGGTTAAGCTATGATTCGGATACGATCAAGAAGCCCCCAAGTGAGTTTGGCCTTGAGCCGATCAAAAGGGTTATGACAGCTATGTTCTCTTTGGTTCGAATACGACCTATGTTTGAACAGGAAGCCCCCAAGTGACCATGATATTTACAGATAGATTCGAATACGATCATAAGTCAGACTAGAAAAAGGTTAAACTTGATTCAAATATGATCAGCTCCTTAATAGTCATTTGTGAAAAAGTAATAAAGATGCATAATCTTTGAAAAGAAAAGAGACCGATGGTCTTACTTATTTCTTATCATCGTATATACAGGATGAACGTATGTACAGGATGAGAGCCGGTGGCTCAGGTATAGTACGGCCGAAGTTGAGCAATGTTCCATGGCCGGCGGGTCTCCTCTTCCGACTTACGTGAGTCTGCATGCTCTCAAACGTCAATGAGGTAGTAAGACCCGTTGTTTAAATTTTTACTGACCATAAAGGGTCCTTCCCAAGGTGGGGATAACTTGTGTGCATCTGAAAGATCTTGGATGAGCCGGAGCACCAAATCGCCTTCCTGAAAAGTCTTGGTCTTAACCCGGCGGTTGTGATAACGACGCAGGTCCTGTTGATAGATTGTTGATCGTGCTGCTGCTAAGTCTCTTTCTTCATCCAACAAGTCAAGCGCATCCTGTCTGGCTTTTTCATTGTTAGCTTCAACATAAGCCGCCACACGGGGTGAGTCATGACGGATGTCACTGGGCAATACCGCTTCTGCCCCATAAACCATGAAGAATGGTGTGTAACCCGTAGACCTGTTGGGTGTAGTATTGATGATCCATAACACTGAAGGCAACTCCTCTACCCAACAACCCGGCGTTCGCTGTAAAGGAACCATAAGCCGGGGTTTTATCCCTTTCAGAATTTCTTGATTGGCTCTCTCAGCTTGACCATTGGATTGAGGATGAGCTACAAAAGAAACATCAAGCCGGATGTGCTCTCGCTGACAAAACTCTTCCATAGCCCCTTGGGATAGATTGGTGCCATTGTCCGTGATAATATTGTGCGGAAAACCGAAACGGAAGATTATTTTCTTCATGAACTGAACCGCCATGGCTGCATCACACTTACTCACAAGCTCTGCCTCAACCCATTTAGTGAACTTATCAACAGCCACTAGGAGATGTGTCTTCTTGTCCTTAGACCTTTTGAAAGGTCCCACCATGTCAAGCCCCCAGACTACAAACGGCCAAGTGATTGGAATCATCCAGAGCTCTTGAGCCGGCACATGCGCCCGTCGTGCGAATTTCTGACATCCGTCACATCTACTAACTAGATCCTCCGCATCAGCGTGAGTCGTCAGCTAGTAAAAACCGTGACGAAATGCCTTGGCCACCAAAGATTTTGACCCGGCGTGATGACCACAATCACCTTCATGGATCTCACGAAGGATTTCTTGACCTTCTTCGGGGGAAACACACGGTTGAAACGCTCCAGAAACACTGCGATGAAATAACTCTCCATCTGAAATCGTCATGGACTTAGACCGCTGGGTTATCTGTCGAGCCAGGGTCTCATCCGCTGGCAATTCTCCCTGGTTCATGTAAGCCAAGAACGGCACCGTCCAATCTGGGATGACATGAAGAGCCGCCACCAACTGCGCCTCCGGGACAGGAACAGCTAAATCTTCTTCTGTGGGCAATTTGACAGAGGGGTTATGCAAAACATCTAAAAAGGTGTTGGGTGGTACCGGCTTACGTTGAGACCCCATCCGGCTCAAAGCATCAGCTGCTTCGTTCTTTCGACGGTGAATGTGTTCCACCCGATAGCCTTTAAAATATCCTGCAACAGCATCGACCTCTCGGCGATAAGCCGCCATGAGAGGGTCTTTGGAATCCCACTTGCCAGACACCTGCTGAACCACTAGATCCGAATCACCAAGACATCTGACCTGGCTCAAGCTCATCTCCTTTGCCACTCGAAGACCATGGAGCAATGCTTCATACTCTGCTGCGTTGTTAGTGCACGGAAACATCAATCGTAACACATAACAAAATTTATCACCTCGTGGGGGAGTTAATACAACTCCAGCCCTCGAGCCCTCCAATTTCCTGGACCCATCAAAATGAATAGTCCAATATGTGTTGTCCGGCTTTTCTTCTGGCATCTGCATCTCTGTCCAATCATTCATGAAGTCAACCAGGGCTTGAGACTTAATTGCAGTGCGTGGAACATACTTCAGCCCATGAGACCCAAGCTCAATTGCCTACTTGGCAACTCGCCCTGTAGCTTCTCTGTTTTGAATAATGTCTCCCAAAGGAGCAGAGCTAACCACAGTGATTGGATGTCCCTGAAAGTAATGCTTAAGCTTCCGGCTTGCCATGAACACCCCATAAACAAGCTTCTGCCAACGTGGATATCATTGCTTAGACTCAATTAGCACTTCACTGATATAATAAACCGGCCATTGAACCAGATGCTCTTTGCCAGCCTCCTTGCGCTCTACCACCATAGCCACGCTAACAGCCCGTGAGTTGGCAGCTACGTATAACAATAGCGTCTCTTTCTCAATTGGAGCAGCTAGGACCGGCGGCTTAGATAGTTGTGCCTTTGGATCTTCAAAAGCGGCGTTCGCAGCATCACTCCAAACAAACACATATGTTTTCTTCATCAACTGATACAGAGGCATAACCTTTTCCCCTAACCGGCTTATGAACCAGCTCAAAGCAGCCACACGACCCGCCAGTCGTTGAACATCATTAACGCAGGTTGGTTTGGCCAGGGATGTAATTTCTTTGATCTTCTCCGGGTTAGCTTCAATGCCTTGGTTAGACACTAGAAAACCTAAAAGCTTGCCGGCTGGCACTCCAAAAACACATTTGGCCGAGTTAAGCATCATCTTGTACACCCGAAGATTATCAAAAGTCTCTTTCAAGTTTGTGACCAAGATTTCCTCTTCCCTGGATTTCACTACTTTATCATCCACATAAGCATGAACATTGCACCCAATTTGATCATGAAGACAATTCTGCACACACCATTGGTAAGTCGCCCGAGCACTCTTGAGCCCAAAAGGCATAGACACATAGCAGAAAGCCCCAAAAGGTGTTATGAACGCTGTTTTCTCTTGATCCTTGACTGCCATCTTAATCTGATGATACCCGGAGTAAGCATCTAAAAAACTCAACCGTGCACAACCCGTCGTAGCATCAATAATCTGATCAATACGGGGAAGAGCAAAAGGATCAGCCAGACAGGCCTTGTTTAAATTTGTGTAATCCACACACATACGCCAGGTGCCATTCTTTTTGAGCACGAGCACCGGGTTAGCTAACCATTCTAGGTGAAAGACCTCCACAATGAACCCGGCCGCCAAGAGCCGGGCCACCTCTTCTACAATAGCCTTACGCCTTTCTTCATTGAACCACCGAAGAAACTGTCTGACAGGCTTGAACTTTGGATCGATATTAAGAGTGTGCTCAGCAAGTTCCCTCGAGACACCTGGCATGTCTGAAGGTTTCCATGCAAAAGATGTCCCGGTTCTCACGGATGAACTCGATGAGCGTGCTTTCCTATTTTGGATCCAAGTTTGCGCTGATGATGAACTGTTTGGATGAGTCGCCAGGCACAAAGTCAACCATCTTAGTGTCATCAGCTGACTTGAACTTCAACTCTGGCTCATGCTCTGTGGTTGGTTTCTTTAATGACGTCATGTCCGCCGGGTCAACATGATCCTTATAGAATTTCAACTCCTCTGTCGCACAAACGGATTCAGCATAGGCAGCATCCCCCTCTTCACATTCCAAGGCGATCTTTCGGCTCCCATGGACTGTAATGGTGCCCTTGTGACCCGGCATCTTGAGCTGTAAATACACGTAACACGGCCGAGCCATGAACTTGGCATAAGACGGTCGCCCAAATAGAGCATGATATGGGCTTTTGATCTTAACCACTTCAAAGGTTAATTTTTCTGCCCTGGAGTCATACTCATCCCCAAAGGCTACCTCCAGCTCGATCTTACCAACAGGGTATGCCGACTTACCGGGTACTACACCATGAAAAACAGTGTTGGATTGATTAAGATTTTTATCCGTCAATCCCATCTCGCGGAACGTCTCATAGTAAAGGATGTTGATGCTGTTGCCTCCATCCATGAGTACCTTAGTAAACTTGTACCCACCAACCTGAGGTGCCACTACCAAAGCCAAGTGATCCGGATTATCAACCCGGGGCGGATGATCCTCTCTGCTCCACACAATAGGCTGCTCCGACCAACATAGATAACGTGGGATTGCTGGTTCAACAGCATTGACGGCCCTCTTGTGGAGTTTCTGGTATCTCTTACATAAACTGGTAGTAAAGACATGATATTGTCCGCTACTCAACTGCTTCGGGTTGCTCTGATAGCCGGATTGTTGCTGCTGTTGATTCCCTTGGTTGTGTTGCTGATTATATCCCCCTGGTGACTAGGATGACCATGAAAACCTCCTCCGTTTGAACCGGTGCCCGGGCCCTGAAAGCCGCCTGAGCCGCCACCCGTACCATGACCCCCATCAAACGCGTTTGAATTTTTAAATGCCTTCATGATCGTACAATCCTTCCACAAGTGGGTAGCTGGCTTCTCCCTGGTGCCATGTCTAGGACAAGGTTCATTCAACAGCTGCTCAAGGGTGGGACCTGACCCGCCCGATCGAGGGGGCTGTCTGCCCTTGCGCCCTGATTACCGCCTTGTGCATTAGTATTAGAAACAAACTCATCAACCTTACGCTTATTGCCTCCTTGATTTGTCGGGTTATGCTGGTGACCCTTGCCATTGACATTCTTCTTTCCCTTTGTTGCTTTTTCCTCATCAGACGCCAGGTCTTTGGTGGTATCAGAATCGTCATACTTGACAAGAGCCGCCATCAATGTTCCCATGTCATTACAGTCTCATTTAAGCTGCCCCAACTTCTTCTTCAGGGGCTCAAAACGGCAATTCTTCTCCAACATCAAAACTGCTGAACCGGCGTCCATTTTATCAGACGAATGTATTATTTCCTTGGCCCAGCGCACCCAATGAGTCGTAGATTCACCATCCTCTTGCTTGCAATTGGTCAGGTCCACAATTGACATTGGTTGCTTACACGTGTCTTTAAAGTTCTGGATGAACCGTGCCTTTAACTCTGCCCATGAGCCGATGGAATTGGGTGACAATCCTTTCAGCCAGGTCCGAGCCGTTCCATCCAACATCATGGTAAAGTACTTGGCCATTGCAGCATCACTAACCTCCAACAGCTCCATAGCCATCTCATAACTCTCAATCCAAGCCCCTGGCTGTAAGTCAACCGTGTAGTTCGGTACCTTACGAGGCCCCTTGAAATCCTTGGGAAACCATTCATTGCGTACGGCTGGGACCAGGCAAGGTACGCCTCCAGTTCTCGTAACTACACCTGCCTCCACCGAAGTCGCTGGGTAAGCCGGAAAAGTCTGGTGAGCCGCCTGCTCTGCTGCTATCTGAGCCGCCCGTTCCGCCTCTTGATGAATTCTCTCCTGATCCGCCAAGTTGAGGGCTCCAGCCCGCACCGGCTCATGCCTATATGGCCGGTTGTGGCGTTGAGCGTTACTTGACATCTCTACAGATTCCATGTGCCTACTATAACTTGGGCTCCGGCTTGAGCGAGGAGTTGAATGAATCTTGTCTCAACTGTAGGAGTATGCATCTTGCTAGGCCAAAGCTGTCTGAAGCAGTTCTCTTACCCTCCGGGTTTCAATTGCTGCGGGCGAGTCGCCTTCCATCGGGAGAGCTGCCAAACGAGCTGACGCCGCAATGAGGTTCTCCATGGGGTTGGAGAAGTGACCCGGGGGTGTTGATATATAACGGGGAGGAGTTGTATTCATGCGCGGCGGCTCCATGGTGCGTGGCTGAACTGGTGCTCCGGGCGTCCCGACCCGGTTTACCTCCGGCGGGTTGCTCCCTCCAGCTCCGGGTGTATGGAACAGATTCCTCGGATCCAGTGTTAGAGGCAGACGCGATTGAGTTTTCTGACGCCTCCTCCTCATAACTTCGTTTGACGCATTAAGATCCACGGGGAGCCGGAAGGTTTCTGCTTGAAGCTGCTGAGCACGAGCATCCAAGGCTGCTCGTTCTGCTGCCATCTGGGTTTCCTCTGCAGCCAAATTTTCCTTAGCTTGCACCATCTCCTCCCGCACGCGTGCCACTTCCGCGTCATGCTAGGCTTTATCCGCCGGCTCTACCACGACGGCTAACAGAGTCGTCAGTTTAGGTCCATGAGAACCTGAGCCGGGGGGCGCGCGAGGTCTCCTGACCCGGCAGCTGCCGACCCGGTGGCGGCTGCTGTCGCTGGGGTGGAGTTCTTCCTGGGCTGCGTCACTGCCATGAAGACTCAGGCCCAATTTGGCGGCTCAAGGGGGTCCAGAATACTGCTGCCATCGGAACAGCCCTCGAGCATGCCATCTTGCAGTTGGTACAATGAGTCCGTCTCACCCATTGAAGATGCAGTATTAGAGCAGATGGCCGTATCCCCGCCTTCCATCAATCCTTCGGAGTATTCACCGCAATGGACGCAGCCTATGAAGGCATGCTTCACGACAGATTGAACACGGGCGGACCTGGCATGCTGAGCCGTTTCCATGAGGTCGGTGTGGACAGCCGGCTCAGGGCCTGACTCGCCGATCCGGACGATGAAGACATGGATTCCGCCGAAGGGGACCCGGTACCCGTACTCGATTGAGCCGGCCTCAGGGCCCCAGCCGTCGTCGTCGATGTAGATCTTGCCGCGATGACTCTTGGTCATCCGACCCATAGCGTATCCCTTGAGCCCTTCGAAGTTGCCCTTCAAGAACTCAAATCCATCGTGCGTTGGCCCCACGGTGGGCGCCAACTGTCGTGGAATTGTCATGGCAGATGTCCTAGAGCAAGGACTTAGTCGTAGGGCCATCGCACTAGGAAGCTTAAAGGGGTTAATCGGGAGAAAGGACATGAGAGAGTTTTATACTAGTTTGGCCCCTTACGATGAAGGTAAAAGCCTACGTCTAGTTGGGTTTGGTATTGCTGGGGTTTCAATCACAAAGAGGCTTAACTCGACGGCTTGGTTATCGACTTGTTGTTTCTTACCCTAAACCGCCACCGGGTCGTCCCCTTATATACATGGGTTGACGCCAGGTGGCCTATAGAGTCCCGGCCGGCTCATAATCATGTCCGGCTCGGTGACTTTCTTTATATGTCTTTCTGTACAAGTATTTCCTTACATGTGGCGTTTTACAATATCGGGCCTTAAGCCGGCCCCTGACCTTTGGGCCTTCTATAAGACTTAATAAACTACAAACTTGGGTGTTTACTGAACTTATTGCATAACCCGCCATTGAAGCTGACCCGGCCCCTCCTGGGCGGGTCTTAGCTGATAGTAATATCCCCAACAATTGTAATCTAACTTTTTTCTTAAGTTATTAATTGAGCTCAGTGACTTCAAAAAGTTGTACAGAAGCCTTGTTTGGGCCTTTCCGGCGTCGCTGAATGTGAGCTAAGTAACCATGTTAGGTTGTACTGTACTACACAGGCCTTTTTTCCAACATCAGCAATGCAACTGGGCCGACAGTTATACACGATATCCGGGTCAACTTGTTATTCTCTGCCCCGCTGGGCTGTAAACTTTCCTAGGAGGTATGCATTAGGCTTAACAAGAAAATGGACTTTAAGAAATAATAAATGGGATGTAGTTATAATAACTGGATAGTTACTATGCACCAAACACGTAATTAGTTGGAAAAATATATTATTTTTGGAATTTGAAAATTTTAATTTCATTACTTGTTGTGCGCGCAATATTTCGTTGGATTTTAACGTAATACAACTTTATTTTGAAATTATATTTGACCTGACTAGAAATTTCAGATGAAAATATTTTGGATCCCATCAAAATGTGGGGTTTTTTTAATTCTGTTCTAAGCGGTTGTTTGAAATTATTAATCGTTGTCCTAGCTAGAAGTTGGGTTGTACTTTTAACACACTGTAAATGGGCTGTAGTAAATTCCATTAGAATTAAAAAATGGGTTGTACATTCTTACAAATCACAAATGGGCTATATGTTCTCTGCCAAATCCGAGCTGTGGGCCTACTAAGTTGACGCGTACCAAGGGCTTTGTCAACTTAGTCAATATAAACGATTCTAGCTGCAGTGATTGTACGATGTCCATCCAACGGCCGTAGTGCTTTTCAAACCTCTGGTCTTCTTGCTCCAGCCGCCCAAAGCAGCGCCGGTCGTGTCGCGTGCTCCTGCCTCCCGTGGCCGGCTGTGATGCCGCGGAGGCCTCACCACCCCATAATACTCCCACCGCTGGCCAGGCCATCCCTCTACTCACCAACACTACAAAAAAGACACATCCATGACATTTTGGGCCGAACGAATTTTTTTTCTGTCATACATATGACACTTCTATGACGATAATTGTGACAAAACCTGGTATCATCATAGATGTGGTGGGCTCCTACTTCTATGACAAAAAATCATGAAAGAAAATGGGATTTTCGTCCTGGGCGGGCCGGAGACGCAGCTGCATGACATTCTTTGGGCCGTCCATGACGGAAAAAACCGTGGTAGAAGCGAGGGGGAGGAAAATTTCGGGGAGTTCCCGGTTATGGTGGGGGGGTCGGGGGCCGAGCGATGCGCGCTTCTCTCGTACACGTACGCGCGTGTGTGTGAGGCGTTGGGCTCTAACTGAACCCGAGCGATTGCACTGCAGGCTACGCGTTACTGAACCTGAGCGATCGATCGATGGCTGTTAACTGAACCCGATCGAGCAATTCCTTCGCTACTGCTGCTAACTGAAGCCGATCGATGCTGCCTCTGGATGAACAGTGAGCGTTGCGGGGGGGAGGGTTGGATGAACAGTTCCTGGTGGGGGTGGATGAACAGGACCCCATGGTGTTGCCTCTGGATGAACAGGACCCCGGTCGATCGAGCCGGTTGGGGCTGGATGAACAGGACCCCATGGAGGGCTGGATGAACAAGACCACCCCGTGGAGGGCAGGATGAACAGTAGCCCGTGGAGGGGTGGTTGAACAGGAGCCCGTGGAGAGGGCTGGTTGAACAGTAGCCGGTGAAGTAGCGCGCGGTGGAGGCTGGATGAACAGGAGCCCGTGGATGAACAGTCGTAGGTGGAGGCTAGAGGAGGTCGACAGTGGAAGAACAGTAGCTCGTGGAGGCTGGAGGGGGTCGACGGTGGAGATGTACAGTATACCGTGGAGTCCCGTTTTGCGGTACGCCACACCCCTCCCGATGAACAGGACCCCCGTTTCGACCGTAGCGCTCCAACTCAAGTCCGTTTCCTCCGTTTTGCGGTACGCCACACCCCTCCCGATGAACAGGACCCCCGTTTCGACCGTAGGAGGTCCGTTTCCTCCGTTTTGTGGTACGCCAGACCCCTCCCGATCAATAGGATCCCATTTCGAACATGGTCGGTCGAACACAAGGCTGTTTCCTCCGATCTGTGGTACGCCATGCCTCATTTCCATCACTTGTTCCGTCCAAGCCCTCCCGATGAACACGACGCATTCCCGTTGCCTCCCCATGAACATGACGCATTCCATTGCCTCCCCATGAACACGACGACGATGTTGTTTCTCCGTTCCGACCTAGCCATATACACGAGCCCTGGCCATATGTATGCGCGAGTAGGCGTTCGAGACCCCGCCCGTATGTACACATATGTGGCCGTATTTTCTTTCTTGCACCCTGGCCGTTGTACGTATGTGTACATGCTACGTGCGCGCCTCTACTACGACATGTGCGTGCCTCTACATCCACCAGTATATATGTACGTACACGTTCGCGACCAGAATGACAATGTTGCGTACGCTTCAACCAGGTGGGTCCCGACTGTCAGGCACTTCCTTGCGTGCGAAGATGTAGCTGGTGGGTCCCAGCAGTCAGGGGCAAACGTTTTTTTCATGAAATACAGTGGCCCGTCGGTGGGTCCCCGCTGTTAGGTGGAGGAATAATTATTTTGCACATAATAAGGAGGCACTTCCTTGCTGCGGCCGTGGACCCAGCTGTCAGCCTCTCCACGTACAGTACACGTCCGATGGAAGCCGTTCCTTGACCACGTTGACCACACCGCGCCGAGAGCACCAGGGCGGTGGGCGACGGCGAGGCCTAGGAAGGGGACGACGCGGAGCCGGGGAAGACGCGGCAGTGGATGCCCACGCATAGAGGAGTACGAGGGTTCACCGGTTCGCTGTGGTGTGAGGCTGCCGTTGTCGCAGAATAACAGGTGGTGTGGGTGAGTAGAGGGATGGCCTGGACAGCGGTGGGAGTAGTAGGGGGCGGTGAGGCCTTCGCCGCATCGCAGCCGGCCACGGGAGGCAGGAGCACGAGGCACGACCGGCGCTGGTTTGGGCGCCTGGAGCAAGAAGACCAAAGGTTGAAGAAGCACTACGGCCATTGGATGGACATCGTACGGTCACTGGAGCTAGAATCGTGCATATTGACTAAGTTGACAAAGCCCTCCGTTCCCGTCAACTTAGTAGGCCCACAAGTCAGCCTCCCACCAAGGTGTGTCCTAGCTAGCAGGGGGTATTCATTTTTTTGTGCGTAATAAGGAGGCACTTCCGATGGGTTCGAGCTGACAGTAGGGGAACGTTTTTTTCACAAAATACAGTGGCCCGTAGGATGGGTCCCAGCAGTCAGGGGCAAATGTTTTTTCACGATATACTAGTGGGCGTCCGGTGGGTCCCTGCTGTCAGGTGGAGGAATAATTATTTTCCGCGTAATAAGGAGGCACTTCCTTGCGGCTGCCGTGGACCCAGCTGTCAACCTCTCCACTTACAATATTCTTCCGATGGAATTCGGTCGTTGACCACATTGACCGCGCCACGCCGACAGCACCACGGTGGTGGACGACGGTGAGGCCTAGGAAGGGGACGACACGGAGCCGGGGAAGACGCGGCAGTGGATGCCCACGCGGAGAGGAGTACGAGGGTTCACTGGTTCGGCTGTGCTGTCGTCGCCGCAGAATAACAGGGGGTGTGGGTGAGTGGAGTGGAGGGATGGCCTGGCCAGCGGTGGGAGTAGTATGGGGGTGGTGAGGCCTCCGCGGCAGCACAGCCGGCCACGGGAGGCAGGAGCAGGCGGCACAACCGGCGCTGCTTTGGGCGGCTGGAGCAAGAAGACCAGAGGTTGAAGAAGCACTACGACCGTTGGATGGATATCGTACGGTCAGTCGAGCTAGAATCATGCATATTGACTAAGTTGACAAAGCCCTTCGTCCCCGTCAACTTAGTAGGCCCACTATACTGGGTCCCAGCTAGCAGGGGGAGTATTCATTTTTTTTGTGCGTAATAAGGAGGCACTTCCTTGCGTGCGAAAATATAGCTGGTGGGTCTGAGATGTCAGCGGCGGTAACGTTTTTTTCGCGAAATACAGAGGCTATTTTGGTGGGTCCCAGATGTGAGGTGGAGGAAATCATTATTTTGCATGTAATAAGGAGGCATTTCCTTGCGTGCGGCCGTGGACCCAGCTGTCAGCCTCTCCATGTACAGTCCACTTCAGATGCATGTCGGTCGTTGACCACGCTGACCACGCCATGCCGAGAGCACCAGGGCGGTGGACGACGGCGAGGCCTAGGAAGGGAACGACACGGAGGCAGGGAAGACTCGGCCGTTGTTTTTGTTTCCCACGCGGAGGGGGGTACGAGTGTACGAGGGTTTACTAGTTCGTCTGCTATCGCCGAAGAATAACAACAGGTGTGGGTGAGTAGAGGGATGGCTAGGCCAGCGATGGGAGTAAGGTGGGGCGGTGAGGCCTGCGCGGCAGCACAGCCGGCCACGGGGAGGAGGGAGCAGGCAGTCTTGTTGGCGCTTGTTTGAGCGGCCGAAGCAGGAAGAGCAGAGATTGAAGAAGCACGATGGTTGTTGGATGGACATCCAACAGTATACAGGCCATCTGTGGAAAGCCTCAAATCTGTGGAAAACAACATACAGCCCATCTGCCATTATTTCAAATAATTTATAGCCCATTTGCTAATTCTTACGGGTTTTTTTGGAGCCCATATTCTTTATGTTAGCATTACAGCCCATATTGTGGCCACGGTTAAAAAATTATACGAAATTTTGCATATGTCGGTGCAGTCTGAACTGTTTTTAATCCCGAAATTTCGAGTCACATTCAGACTGGTTTTAAAAATAAATGTATATCAATATAAAATTCAATAAATTTTCCACGCATAAAAATCAATGCAATTTAAAATCTCGAAATGAAAAAAAGATATTTGAAAATAATTGTCGGTATGATGTGTTTTCAAAATGTACAGCCCATTTCTCATTACTGATAGGCCATTTTCTTGGCCAGCCGAATGAAGCTCTCCTCGTCTTGAAAGATTTGCAGCCCAACAGGCATGATAAAGCGACTTACTTGACAAATCACAAAAGAATTGGGCTAGCCATTTTCAGAAAAAAAAAACTATTGGGCTGGTCTGTGGTAAACATAAAAGAAAAGGCTGTCTAGACAGGCCAGAGTGTCCCGCACAGCCCAGTTGACACCCTGCTTCCGTCTCAAAAACAAATTAGATAAATGCCACTCCAATTATGGAGATTCATAAAAATGCCACTGCAATTTCCAAACTTTAAAAATGCCACTGCAATTTTTGCAAACTTTTAAAAACGCCACTGCAGTTTGCAAACTTTGAAAAACGCCACTCCAGACTTCGAAAAATGCCACTAGAAATGGCATGAAATGGCATTTTTCAAAGTTTGGAAATTGCAGTGGCATTTCTCGGATACACCGGATTTGGAGTGGCATTTATCAAATTAACCCAAAACAAAAATAATTGGGCGAGCTGCTGGGTCCCTGGTGTCAGCCGCTCGTTGTGCAATTCTCTCGTTTATTGACTACGTTGACAATGGCATGGGACCCAGATGTCAGAAATCCACTACGAGGAGCCATTTTTAATTGGCTTGAAATAAGGAGGCACTTGCTTGCGTACTGCCATGACCTTGGCGGGTCCCTACTGTCATCCTCTCCATGTACAGTACCAGTTAGTCGTGCTTCAAAACTGATCGGCACGCCATTAAAAAAATAAAGGTTGATAACTAATGCGGCACTTCGGGCCAACGCGGCCAGATCACATTTTGCACGAGAAATTACACACCATGTTTCGTTGACATGTGGTCCCGTTCCAACATATCAGTGAGACGACGGCGAGTAGTAGGAGTATTTCCGAACGGATGTGTAGGTCGGGGCGCCTCTTCATGAACCGTGGCAAACTCGCAACCGTCCACTGACTCTCCGCCTTTCCCTCTCGATTTGGAACTGCTGTTGCACGCTCTTCCTCTCCCTCCTCCATTTTCCTTCAGCCCTTCACCCTTTCTTCTGCCATTGTTCGATCGTCTTCTCCATGGAGGGAACAGGCCGGAAACGACCCTGTTATTCTTGCCCCGATCTAAAAGATGACGTGGTGGAGGAACTCATTGATCGGTGCAACGTCATCACCTCGGCTAGCATGGCAGGTCCGTTCAAGCCCATTCTCGACTCAACTAATAACATCATTACAAAGAACCCAAGAGTCAAGGAGCGGTTTGATCTCCCCTATCTTCTTCGCCGTGACCCTGATGACTGGCGCCGGCACGACGGAGGCCTCGCCCTGTGCCAGTAGATGTCGCTTGATAATGATACGTATGATGTTAAGATGCCATCGCTTGAGGGCAAGGCTTGGGCGGGCGCAAATGGAGATTGGGTTGTTTACATTGGGTCCAACTACGAGTGGGAACTTGTGAATGTGTACACTCATCATCGGGTTCCACTTCCAAAAATCTCAACACACTGCCCAGAGGTTGAGCACACCGGTAATGTATGCACGTTCAAATACGATCATGGTGATTGTCTTCTCCGGAAGATAGCAATTTTTCGAGTTCCCAACCGCTCTTGGAATTACAACAACTATCAAGTTATTGCTATCTTCGACAAGCTTGTTGCCGTCCTTCGTGGTTTGACTCGATGGATATTGCTCAAAAATCAGTTTCTGTACACGGATGAGTACTGTGATGCAATTCAATACGAGGGCCTTGTGTTTGCTGCCACCACTCATGGCACTGTTTTTGCATGGGATCCTAGTAGTTTCGGTACGTTTGTCTTCCACCGTAATTATAATTGTTTCATCCACATGCATGCGGGTTAGCAAGTTTCCCTTTACTAATTAACCTTCTTCTTGTGTTTCCAAGGTCCTGTGAACATCCCACCACCTATACTTGAAATTTTTTATAACCAAGGGGGACATGCCGATGGTGATGATCACGAGCAGCGCCCATATACTTTGTGGCGCCTGGCAACTAATTCCGATGGATCACCTCTTCTTGTGTGTATACAGCCCACTGATGATGTTACTGCTAAGGAAGCAGGTGTCTCCCATGGTCGCACTCTCCGGACCTATTCCAACACCCGTTGCATGGTATTCGGGATGGATACTAGTGTGCTAGCGCCAACTCCTTCTCCCTGGCACAGAATTGATAGTCTTGGAGAAACCTCGCTCTTCCTTGGACAAAACTATCCGATGATGGTGAAAGGCGATCCAACTGCTGTTGACACATTTATGAGAAGAAATTGTGTCTATACCTCGGACATTTGGGTGGTTCCCTATCCTGGTACTGATATAGTAGGCCGCTTCAGCCTAGATGATCAGTCCTGTGTTGGTCTCCAGATCGACAACGGATGGCCCGTCCCAGAGAATCACGTGTGGTTCAAAGCAAGCGTTTCCAACGCTGCGGAATGGTTGAGTTGAAGTTCATTTCATGGCTTGTTATTTGTTGTGTGATGAAAACTTTAGTATTTATAATGTATCCTCGTTGTCGATGTGGGTTGATGACCTGTTGTATGTAATAAAATGATATGCGTGTGATAAACTTACTAATTTTATGAATGGCTTTCGAGTCGCTTCTCTGAGTGAGTGGTGCGACGAGGCAAAAAAATATTTTCCGAATACATAATTGTACGTGCATTGCAACAGGTTATCGGATGAGGCCAATAACCAATAGTACACGCCACCACCACGACATCCATCTGACACCATATTATTTCTTGGAGTTCGTGCTAGAGCAATCTCTTCAACCTTGTCGTTTCTCTAACTTCAGCCATCGCGCGGCGGGCGAGGTGGGGGTTTGCTGATAGTCGGTTTCCTTAACTGCGGTCCCACTTGTAAGGCTAACTCCAAGGCACGACCCCAAACTCACCTCCGTTTTGCACAAACTCCAACGATAATTTTGACTAGAAAAGCAAGACCAAAGAAAACAAGAACCACAAGAATACATTTTACTACTCCTGTAAGTTGGATTAGTGCCTTCTCGATGCATTCGTTGTTGATCTGCGGAGGCTCGATCTTGCGTCTGTGCTAGCTAAAAGTGATAGAACATCTACTAAATTGCACTCTATCAATATATGGATGTACTCTTCTTCATTATACAAAAACTTGCATCCATTCTACTCCCTCCGTTGCACAATACATGTCTTCTATTTGTCAAAATATATATGTATCTAGACATGTCTTAGTATATAGGTACATCCATTTTTGGACAAATGGAAGTCAAGTATTTTGGAACGGAGGGAGTACACAATAAAAAATTTAAGTTAGCACAACTAGTCTAATCCGAGAGCAGAACCGAAGATTTGGTCGGGTTCTTCCTCCTTTTGCCGACACGTGGGACATCCAGCATCCAGGTCGTGTCATGAAAGAAAATAGAGTGGTAGTTGAGGCCACGAGATGTGCATCTTGGGTTAAACTGTAATTAGAATCTTACTACTCTTGAGTAACTCCAAAAGCGGCCACCGAAGATCTTTATTGGATTTTTTTTCATCACCAGCACGTCGAGGTGAAAGATGTGCAGGTTCAGTGGGTCCTCTTGCGTTTTCACTGACATGTGGGGCCGCATGTGAGCAAACAGACGATGGGCTCCGCGCATCCGCTGGCTGGCTGAGAAGAGAGATAGAGGAGGGCTGAGCACGGACTGCAGGAAATTTGTTCTACGTACCTCGATATAGGCTCGACATAGTGGGGTGGCATGGGACATAACTAGCATTCACGTCTAGCAGTACGGCACACGCCACCCACACGAGTCCCATCCGACACCAATTTTCTTGGAGTCCGTGCTACAGCCATCTCTTCTCCCTCTTGTTTTCTCATCCATCGCGCGGTGGGCGGGGTGGGGGTTTGCTGATAGTCGGTTTGCTCAACTGCGGTCCCACTTGTAAGTGAAAATGCAACACCGCCCGCATTCCCGCTTGAGTGGCATGCCGGATCAACCGTGTGGGGGTGCGACACAAACACGACAGGCTTTTCCTTTTGAACTCGTAACTTGTAAAATTTGGTCCTGCTCCATGGCGCGACCGATAGATAGAAAATAACGATTTTGCCTAGAGTAATGAGAAGTTTGGTTCTGGCGCCATTCATACATGGAGTACGTATGAAAATTATGAAGTTGATGCGAAAGATAAGATAATTACTGTAGTATCATATACTACTACATGGATTTGACGGAAAGATAAAAATACATACGGATCCATCAACGTTCAACGACATCCTCACTCCCTAGTGCGCCGGGTCACCAACCGACGTGTGAGGAGCAGCGGCGTTGGCGACGAGCTCAACGTGCTTCTGAATAGTGCCATCCAAGGTTGCCATGCGCTCCAAGAAGACCAGCGTCCTATCGTCCTCCTCTTGCATGTAGTAGTCCTTGTGGACGATTTGCGCGTAGACGGGGTGATTATGTCGATGGTGTCTTGCTGCGCCAGGCGCTGCGCAGCAAGCGCGACCTCGAGGTGGGCATTCTCCGGCGCGACGGTGGGCAGTCACAGGGCCACCAGTGCATCGAAGAGGTTGTTACCATAGTGGCCGTTGAGGGTGGCGGGCATCGCAGAGCCTGGGCGCGTCGGTTGGAGGCTTACGTCAAAGTCGTCTGCAAGCTTCTTGACGACGGTGAACTTGTCGAGGAAACCGACGAGGACCTCGTCGAACAAGGAGACGAAGCTGTCGTCCAAGCGGCCCCTCGCCCTGGCGGCCTCAAGCAATACTACCTGGAGATGTTCCTCGGTGCCGGGCCGCAGGCCGGCGTCGTGGACCATCTGGCACAGCCGGCTGATGCTCGCGCTCATCGCCTCCAAGGGTCTAGCGTAGCTTCTAGTCAACTGATCTTGCGATTCGAGTGATCACTCAGCCCTTGGTTAGCATGCGTAGGTGCGTAGGATTTCGTACTACTCCTCGGCCCTCTACTACACCTGCCTTTGGCTATATGATAGGTGGGCCAGCCACCACCTGGGGCCACATGTCATTCACCCAAAGGCAGTTGCCGTAAGTCAATGAAGCTGTGTCCCCCTCCGTGCCGGTGTAGTATAGTCATCTCACCGGACCTCTAGTTGGGGCCAAACGAGAGAAGTTTGATGTTTACTGGTCTATTTGTCCCCTTTGCATTTTGTGCCAAGTTTTGACCTTTGATTTAACTAATAAAATGTTAATGCGTGTAAACAAAAATGTTGTGTAAGTCGCATTACAAAAACCAAATAATCCCAAAATACTTAGGCATGGTGCATTAACTCCCTCCTTGTTTCTTATTTCGTGACATATCAACTAATGAGAGATGTGGGCCATGCATGCTTTCAATGACTTGAGACTACCAAACATGACATGCAGTGTTTAGTTCATTGCATGTAATCCTATTAGTACTCTAGTTAGGAGTAGCAAAAAACATTAAGTTCTCTCGCCGATAGGAATAAAACAGCATGTATTTATTTACAGAGGGAGTAGTACATTTTTGGTGACATGCATTACTAGATATTGCTAGTCAAATACTAAAATCCAGATGGACGTGGTAGTACTCCTAAATCCAGATGGTGGTGCTACTAGTACTAGTAGTAGTACTACCAATGTAGTAGTATGAGTACTAGCACTGTACTACCTGTTGGTCAAATTATTACGTGCTGCTCCTCACAGTGAAGTGACAAGACCCTGCTCCGGAGATGACACCTGAGTATAGGCGCCGTGTTCGGCATACCATACTCAGCCTCACTGTCTGCAGTCACTATCATCATGGCTGTAGAGCTAGCCTGCTTACAACTAGCCCTGTTCGACATAATTTCCCGTGCGTAGATGCTCGTGCATTGCATGAAACACCAAGATTGGGGGTGGACGGCTCCGACAGCGGCCATCGTGCCAGATTTTTCCACGGCCTTCTACTCCTAGATGTGGTGGGGAGGAGATGAGGCTGATTGTGAGAGACAAGGAGTTGTTTGTAAATAGGGAACAAGTGCGGGCATCTTTTTGCAAAAATGGAGAAGCTTGGTTTGTATGCGTCAGATCTAGATCCGACGGCTATTGGTGAAAGATGGGAGGCACAACATCATCACCAACTCAGGACCTATTTGATTCACAGGATTTTGAAAATGCGGGAATAGGACACGGCAATATTACAAGTTTCAAACTGATATTACAAATGTTAGGAGTAATGCTGCACCTACGAAGAGGGAATTACTAGGAAGTTTACGTAAGAACTTTCGTTACTTTAGGTGGATGCAGCATTATCGTACAAACTAAAATCCACCGCCCTAACAAGTCACTAATGGGAAAATAAGTTTTCGAGTCTCTGGCCACTTGATGTTTCAAAAACAAATTCAGCTTCTGCGGAGATATGAGCTCCATCATGTGCCCGCGCGGGTGTGGCTGGGCACGAAGCGTCAGTACATGCACGGTGCACCTATTCTCTTCTTGTATACGTACACCACCTACGTGGGGTTGTGTGAGAGAGATACAAACCTAGATAGATATAGTGTGTGGCTTCTTGAGAGTTTTTTTTGTGGGGGGGTCAATCAAAAAATTTAACATATGCAATGTGTGTGAAATATAGTCCTGGATATAACATATATAGAGGGGGCGATCCACGAGAAGAGAGTGGAGGTATCATCGGCTTGAGATGTCCATAGAATTGAAGAGAGGGATGATGTGTGTGGGTGTGCGCGTGCGCGATCGATAAAGAGTGCCAGCGTATTTGTGTGTGCCCACGTCAAAGATATAGAGTGGCTGGCCTACTGGAACGTGAGATGGGACATGTGCAGTTTGTCTCTGTGGCATGGATACCTACCTGGAGCGCTCGACTATCGGTGTGTGGTGGGGGAAGAGGGAGGCCCAATTAACTATAGAGGTACAATGGCTGGTATATGTGTGGAGGAGGAGAGAGGCCTACCTCATGTATTAAGGAGATCGATCTGCCTCATGTATTAAGGGAGATCGATCGGCATCCATGCATATGTGCAAGTGATGAATAAGGTTGGGAGAGAGACAGAGCTAGAGTGTTGGAGGGGGTGGTAGTGGAGTTGCTTCTAACAAATGGTGGGATAGGCTTGCTAGACAAACGGAGGGCACGCCCGCAATATCAATAAGAGAGGAGATGGCTGCTTGTTGTCTGTGCACGTGCGTGTGAGAGACGGGTCAGGAGGCATGCACGAATGATGAGGGGGATGATGTGGCTGTTGTAAGCAGATGTAACTACATAGGAAGATCAATCGCCCTTTGAAAGAGAAAGGAGAGACATAACTTGTGAGGTACGTCGATCGATGGGGGGGTAGTTAAAGTCGATCTAGGTATATGTTGGGAGATCGATCGGTATACATGCATGTGTGTGTTAGAAGCAAATGAGGCACGAGGAGAAGGATAGAGAGAGAGGGATGCATGTAGGAGGTGGTACGAGAGGCATACTATATTGAGGGGGAGGAGTGTGCGACTACGAGAACGATGAAAAGAGTGGTGGGAGTGAGGCATGGACGGTGACAAGAGAAGAGGGGAAGCTTGTGTTTGTGGTAGGCACACCTAGCTAGAGAGGCATATCGATCGATGTGTGCCATAAAGAAGGAGCTGGGGGGGGGCCTACACACACCGTGGGTGAACGACCTAAAGTGAAAAGACGAATTTGCGCGATGGAGCTACAGAATGCTGAGGGAGGGTGAGAGGGATGCGGGCGCGTGCATGCACAAGAGAAAGTTAGCGCTAGCTACAAAGATAAGAGGGTTGTGTGGGTGTAAAAGACGAATAGAGATCATATATACTTTATTATAAAAAGCGAATTCGGATATTTGAAGAATTTATCATAGTCTTTCAAACCGACGGATGTGTGAATATATATAACGGTGATACACATGGTGTGGTTATGAACATGTTATACTACATTTAATATATTTTATCTCTACTCTTATAAAAAAACGGAGTTGTTGATGATGGTGTGCCTGCCATCCTGCATTATAGGCCGTCTGATTTATATCTGGCGGATAGCAAGGAAACTATGATGGTTGAAGTTGGCAACAATCAAGATTGTAGATTCTTATTGAAATAGAGAAACGAATTCAAATTTAGTTCGAATTGCCACGGTAGTATAGACATTTGGAATGCACTAAAATGTTGGTATGAGTAGGTTACATGCATTATACAGCAAGCGAAAAAATTAATCGGACATAACATGGATTCATACTCCCTCCTTCCATCTATATAGGGCGTAATGAGATTTTTAAGACCGCCTTTGACTATTGACAAGATTAATAGTACATGACATGCACAATGTCAAAATTATATCATTGAAAGAACCTTTCACAGACGAATTTAACGGTGTGCTTTGTGTAAGTTGCATGTCATATATCATTGCTCTAATATTTGGTCAAAGTTAGCATCGAAAAACGCATTAGGCCCTATATAGATGGAAGGAGGGAGTAGCTTTGAATAGCATTTCTATAGTATAACAGGGCAAGACTCGCTCTTTGTGTGGTGTGAATAGTTTTATTTTTTTCGTTTTCTTTTTGGATGAGGGAAGTGCGAATTGATTTGGTACGTACAAGTACAATATTACTACACGTTAGACTTGTCCCTAAAATTCAACCTGCGTCTTGTTATATCCCGAAAATTCAGATATCGTGCTCCCAAAACTGGCGCCTTCACAACCCGTGCCTTGCTATCCCGAAATTACAACGCGTGTGAAAACTCCCTCCAGCTGCAAAATCCCGACACACGAAATCCCCCTTCTAACCTTGAGCCGAAAGGGCCGCTAGTTCAAATCGGTGGGTGGTACTTTTGTAACACACCCTACATTTTGGACAAGCGCATTCCTAAGTCATGATTCACCCCCTCCCATCGCCCCCTTTTCGCCATTCGAAATCCCAGGCCGCCATAACCTCTCCGCTCCAGCCGCGAAACCCTACCCTCCTCCGTCCGCCACGTCACCACTGCCTAGCCGGAGCCTCTTCCCCGACAACATCGTCCATCGCAATAGCTCGATGTCCCTCGTCCACCTCCCCGGATGAGGATCCGTCGTCCATCTCGCCGTCCCGCCGGTTCAGCCGCCCCGTCCTCCACCTCCAAGGAGCTGCTCCGACGATCGCCTCGTCTATCACGGCTGCTCCATCCCCACAGCGCCGCCTTAACCTGCTCCATCGGAACCACAGCATCCTCACCGACTCCTTGGACGAAGCCGAGGCCTACGCAGCGCCACCAAAGAGGTTGTACACTCACCGCATCGCACCTTCTCCTTAACTCGACCTCCCGGCGCCGACGGTGCTCCATCCCGCGCCCCCATGGAGCGGCTACCTTGAAGCTGGCGCCGCAGGCGACATCTCCACGGCGGCTCTCCCCCAGTGCGAGGCCCCTTCAGCGGCAGCGTCCATACCAGCCGGATCTGCTGCTGCTGCTCCGGCTCTCACTCGATCGCTCGCTCGCCCAACTACTGCTGCTACTCTCCCCCTTGCTCGTGTTGCTGCTCTACTCCGATTAAGCCACACTTCAGTCGACTGAATCGACTTTTGGGTCAGTCGATTTTCAGGGGTTGGGGGGGCTCGTCGGAGTTAAGGAAGAACCACCCGCAGCGGGGATGGGGGATCGCCGGAGAGGTACCCCACTATCTATCTTTGGGTTCAGGGTGGGGGCGGGGGGCCTAGAGGGCTGGCCGGGGCGGCGGTGGCGAGTTGTTTCGGGGCGGCGAGAAGGCGCTGGGGCCGGCGGTTCGGCCGGTGGTGGCTGGCGGCTCAGGGGGGTGCAGGTTGAAGATGAACTGCAGGCCCTCCCTAAACTACATGTCAAGTGCCTCTCTGCTACCATTGCGTTCAGTTTTGACAGTAGCATTCAGATTCCACAGTAATTTTCAGTTTCGACATTAAGTTCAGAGTCAATAGTTTTTACCTCATCTGTTGTAGTCAGGTGGTTTTTGGTGATGTTAATTTTACATCCATTTTACATCATCTATTGGAGATGCTATAAGAATCCCACTTGAGATTGATGATGTATGTCTTGTGCTGCTTCAGGCTTGACGTCTTACGGCTCACCGGAGCTGCTCCAACGACAGAATGATCCATCACAACAGAGCAGTGCCCTGGACGCCGTCTACAGATTCCTCAGATCTTCCTCCACACCTCCGACAGCCACCTCTGCCTCAACTGCTTCAGCGACCAACCCAATGATGCTGAGGTCAACATGACTACGGCAAAGAGGTTGTACACTTGTTGCATCACTTATTACTATACATTCACGTCGATCCATTAGGGCTATTTTGGTTCAACGGAAAAACATCGATCCACTGGTTGTTACCATCACTCTAAATTTCTGCATGCTCTCCTTACATAATCTCACCATATTTTTTTCGTATGTATGTCAGATATTGTACATAGTCATGCTGAACATGTAGAGAAAAAGAGAAGAGTTTTGCGCGGCAATACAACATCATGCAGACATCGCTCCATGGTGGGTTCAATGGCAAACCCTCCCCACCCCTCTCCAGATTGTAATCTAGAGGAAGATATCTGTTCTGAGGCAGATTCGGACGCCGCTGGCCACTCCTATTTACCCCCCAAGGTGTTTGCTCTACCTTGGCATGATGATATTAGTCATATCATGCATATGTTGCCTTGCAGTGCCTACTTTTGACATCATATATGTCATCTTCTTAGTTTAGACATGTTCTGTAATGCCACCTGTTTAGTTTCTATATCATATATCGGAATTATGCAGTCTCGTGTCTTTTAGCCAGCCATAATATATGTGAAATGTGCAATGCCATCCTGTTTAACCAGGCATCATATATTTGAATGATATCTTGCCCATCCTTTTCTTCATTACATTTCCATTTGTCGACAATGTTTGTACATTAAACTACTCTTCCTGTGAATCACCCATTTGGCTGGGAGATGGAAAAATCTGGAGTGAAAACAAGGCCTTTAGAGCAGACAGTGCTACCTGTCGAAGCAGATCTCTTGTTGGGTCCCGATAGCTCCTCAGAGATGGATTCAGAGACAGATGACCAGTCCTATTCCCCCACTGAGGTGTATGCTCTAACTTGGCACGGTTATACTGCTCATATCATGTTCTTAGACATCATATACACAATATTCACACCATGTTCAACACCATGTTCTTAGTTCAGACATCATATACACAATATTCAACACCATGTTCTTAGTTCAGACATCATATCGAATGCCCTCTGTTTAGCATATAAATCACATATGTGAATTAAATGATGCGATCCTGATTACTTAGATAACATGTAGGTGAATTATGTCATGCGATCATGTTTAGTTATTCATCATATCTTTGAATTATGTTATGCTATGCTATCCAGTTTAGATAGACATCATATATGTGAAATTATATCATGCTATCCGTTTTAGTTAAACAATATACATGTCAACTATTTCATGCCCTCTTTTTTCCACACTATCTATTGCATCTGTCTCTCATACAATGTCTGTACATTCAACTATGTTTCCTATTTATCAGCCATTTGAATTGGAGCGGGTGATGCCAGTATCTAGCGGACTAAAAACATGGTCTTCAAATAAAACAGTGCTACCTCTTGGTGGAGATAGCACCCCGGTTGTACATGCACAAGAACAAGCCCTACCACACATAACCCAAACTCTCACAGATTGTACCCCTACTACGATGGACAGAGAACCAGCTTCACCCAATCTAACCCAACCCCAGCCGATAGTAACTCAGTTCCTGTTGACACAACACCATCTCCACCGCAGAGCTCCCAAACAAGAGCAGTTAGTAAGGCAGCTCCAGTGCCCAAAGGGCCAGTACTATCACGGCGAACCCCAACTCCACCAGTTAGTATGCCTATTCCTATGGAGGAAGCACAACCAGCTAGTCGTAGTTTAGCATCTATCGCATTTGATGTTGTTAAATCGTATGTGCATATCTTCCCATCTTGGAAATATTATACTGAAGATGAAGGAAAATGCCAGTTGCAGGTGTTTGTCCAGGAGTTATGTGTAAGTAATGTTATTCATGGCAATTACTTTGCTTCGTCCCATACATCATACCTCCATGATGGTTATAATATAGCAAATTTTCCCATTTTTCTCTATAGAGAAGGACCGATTTGGGAACTCAGGATGAGGTAACCTGTGCTAATACCTCTGCTATCTTCAAGAATGCTTGGTGGCAGTATCGGAATTACCTGAAGAAAACATACTTCGCCGGCAAAGAAACTCATCAAATTCCCTTACATTCTCCTGAGACACATTTACTGGACGATGACTGGGAACGCCTTGTTTTGTACTGGTCCCGAACCGAGAATTTGGTAAGGTCTATGAGCTCATTTTCTATTTTTAAGTATTATATTCTTGCGTCTTACTGTACTCTGTTCATGTAGAACAAGTTCCTAAACCTGAAAAACAACTGTTCTAATTTAAGATTCCATTGCTACCATAGGACATAGATATATGTTTGTTTGATGCTTTTATTATGTACTAGTACTTGGCAATAGAAGACTTGGTAGTTTAATCCTGTCCACTTTATTAATGAACTGGTTCACCGAAATGAGTTTCATATACTAGTACATGCTAAACTTGTTATGTGTCTGCTTGTTTCTTCTTTTAGAATGCTGACAGAGTATTGGGGAAGAGTGCCTTATTAAGCAACGGTAAAGGAAGTAATGCAGATAAGGTTCAGGATAGTGACACATCCTGTCTTGGTTTAGTGTTGGAGTTACTGGCCACTACCGCTTGCACAAGCTATTCAAACTCACTGTCTGAATCAGTTTGGTTTCTTGAGTCTCAACTACAAGCTAAAAAACATCGATCAGCTATGCTGCGACAAGAAGCGGAAGGACTGCGGAAGTCCCTGGAGCATTCATATGCATACTTTCTGGTGCAACAGCAAGCGTTGGAGGATTTTAGCGCCAAACAGGACAAAGCTAATCAGCTTGCTAAGCTTATTGCCAGCATGGTGGATACCCAGGATAACGTTTCTTCAGCTCTTCTGAAGTTGTTTCAGTTATGCTCTTGTTTTGTTGCCGCGTTTATTTGCACTGGTGGCCAATTTTGACGGCCAGTGTATATGATATGCTGCTTTGTTCCCTATATTTGCACTGGTGGCGAACTTTGATGCCCAGTGGATGTAATATGTGTAATAGCCCTGATAGCCTAGCGTTAGTTGCTTGCTTATTTATTTCCTTGTTGTCTTGTTTATTTGTTTGCTTGTAGTCATTGCAGTTCTTTTTCTGTGGTTAACTAGTGGCTGCAATAACCTATTTTTTAAAACTAGGCCACAATAACCATGGGCTAATATTTACTATACTGACACTGGGCCTCCTACGGGCCGTAGAAACAGTGGGCCTTCTACGGGTCGTAGAAATAGTAGGCCTTCTACGAGCCGTAGAAACAATGGGCCTTCTACGGTCCGTATCATCAATGGGCCTTATACGGGCCGTATGATCGATTGGCCAAACATGGGCCAATAACAGGCCGCATTATGGCCGTAAACGGGCTAGAGTTGGAATCGTCCGTTCATGGGCCGACCGTAACGGGCCATGTTAGTAGGCCGTATTTGATGACGCTATGAAAACAACCCAACGTATTAACGGACCACAAACGAGCCTACTGTAACCACGGGCTGAATTTGGCCGACAAGCAGAAAATAACAGTAACGGGCCGTAAGTAAACGAATGCTGGAAATGAGCTCAAGAATAAATGGGCTCTGAGAAGGCCAAAAGATAACATGGGCTGGAAACGGCCCAACGGAATAACGGGCCGTTAATGGGTATAAAGTGATACACTGTTCATTACGGGCCAGTTTCACCATGGGCTGTTAATGGGTGTAAAGTGATACACTGCTCATTACGGGCCAGTTTCACCACGGGCCGTTAATAGGCCAAGAGTTACATAGGGCCTCATATGGGCCGAAAGACGTCATGGGCCAGAAGTGAAAATGGGCTGGAATCATATTGGATGGCCCAGATGACGCTACTGGGCCTAATTCGGATAGGGCGTAACGGGCCTTGGGTTAGCGGGCTATAAATGGGCTATATGCGAACAGGCCGTTAACAGGCTTTCCATGGGCCAGCCCGCCACCTTTTGACCAAGTCAAACGGGCCGGCCTTTTCACGGGAATGGGCCTCTGTTGGGCCGTGCCATGTGTCGACGTATCATAGGCGCCTATATGACCCACTGACGAGCTGACACGTGTTTCGTCCGGCCAATAAGAATTTTACACGTGGAAATTTCCCATTGGTCGGGGCTGTTAACGGGTTATCGGATCCAAAACCCGACCCGATAGCTTAACGGCATTCCGTTACGGTGGATGCCACGTGTCGGTCGCCCTTGACGAAAGCACTTCTGTGACACACGATTTATCGTCATGGAAGTGGACACTTCCGTGATGATAATTTTGGTAATGTCATGGAACACTTCTACGACAGCACATGTATGACTATCTTGATTCTGTCATAAATTTGTCATGGATGTACATGCATGACAAAAAATGCGACCTACTGTGACAAACACGTATCATCACAGAAGTGTATTTTTTTGTAGTGCCACACCCCCTGTTATTCTGCGGCGACGGCAGCCTCACACCGCAGCCGAACTAGTGAACCCTCGTACTCCTCTCTGCGCGGGCTTCCGCTGCTGCGTCTTCCCCGGCTCCACGTCGTCCCCTTCCTAGGCCTCCCCGTCGTCCAGACCACCGCCATGGTGCTCTCGGCGCGACGTGGTTAATGTGGTCAACGACCGACTTCCATCGGAAGAGTACTGTACATGGAGAGGCTGACAGCTGGGTCCAGGCGGCCGCAAGGAAGTGCCTCCTTATTACGCGCAAAATAATTATTCTTCCACCTGACAGCAGGGACCCACCGGACGAGCCACCTTATTTCGCGAAAAAAAACGTTTCCCCCTAACTGCTGGGACCCACCGGACAGGCCAGCGTATTTCGCAAAAAAACGTTCCCCATGCTGTCAGCTCGGACCCACCGGAAGTGCCTCCTTATTACGCACAAAAAAATGAATACTCCCCTGCTATCTGGGACCCACCATGGTGGGAGGCTGACTTGTGGGCCTACTAAGTTGACTGGGACGGGGGCCTTTGTCAACTTTAGTCAATATGAACGATTCTAGCTCCAGTGACCGTACGATGTCCATCCAACGACTGTAGTGCTTCTTCAACCTCTGGTCTTCTTGCTCCAGCCGCCCAAAGCAGCACCGGTCGTGTCGCATGCTCCTGCCTCCCGTGGCCGACTGTGCTGCCGCGGAGGCCTCACCGTCCCCTACTATTCCCATCGCTAGCTAGGCCCTGCGGTGACGGCAGCCTCACACCGCAGCCGAACCAGTGAACCGTCGTACTCCTCTCCACGCGGGCTTCCACTGCCGCGTCTTCCCCGGCTCCCCGTCGTCCCCTTTCTAGGCCTCGTCGTCGTCCACCGCCTTGGTGCTCTCGGCGCGACGTGGTCAACATGGTCAAGGAACAACTTCCATCGGACGTGGACTGTACGTGGAGAGGCTGACAGCTGGGTCCACGGCCTGTGACGCCCGGATAATCAAGCTACAGTAACCTCTGCTAATGACACCACGTCACCTCCGTTACTGTTGCTAATCTCGTGTTAGTTCGAAAACGATTCAAATTCAAATTTGAAATTAAGGCAAACAACAAAAGTTTTCCAGAAATAAAACTAAAATGTTCTAAATGTGTCGGATAAATCATAGGTAAATGGGGTGGTGAAACCAAACTTTTATGAAATGCTTAACTACACCATAATGATTTAAATAGTAGCAAAACTAATTATTTAAATGCCTCCACTAATTAAATAAAATATCAAACTAAATTATTTGGGGACTAGAGTTTATGTGGCAGTGGACTAAATTGAAATACCAAATTAGATGCCAAGTATATATTTCACAAAAAACTAAAACAATAAGAAACAAAGATAAAACAGAAATAAAAGAAAAGAAAATACAAAAGCAAAAAAACTAAACTAAACTAAAAAGAATAAAAAGGGCCCCCTGGCCAACTGGGCCAGCCGGCCCAGCTCACCGGCCAGGCCGGCCCACCTGGCCCAGCCGGCCGACCCGCCCCTACCTTATCCCCAGGAGGGGGGAAACCCTAACCGTAACGCCCCACTCCCCCATTCCCCCCTCTCGCTCTCGCCCCCGACGCCCCGCGGCCTCCCCCGCTGACCACCCGCTGTCGTCGCCTCGCCTCCTCGCCCCTCCTTCGCACCGCGAGACGCCGCCAGAGGCCTCTACCTCGCCACGCCGTCGCCGAACTCTGCCACCTCGTCCTGACCGTCGCCGGACCTCGACACCTTCGCCAGCTCGCCGGACTGCCGCCTCCTCGTCCCCTCCACGCCGGCCGCCCCGAGCTTCGCCGACCGAACCCCTGCACCGGGGGTATGACCCCATCTCCCCTACCCCTTTCCCTAGATCGTCCGCGCCGGTGCCGCCCCGTACTGCTGCCGTCATGCTCCCGGCCTCGCCGCGCCTATCCGCCACGCGCGCGCGCGAGCCCGCGCCCGCTCGCGCCTCGCCCCGCGGCCATCTCCGCCTTCACCCCACCGCTTCTAGTGCCCGCCTCTGCTCGCCGTGGCTGCCGGCCGCGTCCTTGCCCCACTACGCGCTGGCCTTCGCCGGATCAGCACGTCCGCCCCTGGCCTCGTCTCCGGCCATAGGCCCGTTGCCCAGTCCGACCCCGACCACGCGCCCGCCTTGCGTCGTGGCCTTGCTCGCCACTGCCCGCCTACCGCCCGTCGCACCTCGTCGCCGGCTACGACGCCCCGGCGCCTCCACTGGCCTGGGTGGGCGCCCAAACGGGCAGCCCCGCTCCCGCAGCCCCGTTAGCCCGCTCCAGTGGCCAGATGTGCCACTGCCAGCGGGGCCCCACGCCCCCATTAAAAAAAGGAATTAGAAAAATAATTAGAAAAATAAATAATAAATAGAAATAGAAATGAATTTAATTAATTAATTAACTAAATTAATTAAGTTAATTAATCCTGTTTAAATTAATCTAATTAACTTGTTAGGTTAATTAAATGTTAATTAGATTAGTTAAATCCTAATTAGGCTAAACAGTCAATGACCACTGGACCCACACGTCAGTTTGACTAGTCAACACCTCTGTTGACTGCTGACGTCATGCTGACGTTAGCAAACACTATTCTGGATAATGTTAGTTTAAATTAATTAAATAAATTCAAAAAAATGATTTAAAACTTTAGAAAATCATATAAAACAAACCGTAGCTCAGATGGAAAAACTTTGTACATGAAAGTTGCTCAGAACGACGAGACGAATTTGAATACGCAGCCCGTTTATCCGCCACGCATCCCTAGCATAGCGAACACGCAACTTTCCCCCTCCATTTCATCTGTCCGAGAACGCGAAACACCGGGAATACTTTTCCGGATGTTTTCCCCCTTCACCGGTACCCCCTCGTACCGCGTTAGGGCACACCTAGCATCACGTTTTGTCATGTCATGCATCATTATGCATCTGTTTGCATTATATTTATTTTTCCTTCCCCCTCTTCTCTGGCTAGACACCGAGACCGACGCCGCTCCTACCCAGTACGACTACGGTGTTGACGACCCCTCTCTCTTGCTAGAGCAAGCAGGCAAGCCCCCCCTTGATCACCAGATATCGCCTACTCTCTTTCTACTGCTTGCATTAGAGTAGTGTAGCATGTTACTGCTTTCCGTTAATCCTATTCTACTGCATAGCCTATCATGGTTGCTACAATTGTTGATACCTTTACCTGCTATCCTAATGCTTAGTATAGGATGCTAGTGTTCCATCAGTGGCCCTACACTCTTGTCCGTCTGCCATGCTATACTACTGGGCCGTGATCACTTCGGGAGGTGATCACGGGCATATACTATATACTTTACACAGTTATATTACTTATGTTACTGTTCGGAGATGGGGGTTGAAGGGGCAGGTGGCTCCATCCCGGTAGAGGTGGGCCTGGGTTCCCGACAGCCCCCGACTGTTACTTTGTGGCGGAGCGACAGGGCAGGTTGAGACCACCTAGGAGAGAGGTGGGCCTGGCCCTGGGCGGTGTTCGCGGATACTTAACACGTTTAACGAGATCTTGGTATTTGATCTGAGTCTGGCTACTGGCCTATACGCACTAACCATCTACGTGGGGACAGTTATGGGCACTCGACGTCGTGGTATCAGCCGAAGCCTTCGTGACGTCAGCGACTGAGTGGCGCGTGCCGGATTGGACCGTAAGCCTGCTCTTGTATTAAGGGGGCTAGTTCTGCTTCCGGCCGCGTACGCAACGTGCAGGTGTGCAATGGGCGATGGGCCCAGACCCCTGCGCCATAGGATTTAGACCGGCGTGCTGACCTCTTTGTTGTGCCTAGGTAGGACTGCGACATGTTGATCTTCCGAGGCTGGGCATGACCCAGAAAGTGTGTCCGACCAAATGGGATCGAGCATGTTGGGTTATGTGGTGCACCCCTGCAGGGAAGTTAATCTATTCGAATAGCCGTGATCTTCGGTAACAGGACGACTTGGAGTTGTACCTTGACCTTATGACAACTAGAACCGGATACTTAATAAAACACACCCTTCCAAGTGCCATATACAACCGGTGATCGCTCTCTAATAGGGCGACGAGGAGAGGATCGCCGGGTAGGATTATGCTATGCGATGCTACTTGGAGGACTTCAGTCTACTCTCTTCTACATATTGCAAGACGGAGGCTGCTAGAAGCGTAGTCTTCAAAAGGACTAGCTATCCCCCCTTATCCCGGCTTTCTGCAGTTCAGTCCACATATGATCCCCTTATTCCATTTGATACCCATGCATATGTAGTGTAGCTCCTTGCTTGCAAGTACTTTGGATGAGTACTCACGGTTGCTTTCTCCCCCTCTTTTCCCCTTTCCTTTCTTTCTGGTTGTCGCAACCAGATGCTGGAGTCCAGGAGCCAGACGCCACCGTTGATGACGACTCCTACTACACCGAAGGTGCCTACTACTACGTGCTGCCCGCTGACGACGACCAGGAGTAGTTTAGGAGGATCCCAGGCAGGAGGCATGCGCCTCTTCCGATCTGTATCCCAGTTTGTGCTAGCCTTCTTAAGGCAAACTTGTTTAACTTATGTCTGTACTCAGATATTGTTGCTTCCGCTGACTCGTCTATGATCGAGCTCTTGTATTCGAGCCCTCGAGGCCCCTGGCTTGTAATATGATGCTTGTATGACCTATTTTATTTGTAAAGTTGTGTTGTGATATCTTCCCGTGAGTCCTTGATCTTGATCGTACACATTTGCGTGCATGATTAGTGTACGGTCAAATCGGGGGCGTCACACGGCCGTAGCAAGGAAGTGCCTCCTTATTATGTGGAAAATAATGATTCCTCTACCTGACAGCTGGGACCCACCGGACGGGCCACTGTATTTCGCGAAAAAAACGTTTCCCCCTAACTGCTGGGACCCACCAGCTACATCTTCGCACGCAAGGAAGTGCGTCCGAGCAAAAAAAAATGATTCACCCCCCTGACTTCTGGGACCCACCAGCTACATCTTCGCAGGCAAGGAACTGCCTGACAATCGGGACCCACCTGGTCGAAGCGTACGTAGCGTTGTCATTCTGGTCGCGAATGTGTATGCACATATATACTAGTGGATGTAGAGGCGTGCACGTGTCGTAGTAGAGGCGCGTACGTGTCGTAGTAGAGGTGTGCACGTAGCATGTACATGTACGTACAGCGGCCAGGGTGCAAGAAAGAAAATACGGCCACATATGTGTACATACGGGCGGGGTATCGAACGCCTACTCGCGCATACGTACGGCCAGGGCTCGTGTACATGGCTGGGTCGGAACGGAGAAACAACGTCGTTGTCGTGTTTACGGGGAGGCAACGGAATGCTTCGTGTTCATGGGGAGGCAACGGAATGCGTCGTGTTCATCGGGAGGCAACGGAACGCGTGGGAGCCATGTAACGCCCCGGACACACCCACCGGTGGTCGTTACTCCTGGCGGGATCTAGACTGGCCCCACAGATCAATACTAGTCTTTTCTGCGCACTTTGTCCTCACTCGTGCGCACTCGGGAGCAACTTCCCGATCGGTCACCCATCCTGATACTACTCCAAGCCGAGCACGCTTAACTTTGGAGTTCTGTCCGAATGGGCTCCCGGAAAAGAAGGAATTCCTTATTGATATGAGTAGTCTATCATCCCTATTAAGCCAGGCTATCACATATACCCCCACTCAGAGGAACCGACGTCCTCGTCGGGCCACAGGAACGTTCCCTCTTGGCACATACGTCTGTGCATCCAGTCCAGTACATGTGCCATGCCGTGTGCCATGACGGGTCACAAACGTCATGAACAACATGACCATGCACCTGTCCGCAACCATCCGTGTAACCGCGAGGGTCGGCTCTGATACCAACTTGTAACGCCCCGGACACACCCGTCGGTGGTCGTTACTCCTGGCGGGATCTAGACTGGCCCCACAGATCAATACTAGTCTTTTCTGCGCACTTTGTCCTCACTCGTGCGCACCCGGGAGCAACTTCCCGGTCGGTCACCCATCCTGATACTACTCCAAGCCGAGCACGCTTAACTTTGGAGTTCTGTCCGAATGGGCTCCCGGAAAAGAAGAAATTCCTTATTGATATGAGTAGTCTATCATCCCTGTTAAGCCAGGCTATCACAAGCCAACCGACTGGGTCGGAACGGAATGCGTGGTCGTGTTCATCAGGAGTGCTTGGACAGAACAGGCGATGGAAACGAGGCCTGGCGTACCGCACAACGGAGGAAACGGACCTCCTACATTCGGAACGGGGTCCTGTTGATCGGGAGGGGTCTGGCGTACCGCAAAACGGAGGAAATGGACCTCCTATGGTCGAAACGGGGGTCCTGTTGATCGGGAGTGGTGTGGCGTACCGCAAAACGGAGGAAACAGACCTCCTATGGTCGAAACGGGGGTCCTGTTGATCGGGAGGGGTGTGGCGTACCGCAAAACGGATGAAACGAACCTCCTACAGTCGAAACAGGGGTCCTGTTGATCGGGAGGGGTGTGGTGTACCGCAAAACGGGACTCCACAGGATATTGTTCATCTCCACCGTCGACCTCCTCCAGCCTCCACGGGCTACCGTCGACCTCCTCCAGCCTCCACCGCGCGCTACTCCACCGGCTACTGTTCAACCACCCCTCCACGGGCACCCCTCCACCGTCTACTGTTCATCCAGCCCACCACACCACGGGGTCCTGTTCAACCACCCCTCCACGGGCACCCCTACATCGTCTACTGTTCATCCAGCCCTCCACCACACCACAGGGTCCTGTTCATCCAGAGACAACACCACTGCTCACTGTTCATTCAAACCCCCCGCAACGCTCACTGTTCATCCCAGAGGCAGCATCGATCGACTTCAGTTAGCAGCAGTAGCGAAGGAATCGCTCGATCGGGTTTAGTTAACAGCCATCGATCGATCGCTCGGGTTCAGTAACACGTAGCCTGTAGTGCAATCGCTCGGGTTCAGTTAGAGCCCAACGCCTCGCTCGGGTTCAGTTAGAGCCAATGCCTCGCACACACGCGCGTACGTGTACGAGAGAAACGCGCATCGCTCGGCCCCGACCTCCCACCGTAACCGGGAACTCTCCGAAATTTTCCTCCCCTCCCTTCTACCACGGTTTTTTTCGTCATGGACGGCCCAAAGAATGTTATGCAGCTGCGTCTCCGGCCCGCCCAGGACGAAAATCCCATTTTCTGTCATGATTTTTTGTCATAGAAGTAGGAGCCCACCACATCTATGATGATACTAGGTTTTGTCACAATTATCGTCATAGAAGTGTCATATGTATGACAGAAAAAAAATCGTTCGGCCCAAAATGTCACGGATGTGTCTTTTTTTGTAGTGTCGGCTTGTACTCCCCCCGTCTTTCCATAATGTAGTGCATATAGATCCAGGCCTGGACACTAGTTAGCTTCTAATATTGATTTGTTGCTTGTAGGTACATATGTCCTTGGCAAGGATCCACGCATCGACCCTTTTTGCGTATGGGGCAATGAGATATTGATGAACAAGAATCAAGTGAGAAAGCTGATAAGGATTATTAGTAAAAAGATATGAATGGTGGCAAGCAAATTATTTGTTTATGCTCTATCCAACACAACAGTGAGCTGTAGGATGGTAACTATAGACTCTGCGGCCTTCTGTTTTTACTGTCCATAATGAGTTGTTAGACAACAATGTCTGAATCTTTTTCGTTTCTAGTGGTTCCTGAAGCAGTTCACCCAAGATTACCTCGCAAAGTACATGATTGGTGGACACGCAATGAAGGTTAAAGTATTTCATCCAGACTACAATGAGCATCGAGAAGTCCTAATGAAGACAGTGAAGGATGGACGGGCAGTTGGCCTAGAGTCGTGCACACATTATGCATGGAGGAGGGCACAATATGGGTATTCCGCTTCACCTTCTCCAGCAACCAGAATGTCTTTCGCCTCTCTCTTTACAGTCTGTAGTACAACTCTGGTTCATCATTCTTTACTTGGTGCTTCTGTAGTTCTTTAGTATATGTACATGTGCATCAAATTATGCATTCGCGATTGAACCTATATTTGTAATAAACATGGTTGGATATGAAATAAGTGATTGCCTACTTTCAAATTCAAAACATGTGATTTTTAAATTAGGGATTAATTAGGGATTAGTTAGGGATTACAGTGCACATGGTTTGCAAAAGCGAAACGTCTGCGATATACATATAGATCAGAAAAGTTTCTAGGATCCACTACGTGTGCGATCAATCTCCACTGCACAAACGACTTTCTCTTGAAAACTGTTTGCATTAGGCCACCTTGCACAAACGTTTACCACATAAAAAGTGTGCGTGATGGATAGCCTTTGCCACACGGTTTGTTCTACGCATCGTGTGTGATGCATTCAATAATGCAAACGATAACATTATTAATATCATGTGCAATGGCAACACTATCACAAACGATTTAACGGGAAAAATTATGTGTGATGTACATACGAACTGAAACATTTAGCGGGGGCTGACTGTGTGGGATGTACTTGCGACCGGAAACAATTTCTCCTGTACAATTGTATTTTTTAGCTCTATTGTACGTATTTTCGTATTTGAGCGCTTGCCGGTAGCACACGACCTCATTATGCCGAGCATGTGTGCCAGGAGGGCATATCCCCGACGGTTTCTAGGTCATTTGGGAAGGACCCCCCTATCGCCCACACTCACTTGGCGACGGTTCCAAATGTTGTCGCGAAAAGGGGTTAAAAAATCATTTGTTTAGCACCAACACGCACCAGTGTACCTACTGATCCTTTAGAATAATACTTACTAGACCATGAAAAGGATTTTCATATGCATGAAAGAAATGAAATAGATAAGATTTTCTTTGAACAACGTCATCTGCTTAAACACAACTTGCCTATTGAAACTCTAGCAGGTCCTCCTCCACCTAAAGGTGATCCTGTGTTTGAATTAAAACAATTGCCAGACACTCTGAAATATGCTTATCTCGGTGAAAAGAAGATACATCCTATTATTATTAGTGCTAACCTTTTAGAACATGAAGAAGAAAGATTATTGAAAGTTCTAAGTAAGCACCGAGCTGCTATTCGATATACTCTTGATGATTTAAAAGGCATTAGTCCCACTCTATGTCAGCACAAAATTAATATGGAACCTGATGCTAAACCCGTTGTTGATCACCAATGTCGGTTAAATCCAAAGATGAAGGAAGTGGTAAGAACGGAAATCTTAAAGCTTTTGGAAGCAGGTATAATCTATCCTATAGCTGATAGTAGATGGGCAAATCTTGTTCATTGTGTCCCTAAGAAAGGAGGTAGAACCGTTGTTCCCAATAATAAGAATGAACTTATTCCACAAAGAATTGTTACAGGCTATAGAATGGTAATTGATTTTAGAAAATTAAACAAAGCAACTAGAAAAGATCATTACCCTCTGCCTTTTATTGATCAAATGCTTGAAAGATTATCTAAGCCCACCCACTTTTGCTTCCTTGATGGATATTCTGGTTTTCATAAATACCTGTTTCTCAACCTAATCAAGAAAAGACCACTTTTACTTGTCCCTTTGGAACCTATGCTTATAGACGTATGCCTTTCAGTTTATGTAATGCACCTGCTACCATTCAAAGATGTAAGACTGCTATATTCTCTGACTTTTGTGAAAAGATTGTTAAGGTTTTCATGGATGATTTCTCTATTTATGGGAAGTCTTTTGATGATTGTTTAAGCAATCTTGATCGAGTTTTGCAGAGATGTGAGCAAACAAATCTTGTCTTGAATTGGGAGAAGTGTCACTTTATGGTTAATGAAGGCATTGTCTTGGGTCAAAAAAAATTGAAAGAGGTATTGAAGTGGACCAAGCTAAGGTTGATGCAATTGAGAAAATGTCATATCCTAAAGATATAAAAGGTATTCGTAGTTTCTTAGGTCATGCTGGTTTCTATAGGAGATTTATCAAAGACTTTTCTAAAATTTCTAGGCCTCTTAAGAATCTTTTGCAAAAGGATATCCCTTTTGTCTTTGACGATGGTTGTTTAGAAGCCTTTGAAACACTCAAGAAAGCCTTAATTTCTGCACCTATTGTTCAACCACCTGATTGGAACTTGCCTTTTGAAATTATGTGTGATGCTAGTGATTATGTTGTTGGTGTTGTTCTAGGACAAAGAGTTGATAAGAAACTGAATGTTATTCATTATGCTAGTAAAACTCTGGACAGTGCTCAAAGAAATTATGCTACTACTGAAAAAGAATTCTTAGCAGTTGTGTTTGCTTGTGATAAATTTAGACCTTATATTGTTAATTCCAAAGTAAATGTTCACACAGACCATGCTGCTATTAAATATCTTATGGAAAAGAAAGATGCTAAACCTAGACTCATTCGATGGGTTCTCTTGTTACAAGAATTTGATTTACATATCATTGATAGATAAGGAGCTAAGAACCCAGTAGCTAATAATTTGTCTAGGCTTGAAAATTTGCCTGATGACCCACTACCTATTGATGATAGTTTTCCTGATGAGTAGTTAGCTGCAATAAATGTTGCTCATAATACTCCTTGGTATGTTGATTATGCTAATTACATTGTTGCTAAATATTTACCACCTAGCTTTACATACCAACAAAAGGAAAAAATTTCTTATATGATTTAAGACATTACTTTTGGGATGACCCACTTCTTTATAAAGAATGAGTAGATGGTATTATTAGATGTTGTGTACCTGAGCATGAACAGGGACAAATCCTATGGAAATGTTACTCCGAAGCTTATGGAGGACATCATGCTGGAGATATAACTACTCACAAGGTATTGCAATCTGGATTTTATTGGCCTACTCTCTTCAAGGATGCCAGTAAGTTTGTCTTATATTGTGATGAATGTCAAAGAATAGGTAATATCGGTAAGCGTCAAGAAATGCCTACAAATTACTCACTTGCTGTTGAACCATTTAATGTTTGGGGATTTGATTATATGGGACCTTTTTCTTCCTCTAATGGGTATACACATATTTTGGTTGTTGTTGATTATGTTACTAAATGGGTAGAAGCTATTCCAACTAGTAGTGTTGATCACAACACCTCTATTAAAATGCTTAAGGAAGTTATTTTCCCAAGGTTTGGAGTCCATAGATATTTAATGACTGATAGTGGTTCACACTTTATTCATGGTGCTTTTCGTAAAATGCTTGCCAAGTTGAACTTAGCAATAGATAAATAAAATTAATTTTGCAAAAGACTGTTAATAGGTCCAGGAAGAATTGGTCTAAGAAATTAGATGATGCACTTTGGGCTTATAGAACAGCGTATAAACATCCTATGGGTATGTCTCCATATAAAATGGTTTATGGAAAAGCTTGTCATTTGCCTCTTGAGTTAGAACATAAAGCATATTGGGCAATCAAAGAACTCAATTATGATTTCAAACTTGCTGGTGAAAAGGGGTTATTTGATATTAGCTCTTTAGATGAATGGAGAACCCAAGCTTAAGAAAATGCAAAATTATTCAAAGAAAAAGTAAAAAGATGGCATGACAAAAGAATCCAAAAGCGTGAGTTTAAAGTAGGAGAATATGTTCTTTTGTACAACTCTTGTTTTAGATTCTCTGTAGGAAAACTCCTCTCAAAATGGGAAGGCCCCTATGTTCTCGAGGAGGTTTACCGGTCTAGAACTATGAAAATAAATAACTCCAAAGGTACTAACCCGAAGGTTGTCAATGGGCAATGAGTAAAGCATTATATCTCAGGTATGCCCATTAATGTTGAAAGTAATGTTATCCAAACTTTGACACAGGAAGAACACATAAAAGAGTCCTTCCGGAAAACTCCAGAATCATGAAAATAAGGAGGTACGTGATACGGTAAGTAAACGGACTCCAAAAAATCCGCAAAAATATTTTTTATCAGTTTTGGAATATTTAAAAAAATTGGAAATAAAGAAACATCCAGGAAGCGTACCCTGGTGGGCACAAGACACCAGGGCGCGCCCAGGTGGGTTGTGCCCACCTGGGACACCTTCTGTACTCCGTTTTTCTTCCGTATGCATGTCCTCCAAGATAAAAAATCTATATATACTTTCCGAACTTGTTGATCACCGTATCACAGAGAAATCCTCTGTTCTTGTTTCTTGCTATTTTCTGCGTAGATCTGAAAATATGTCTTCCCAAGACTCTGAGGGTGAGAGCTATGTTGTCGATCTCATCGCAAACCCCAAATCCTATGGGGATGAGGGGCACTATAGCTGGACCTCCGAAGAAGATGAAGATGAATCGGTTCCTCCCCGGTTCAAAAACGAAAGCATGGAGGCATTATGCAAGAAAATAATAAAACTCGAGATAGATAATGACGAGTTGAGGATAGATAATTTTATTCTCCGTCGGAAACTGGAGGAAGCAAAGAGTAAACCCTCCACCTTTTCACCACCACCACTGCCATGGAAATCCGAGGACAAGACTTCTTCATCACCACCTTCATCTTTACCACCGCCATAATCTTCAACACCAAAAGAGAACCGAGTATCGGGTATCGGCACTCCCCTTGGCTTCCGCCAAGCTTGGGGGAGGTGCCCCGGTATCGTATCACCCCACTATCCTTTTTCCCTTTACTTATTTTAGTTCGATCCTTTGCTTTAGATGAATAAAAGTTTAGTTCGATCCTTTCTTCTTTGAGAGTTTGCTTAGTGGTCTATCCTTGTAATCGTGTGCAAGTTATATAATAAAGTTAGTTTGAGTTTTTGCTTTCTTTACTTTCATGTTGCAAATTAAAGAAAATAAATAAGAAAGAAAAGTACAAAGGAAATAAAAAAACAAAGGACAGAAATAAAGGAAATATCATGTACTAATCCTACGGCAGGTGCTGACACCACATAAGGAAAAGTATAAGTAGAAAATTTTATTAGAGATTGACAAACATAGCATTAGTCAATGATGCAACTGATGAAACAATTAATAAGGGAAGAGAAGATTCACATGTAAATATACTGTCCTAGAAATCTTTTGTTATTGTGAGTCCTCATCAAAAAATTATATGCCAAAATTGTTGACGTTGGACAAGGAAGACAACTTAATGGTTTATGTTTGTTTATATTCACACAGAAGTCATATTGTCATAGATCCTTTAACATGTGGTGCTTGCCCCCTATCTTTGCTAGCCAAAAAATTCCGCACTGAGTAAAGATACTACTTGTGCATCCAAAAACCCTCAAACCCAAATCTTATTTTTCAAGTGCCACCATACCTACCTAGGGATTAAGCAAGTTCCCTCAAGTAAGTTGTCATCGGTGCAAAAAGGCAATAAAAATTGCTTCTAAAAGTGTGAGATCATTTAGTGTAAGAGAAAATTGAGCGTTGCACGAACGTGTGATGGTGAAGAATAAAAGCGACAGACTGCATAATAAAGGTTGCTATCACAAGGGGCAATGTAACGTGACGTTCTTTCGTACTAAGGGGTTGAGCATACAAACAAATAAGCGCATGGCAACCTCTGCTTCCCTCTGTGAAGGGCCTATCTTTTACTTTTACTAGATGACCCGTTGCGCCAAATGGCGCAGAAACCTGCTGCAGACATGTTGTCGATGAAAATAGTTTCATGCTGCAAGAACCTTCAACTAAATCATGCTATTTTTTAAACATGTTTATTACGTTGTTAAATAATAGTCTGGGAAAGGGAAACTTTGCATAATATGAATATCTCAGTTTGAAAATATGGGCACTATGATGAGAGAGTAAAGTTAGCATGGTTGTATTTTTTAGCAAGTTTGGAAACATGGTTATCATGATGAGAAACCTGGCCATGCATATTTTTCCTAAAAAAAGAGGGAAAAGATAAGAAACCTAAGAAAAAAACATGTCTTTGTTGTGCATATACGGAGATATAGGGATCAGGAGGTATTAGGATAGCCCATATGTTATTTAGCCCAACCCACGTAGAGCGATGCATGTGGCCCGTGAGGAGCTGAATAAGAAGCGGCAGGGGACGGAGCGAGCAAAGACTGTCTATCCCCTTCCTTCCTTTCTCGGTTCGTTAGCTGGGTAACAAATGGCGCAGAGACCCACTGAATCCATGTTCAGCATGAAAAGAAATTCCATGTTTTAGTTCTTTTAGTAGCAGGCAAGCATATATGATAACAAATTTAACCCCTTTAATAAAAATAGAGACTTGTCATCTACAATGAGATATACCTACACATTTTAATTTGGTAGTAGAGTCCCATTTCAAGACCATGTCATGTTGAAAAAATGAGTATTTTTCAGTAATCTCCCATTGCGCCAAATTGCAAACACACCATACGTGCTCTGAAAATATTCCATTTATCAGTGTTGAGCAAGCACATATGGTTACTATTCTAACCACTATATAAACAAAATGAACGGGTGCTTGTATAAGGGTAACCAAAGTTCAAAAGAAAAAAAGTGTTATATGTGTTGTTTTTCCGATGATTTGGGTCTTGGAACACCTGAATAGGCAAGCACAGTATTGCAAGTAAGAAAATGTGAAACATTGCTAATAACTTGCCTCATATACATGATAGTTTTAGGCCATACAAGCAGTGGGGAAAAGAAAAGCGGTCTACATGTGATGAAGCAAGCCTAAGTCAAATAGGTAATGCCCATACAACCAAATTCATTACAATGGATGGATTTCAGTCCTAAAACTGGAAAGTAAATATGCATAACAGAAGTGAATCACAGAACGTGGTTTATACAACTTCATGAATATACTTAATATCCTGGCAGCACCATATCCATACTACTTGAGGAAGTAAATAATCAAATGACAATCACACATGAGTTGTAGGGTTTTATCGTTTCCACTTTACAATCCGAACAAAACTATATAGTTGATCTGCAAGTAATTACATGACACGACAATGGCTTCAACAAATATCCATCTTTTATGGCATAAACACATATATATTGATTACAGTCAGTAATGAGAAGTGATGGTAGCTCACTCTATAACATCGTCCACACCAGGAAAATATGGTAAAGCAGTTAGATCCCACGACAAATATGATATGAAAATCTTGGAAATAGAACTATCTAGAGAACAAACTTACATGTAAAGATGTGTTATGGCCTATGAAAATGGAATAGTGTTATGTCACACTATTTGGCTATTGCTATAGAAAAGCTGCTGCAACAATAAAAAGAAAAACTAAAAAATTGTGCTTATGCGCAGTATAATGCCTGGTCATCAATATTTTGTATCAAATCTCAGCAAATTCTCTAAATACATATATCAGGAACTTCTTCTAATACTCTAGTAACATAATCTAAATTAGCCGATGTGGAATCCTTCAGAACTAATCGGCCGACATAAAGCCGGTGAAATCAATAACATAACAGAACAATAATTAAATGCTTAGTTTTACTTAAAGGTATTTTATTTACATATCTATAAATCCATCGGCGCCTGACATTATCAAACTATAATAATCAGTATGCCACACTACACATTTATTTAACTTGCAATAAAACTTCAACAAACATATCAACTAATGGTAACTGGTGTATGCCACGCAGAGAAAATTGCACTCTGGTAGAGCAACGACATGCTAGAAGCTGACAAAAGTATTACAAATTAACAATAAATAATAGATAGCTCCATCAGTACCCACCGTTGTTGGGACTATCAAATTAAAATTCCATATCTATTAGAAAACTGACAAAGCTTGAGGGCCTCTTAAATATGAAGAAATGGCATATGCAGAGGGACCATACATACTGATTAAGAAAACTCACTTTTTAGCAACCAGACTCCCTTCATTCAACGAAGGAGAGGTGGGGGCATGGTCATGGGATTTGGGCTCTAGAGCAGTAGGGCTGAAAATAGAGAAACCATACACATCATAACGATGATGTACTTCAACAGCCATGCATAGAGCAACACATCCTCGGCACCCTTCTCTTTGCCACCGCCAAACAGGAGCCGGTGGTGAGGCGTCGGCCGGCCGGCATCACCTCTCCCACTCCGCCGCAAATCTGTTAGCAATGCCTGACCTCTGCCCACCCTCGTATCCCCTCACCTCTGCAATGGCTTGCTCTCTCCTCGATCTCAACTAATACATCAGGAAATATAAAGAATTAGTCCCTAAGCATCAACTGTACTGATGCAGCAGACACAGCTTCATATTATGGATTTTAAGTTCATCATACTTTGTTTGGAAAAACATTAGAATTTCATCAAAGGAAACAGTTTAAACTTAACTGTATTTGCTAGTCTTGAATTAAATTATCTCTGTGGGATTGACAAAAATATGTCACCATTGAAACCAACGTATGGCTGCAAATGTTAATATCCTAGAATCTGCACTGCATCCAGTAACTTTCTCAATGGTATATATTTTGGAAAACTGAAACGACATGTGCATATTAGGTGAAACTTGCAGGATTATGTGCTAACTATATCTATTTTCCATGACCTGTAGTGTTATGATTCCTTTTTGGTAGATCAATGACGGTTATCCAGTAGCGCTAATACAGAAGAAAGGTTTAAACGAACAATGGT